>NC_057919.1:31268211-31868211 GCF_018873765.1 Telopea speciosissima | reverse complement strand
CAATGAGATAAAATAGATTAGAACAATGAGAAGTATTTGGGGATACATACCCATCAACAAAGACTGACAGTTGATCAGGCAAAGTTCGCATTTGAGCTTTAGTTTGCTCTTTTAAGTCTAAATCTATAATAGATCCAATGGTTTTAATTGTGCTACTCTATCCTTTGACACAGAGATTTAACCAAGACTTATTAATTGGACAGACTTAAGCCTGCCAAAACAATGGCTTATGAAAGATATAATTCCACCAGCCAAAAGATCTTTAGATTATAACACTTTAAATATTCAAGCTTCAGGTGGCAATCTTTATTTTAACCGAAGAAATAAAGAAGCCCTAACTAGAACCTTGTTCGTCCAAAAGGATAAGGATAAAGACTCAGCACGAAAAAACATCGAATAGTCAACCAATCTTGTTGGATACAAGCATGGTAAAATACCACTCTATTCCAGTAATTCAGGACAATCTAGTAATTCTTCTTCTAACATAAAAAATGTTGAAGAAGTAAGTACCTTGATAATGTTTAAGCAAGTATTCATAGATGATGAAGAACTTATCTTTTCTGCACATCAGGGAAAAAAGAGACATACATATGTTCTGCAAGATTTGATTTTTCAAATTATAAACCTTATAAATTGGATGTCTTAATTGATACAGGAGCAACAACATGATACTGTAGATGGAATGCTATTCCAATGGAAAAATGGGTGAAATTAGAAAGACCTATTAGCACTGTAGGTGTTTCTGGAAAACCGACAGCCATAGTATATAAAGCTAGTAACATTCCCATTATTCTAGAAAAACAAGAATTTTTAATCCCAAAGATTCTATGTTTCCCTTTTATGTATGGAGACCTTATATTAGGAAATAATTTTATCCAAAATTACCTATTACGATAAAGTCCAATTCTATTTCTTTAACTTTAAAAAACACTACCATTGATATACCTCTAAACCAAGATCATAAATATTGATGTGACACAGGATATACACCAACTCCTGCGGTACATCAAGTTAGGCAAATCAATGAAGACCATTGGCTTTTTCAAAATTAAAAGAAAATTTTGATGAAAACCCATTAAAACTTTGGGAAAGAAGCCCTCGATTTTATTCTCTTAAACTTAATAACCCTAACATGGTTATTAGGATAAACCCTCTTCTTTATGTCAAACAAGACATTGAAGAATTTGATATTCAATTAAAAGACCTATTATCCAAAGGGCTTATTGAAGAAACCACAAGTCCTCACTCTAGTCCAACTTTTATGGTAAGAAACCATGCTAAGGTAAAACGAGGAAAAGCTAGGATGGTAATCAACTACCGAGCTTTAAACCAACATCTAATATTTGATGGATATTTTATCCCTCGCAAAGATGTTCTTATTGATAAAGTTAGAGATGCTAAAATTTACAGTAAATTTGACTGTAAATCTGGATTCTAGCAGATAAAGCTAACTGATGAGTCAAAACCATTGACCGCCTTTAGTGTACCATATTACAAGCATTACCAATGGAAAGTTATGCCCTTCGGACTATGTAATGCCCCACAAATTTTTCAAAGATGGATGGATAAAATGTTCAACCATCTTACTTTTTGTGTAGTATATTTAGACGATATTTTAGTCTTTTCCAAAACCATGGAAGAATATAAAAATCATTTATTAATAATTGCTGATATATTTAAAAAATATGGAATAATTCTTAGTCCAAAAAAGATTGAGGTCGAACAAACTTCAATCGAATTTCTTGGGTTAGTTCTAAATCAGAATGGGATCCAATAACAAGACCATATTCTTATAAAAATCAAAGATTTTCCTGAGGAAATTCAGGATAAAAAACAATTACAAAGTTTTTTAGGAATCTTAAATTATGGTCGTAATTTTATCAAAAGTCTTTCTAAAAAGGAAAAGCCTTTACAGGAAAAGTTGAGGAACAATCACCTATTCAACTGGACTACGTCAGACATTACTTTAGTTCAAGCTATCACATCTGAAATCACAGATTTACCACCCATCTAATTTCCTAAAACCGGAGATTATATGATTCTCGAAACCGATGCCTCCAATGAACATTGGGGCGTAGTTTTAAAATACAAACCGCTTAAAAATCCTAAACAAGAGGAAGTCTGCGGATATAATTCTGAAAAATTTAAGCCCAATGAGATAAAATATATTATTTATGAAAAAGAACTATTAGCCATAAAAAATGGACTTAAGAGATTTAAGATATTTTTAGCTTTTGAAAAACTTTTAATCCGAATAGATAATCAGGCTGTAAAAGATTTTTTAAAAGCTAAAAAGCATGAAGAAAATCCACGACGAGTAAATTGGAATAATTATATTTGTCAATTTCCTTTCGAAATCGAGTTTATCAAAGGTACTAATAATACTCTTGCTGATTTTCTTAGCAGGGAAAACAATTTTTCTGGTCATGGCAACCACACCACCACCAGACAAGGGAAAGGACAAAGGAAAATAACCTTGGATTCAGCCCAAAAAGAATAGAAAGGGTCAATTACCATTTGTACCCTTCAATTCTAACAGGGGTGTCATAATCAATGACTCACCTCCACAGCAAGCATTTTCTCCACATACACTCTCAGGTAGCCAACCTGGTTTCTCGTTTGAGTCACAACCAATGACTCATACTCCTGTTTCACAAATCCAGTATGCTCAAAACCCTTGGTCTGAATACTGGCATGACATATCGTATGTGGATGCACTAAAAATAAAAAATCAATTGGGCATTCAATGCCAAGGTAATACCTCACCCCATACACGGCCACTCACTGAAACTCAACCCGTTTAAGATTTCTTTAACCCCAATCTTCTTCCTGAAATTTACCATGAAATCAATGATGCATAGAAAGCCCATGTCC
This sequence comes from Telopea speciosissima, assembly GCF_018873765.1. Lineage (NCBI taxonomy): Eukaryota > Viridiplantae > Streptophyta > Magnoliopsida > Proteales > Proteaceae > Telopea > Telopea speciosissima. Next base: position 31,865,337 of record NC_057919.1, on the reverse strand, counting down.
TTGAACAGAAGAGAATGTTTCAAAAACATCTCAGCACTCTTTCCACCAAATTGGCAACTCATTTTTAAAAGGATCTTGCTTTCCAACTGCTCATTCTCAAATTTGTTAAACAAACAAATTGGGATGACGATTTTGATTTTGAGAAAATAAACAATTTTCTTGAAATTTCTGAATTTTTGGATGAAGACACATTTTTCCAAAACAAAGAATTTTATCAGATTAAACGAATCTGCCTATATGAAAAATGCAAACAACTCTTCCCTTCTGAACTGTTTTCTCAAATTTCCCATTACTGTGAAAAGAACAGTATGCTAAATTTAAAAATGTGTTAACAAAATATTATAAGAATATGTTTGAAAACACCTACAAGCATCTTTGTCTTATTTTTTATATCCAAGAAAATGACCCTTGGGATATCAACTCTGTTGAATGGGAACTCGTCAGCAGGATAGTCGTCCTTCCTAATAGTCATCTTCTAAAAGAATTCCCTATATTGATCAAAACCATGATTTATCATGCAACAAAAAATTGGCGAATTCAGAATTCTATTGTCTTGGATATATTTGGCACTTTGGGATGGAGACAGAGGGATACATTTTTTCAACCATATCAATTTTGGATCTTTCAACGTGCCAATGAAAGTGACTTTGTGGGACCTCCAAAAATTGAGGATGATCAAGCTTTACAACTTACAAGACAAGTCTGCCCCGAATCCATGTATCGTGGATCTCTGATAGAACTACATAAAGCTGCAGCACATTGGAGATATGCTACCATTAGAATCACTGATGGTAGAAGAATTTTCTGCTCCGATATGGACATCAATTATATGTTTACTGATGAACAAATTCAAAAAATAGATAATCTGATCACCAACTGCCTAAATCTAAATTGTTTAGACGTTCCATATGATCTTCTAGAAGTAGAAGAACTCATTGAGGCAGAACAGGTTTTTGTTGAAGAACAACACGGATCCGATTATACGTCCACCGACAGTGGCGATAGTGTGACTCAGCATAACATTGACAACATGACAGTATGCTGACATCCCAAGAATCTGCTTTTCGAAAAGAATCCACTTTTTGAAAAAGCTTTGGTCGGTAAGTTTTGAAAGGAATCTACTTTTGAAACAGTAAAGGCAGGACGACTGCATGTGATAAGATTCCAGCTTATCTTCCAGCACACAACAAGCTTTTTTCCACTGACAAAACCAACTGTTCATTTATTGGATTTTATAATCAGTTGAAGTCCGATGGCTATAAAACGAAGGTCTCAAGGCTAGCAGAAGACACTTCGAACTTGGCTTTCTCTTTGTAATCTTTTCTGTTTCCAGCATTAGTTCTACTCTTTTGTATTTTCGCATTTTCTTTCATATTTGGTATCAGACCAAGGAACACACCTGTTCCTATACTGTTGTAATTGTGCTACTCTATCTAGAGAGCTTAGAGGACCAGTTCTACTGTCATCTGATCTATCTTTATAGGGAACGCATTCAGAAGCTATATTATCCAAGATTTCTTTCAGGTATTCTACTTTTCTCTTCTAGTTATTCTCTGCATTCTCAACGAGTCCTTCAGCATTCTTGAGAAAAACCCATATTCCTTTGGGAGGTTGATTTTGTCAGCATAAGACCATCTGTTGGCGGCTTACAATAGTTCCCTCTGTAACCAAAGACGGTTTTAGGTACCACCTCAAAGTGTTAATGGATTCTGTTGACTGTTTATTATCATCTGGAGGCACAGTAGATAAATCCTTGTATGATCATAGCTTACATATATTTAAAAACCAAAAAAATGTAAATTCTGCTTATGATGGTATTAATATGATAATAGATATTACGTATACCTCTTTTAAAAGTATTGATAACAAAATCAATAAACTACACTCCGATATTAAAACCATTGGATCTATTATAGATTTAGACTTAAAAGAGCAAACCAAAGCTCAAATGCAAACTTTGTCTGATCAACTGTCAATCTTTGTTGATGGGTATGTATCCCCAAATACTTCTCATCGTTCTAATTTATTTTGTGAAAACTCCATAAATGTTTTCGATGACAACACGTCAAATTATTCATTTGATGAGTCAGATTTTAATCCGTTAAAAGAAATAATGGATTATTGGAAGTCACGGTTTATAAATGAAAAAGACCCTGATGAAAGACACAAGCTTTTATCAATGATGCAAGAACTCTATTCTAACCATGAAACCCTGTTCAGCTTGCATGAATATCAAATATTCTCTGACGAATCAGACACTAAAACCATTCAGGCTGAGACGGAGGAGTCCGAGTCTAATTCGTCCTCAACCTCAGAGGATGAACAAGAACAAGACCTAGAGCCAAAAGGAAAACGAAACGTTGGTCAGTTTGATCATCTAGACCAAGATGATTTATGTCGACCACAAATAGGACTCAGATCCGATTTTGGTCAGAACCTTCATGAAGAAGTAAAACATACCTTTGAAGATGAGCCAGTCCCAACCACACAACGGTGAGATGATTTAAACAAATAACATGTCGCCTCGGGAGACACTTATTTAGACTTGACCCATATTGCTTATAAAGATTATGAGCAGACAATTGATAACTGAGCTCAATCCCAAGCCATAGTCATCACAAATTATAAAACTTCATGGGAAAACAAAAAATATCTCGCTTATTTCACTGGAACACTCCAGGGAGATGTATTGCAGTACATTAGAAAATGGAAAGCCTCAGATACGGGTAAAATCGAATATACTGCCCTAACAAGAGACTTATTGACTCCTAAGGAGATACTCTGTAAATTTTCCAATGTACTTAAACGAGAATTTTGTGGAATTTCTTCACAGAATGCTTTTCTTGAAGACAAACTATATACTTTCCAAACTGAAATTATGTAGTATGACAGAATTTGATTCTTTTGCTAAAACCTATCAAAAGAATTATCATCTTCTGGAAGCAAAACAATCTGCGTTTTGGCTTACTCAATTTTTCTATAAATTAGTACCTCCATGGGATGAAATATGTCATTCCTCCTACCCTAAATACTGTACTGAAACTGGTAGTACAGACACTTTAGGAAACCGAATTAATTTCGTTCACCGTCAACTGATTAAACATTGTTTGGAAGCGAAAGCGACTAAACAAATTAAAAAGAGGCTTACACCTACCTTTTGTAACTCTCTTATCAAAGATAATTGGGAATTTGGATGCAAACCCATCCCACAAAAGTCTGTTAAACCTTTTACTAAAAATAGGTTTAAAAAATTCAGGTGGAAAAGGTATAATAAAAATATGCCTAAATCCCCTTACAATAATAAACAACGACAAAAAAGACACGACTCCTAAAAAAGGTTGCAAGTGTTATATTTATCAAGAACCCGGTCATTACGCAAACACCTGCCCAAACAAGGGAAAAGGAGCACGCAAAATGGTTAAATTTATAGAAGAAAACGATTATAAAGTCTGTTATGAAAATGACATCTCAAATTTTGATTTCTACAAATAGAGAAACTGATTCTGACTCAGAAACTGAGTTAATTTTTTTGATTAACGAAGAGTCAAGTCAAACTTTAGCTTCCTCTGAAAAAATGAAATGCTTCAGTTTCTTCAGTTTTTTCGGAGTAGAACTAAAGAAAAGGGACAGTAAAAGGGGCATTCTATAGACACTTCATTTTGTCACCCTGGAGCAGACTAAGCAATGATATAACTGATATGTCCCAAAATAACATGGGATCCATTATTTATAGCTTGGGAGGTTCCCTATACCCCCAAAAGCATTTCAACTCGTCATATGGTTTAGGATTTTCTCGAAATTGTCTAACAATGTATTTTAAAAATCATGGAAATGGCTTTGCCATGCATAGAAACGACATAGCCCAAAACACCATAGAACCAAGACCCCTTGTGGTGTAAGTTCATACTTGAACCAGGCCCAACTCCAATGTCAAGCCTCAACCAGCCGAAGAGTTGATTGAAGCTGGCACCAGCAAAGCTGTGGCCGGCATTGTTGTGTCTTTAGCCAGCATCGGCATATCCTTATTTTGTGCCGGATCCTGGGTATTTCCAGATTTGTGGGCTCTTCCAGTTCCGATTTGCAACAACCTTATCTGATCTTTGCAGACCTTAAAACTTACCTAGACTCTTTTAGAGACCCTAGAGGATGTGATGGAGGTTGCCAATAAGTATTGTACTTCATTATAAACCCTTGCCAACCTTGCTTGATGGAGTTTGTATCCATTTAAAATCTTAAAACCATTCAATCCCTTAGAGCCAAGGAGTTCTCTAAGAGTTGGGATAAGGAATGTTTACCTTGGATGTAGGTAACACGCTAGGCTATAAATAAGAGGTCCCTTGCACGTTTAAGAGGATCCAAGATCAAAAATTAAGAAAGTTGGCAACCCAAAAGAGAGAGATCGAGTTCGAGTTTCTGCAAATCTGATGTAGCTACCTCGAGTTGAACCTCTTCAAACCTGAGCTTAGTCTGCTCCAACCTTCATGCCTCCTTCACGAAAATTGAATACAAGTGAGTCTTCTTTCTTTTGCTTTTGGTTTCATTCAATTCCATTAAGTATACGATTAGATATCCTTTGTTTATTGAGGGCGCGTTGTTAATGCCCCAACAAGGTAGCAACAGTGTACAATATTTTATGGTCATGTCTATGTAGTTTTTCTTAGATATCTTCGTGTACATGTTTAGATCGAGGACTTAGCTTTTAATCATGATTTTTCCAATGACTTCTTCTATTTTTCCTTCAATTTCTATGATTGGTCGTCAGGTTTTCTGTCACATTTTCTTCGTTTCCAAACCATTGTTTTCATTATTTGATTCACTTTTCCAATTTGTTCATGGTGTTTTGATTGATGTTTAGTCAATATTTAGTCGTGCTTTTGTAGTTTTCTTCACTGATTTTCAGTATAGGGTCGTTTCCCCTTGGTTTTTCCATGCTTTTTTTCACCTAGGTCATGCTTATGCTTATGGGTAATTTCGTCTTTTCACATGAGCATGAATTTCCTAGGTTTAATTAATACTCATGTGATATTGCTTCTTTGTTTATATGTCATGTTCGTTCATAATTTTTAGCATGTTCTAACCTTAGTCTATGTTTGATATCTTGCTAGTCTTAGGGCTTCGTATTATTTGTTTACATTCAGTATACTAACCATGTAGCACAGCTGTATTGAGATGAGTCTCTTTCATTTTTCTTGGTTTAATTCATGATGGTTAGTTGGCTTATAACTTATGTAGCATACTTATGGTTTGAAATCTAGTTTAACTGGGTGAACCGAGGTGCCCAACACCTTCCTCAAATCACAACCTATCCCGAACCCGACCTTTGGTTGGATCAGTTTGAGGTACAATCAATAGTTTTTGTGGGTTCTAAACTTTAATCTAGGTGGCAACTCTTGTCAATTTTTAAGACCCAGACCCTTTGAAGGAGTCCCAAAAAAAAACGTGCCTACTCAGACCCCCATTGAGAATTGCAATCCTCACACCATGCAGAAGAAAGTCTCCCCTACTTCTCATGCAAGGAGTTGCTGCGACAATTGTTGTTGCTTACCGTACTTTTGCTGGGTTGGAGAAGAGCCGATTTTCCCCTGAGATACTGAACTTGTGATACAAAAGACAACCTTGTTCCTCTCCTTGATGGATTGATAGAATACCCTAACCCCACATGAGGCATGATCTTAGTTAATCTTAGATTAGAAAATTTCTAAAAGTGCATAATCAATCAACAATTGAATCCTCTCTATGTCAAATTTTGCAGGACCATAAATAATAATGGAAGTTCCTCTTTCAGGGAAAAATAATAAAATTTCAATTTTATTACTGTAAGTATAAGAGTCAAAACAATTCAAAATTAGAAGGAAACTTTCGTCTCTTTACATAAAACGTAATACAAACAAATTACAATCAAATTTTTGAACACCATAAAAATTCTTGACTTGTTTCGACATGCTAAAAGTTCAGAACATTGAGATATGTTGTATACATGGCTTCAGAGGTTGCCGATCACTTGATTTAGCCTCATATTCCAGAATATACTTATCTTCTCTGGAAGTTAAATACCTTGATCGAAAAAGCAAAGATGACTGCAAAAAGCACAGTGAACCCAACAATCATGCCTGCAACCACTCCTAAAAAGCTATGTTTGAATCCAAAATAATTCAGGAGAAAAACTTGAACTGGCACAGATACTGTGCCAGTGTCCATAGGAGTCGTTAAATCGCCAAATTGTGACACAACCAATCCATACAATGTCCAAGAAACAGGGCAGGCCCAATAGTACCACCTCCACCAAATAGGAATTCTCTGCAATGAACAAAACATAAATAAATAAATGAAGAAAAGTAAATTACATTATTTCTACCCTTCAAAATGGGGAAAAATCATCAGAACTTACTGGTCTTGGAATGATGAATCCTGAGAAAAGGTTCCATATCGCATAGAATGCCGAAGAAACGATAGAAGCAATGTGTTGGTTGGGTGTAACACCCACTGCCATCATACCATAGAAGGTGAAGTATAGCAATGTGAAATACATGAAGAACATATACCAGAAGAATTTTGCAGCTGTCCATTGGAATCCAATCATTGAATACACTATAACTCCATATATTAAGGATTGGAAGAAGATATGTGGAATCTCAATCACAACCTGCACCAGAAACAAGACTGTTTGGTGAGAAACATGTAGACAATTGAACTGATGATGTTGAGTTTGAAAAAAACAAAAGTGATTACTTGGGCAAAGGCATATGCCATAGCTGAATACATTCCAGCAGCCCTCTCTCTATAAAAGACTGTGCGTTCGATATCTACAACAGGCTGCACTGATCCAGCATTTTGTACCCCAAGAAAGAGAACAGCACCATACATAGAACCCATTGCATTAAAGAGATCCTGTGACTTCCCCCTGCAATATCCAATTATTTAAATCAAATTAATTTGGAACACAAACAAGCAAAGAATGTAAAAGTTTGGACTCAACTAAAAGATCACTTACGTTTTAGATCCAAGACCCCAAAACATTGACCCAAGCATCAGAGCTATGAAAGTTGTGAAGAAGAGCCTCACAAAAGTGTAAGGTGGGTTCCTCCAGTATGACCAATGCTGTTTCCATAGACAAGCTATACATTGAACGGCGAAAGATTGAGAGAACTGAGTAGTGAAATAGAGATCTTCAGAACCAGGGGCAGGTTTGCTCAGTTCCTCAATCATTGTTTTGTTGCTCCTGCATGATTCATTTACAGCATATTAATAGCTATAACCACAAATTAACTATTAACTGTGGCAAGTCAAATTAGAAATTTACAAGTGAACTTACCTGTAAAGTTCTGAGTTCTTATATATCTCAGGGAAGCTCACTCCCAAAGCTGCTTCTTGGGCTGTTGATGACACCTCCAACATCCATGTTGCTGGATTATAACCATTCTTTATCTTACTGATTCCTTTGATTGCCTTTTATGGAACACAAACAATATTTATCAATTACTGATATAAGGTTGGAAAGTCTACAAGGTTTATTTGATTATTTGTAATCTCCATAGTTTTCCTCACCTCAAAGTACTTGATCAATTGACAACCATGTTTCCCCAGTGGACCCACATATATTTCTTCCCCTCCTTGCTTCAGCAAGAATAGCTGTCATACAGAGTTAAGAGGATTAAATACTTGGTAAGTACTAGAAAAGCCATGACAGAATACTGGTCCATTAATCTCAAACATTTCTAACCTCGTCAAAAGCATCAAATATGTCAATGCTTGGCTGGTGAATGGTGCACACCACAGTTCGTCCAGTGTCCACAATGTTTCTCACCGTTCTCATCACTATTGCTGCAGCCCTTGCATCCAGGCCAGAGGTGGGCTCATCCATGAATATAATTGAAGGGTTGGCAACGAGCTCAACTGCGATTGTCAGCCTCTTGCGCTGCTCTGTTGAGAGACCATTTACACCTGGAAGCCCAACCAGTGCAGCCCTCAATGAGTCTAGCTCTACAAGATCCATGACCTCTTCGATGAACATCTGCAATCATTAATAGGTTTACCCATTAGAAAACACCCAAAAGATCGAAAAAGAGCACAATTAAGGATTAAAGCATCTGTCCCATGTACCTTTCTAGTGGAAGAATTGATTTCAGGAGCAAGCCGAAGCCAAGCAGAATAAAGCAAGGATTCATAGACTGTAACATGAGGAGAGTGGATATCATTCTGTTCACAATATCCTGATATACGAGCAAATGTTTCCTGTTTCTTTGGATAGCCAGATAACTTGATGCTTCCCTCAATGTATCCTCCAGTTTTCCTTCCAGCCAACACATCCATCAAAGTGGTCTTACCAGCACCACTAACACCCATTAGAGCTGTAAGAACTCCCGGCCTAAAAGCTCCACTCACTCCCCTAAGAAGCAACAGCCGGTCCTCTGTAACACCTCGTGCTTTCATTTCCTGCATATTCAGTTGAACAGTGATAATTACTGCATCAATAGGGTTCTAAAGAAAGAATTCCTCCTACTTTGGTATTCATAATTTGAAAATTGAAACCTACCTGTGGCATGTCTACAGAGTATTTGACATCATCAAAGGTGAGACAATATGGCACAAACGGAAGAACCATTCCCCGCTTCTTGTTCTGACTGGCCTCACCCGCAACCGCTCTAGAAGATGAAGATTCCGTTGACGTTTCTGTTTGTCATTTTGATTGAATAATGTGGACAGGTTAGAAATAGAAAGTAAAAAGTGGAAATGCTTTAGCTTGACCACATCTAGATGAATACTTACCGGCAGGACTCTTTGCCCTGGATGAGAGCTCAATCATTTCCCCATTTCTGCTGGCATTTTGATCATTCACACTCTCTTCAGATATAACTGCCTGAGGTTTCCCAAGTGCTGCAATAAGGTCATCCAAGTATTAGACAAGATCACTCAGTTATGAAAGTTTTAAAGATCAACTGAATCACTTATCAACCTCCCACCCCATTCCACCCCACCCCCCCCCCACACCAAAATAAATAAATAAATCATACTTACGATTGAGATAAGCGAGAGCAATTGTGAATAAACCATTGAACAGGAAAACATAACCAATCAATGCACCAACTCCAATCCAAAACCAGTATGAATGAGTGAAAACTGCACGAGATTGCAATACTGCCACTCCTAGAGTCGTCGTTCCATTGTTATACAGCTGTAACATTATGAAATTAGAACCTCATTTAACCTTTACAGAGATATTTCTTCCTATAATTAGTCTTCATTTATGCCATGATAAAAGGAAGGGGGAAAAAAGGAGACCCTCACCTTTGCCCAGCTTTTCCCAAAGAACTCATTCACCATTAATGCATTTTGCCCATACATCATGGGAGAGATCCAATAGCCCCATATCCACCACTTTTTTATACTGTCTGTGACAAAGAAAGAAGCTCATATTAAGTTGAGGCTACAACATGGAGGTGGCTGAAAGAAAATGAAATCTATAATTCCAAGACATACCTCGCGACAAGATAAATCCACTCAGAACCATGAGTACAAGTAAGGCAAAGGACCCAAATGTCATCGAGACAACCATGGTCCTCCCCAATGAAGCAATTAATCGGAACAAGCTAGCTGCCATTTGGTTTACGCATACGAGTAGAAGATACTGTTTGAAAAGCCTGCAATAAGAACATTATGCCAGTTACTACCTACACAACAATTGCCAATAAAAGGTAAAACTAGACCTTCATTAAGGACATTAACACCATTCCATTTAGATTTACCTTCCAACATTTGGGTCAAAGCCTATGACGTAGTAAGTTGTGAACACCCAAACAGCACATTCAGCTAGTGTGATTGGGATCTTTAGGACCCATGCGGGCAGTGAATATGCCCATGAAGGATAGAATAGGAGGTCTCTTTGCTTGTAGAATACAGGAAGCTTCATGACAGTCATGGCAAGCTCTGACAGTCCATTAAACATAATATTTGTGAGAGCAAAGAACAAAGCACCCGAAAAAATCACACCATCTATTATAGTTTCTCGATGCATTTCAGTACGCAGGAAGACAGTCATCGCTATGAACGCCACAACGGTAAGCTGGGAAAAAAATAGAAAAAAAAAAAAATTCATTTACTGATATATCTTGAAACTTTTCAGAAGAAAATTTTGATAAGATCAATTACCAACCTGCACCATCTTGAAAACATATACAAAGGAGTTTCTTTTCATCAACAATAGTTCTCTTGCTATGCAGGCTTTCAATAGTTCCCGCTTGCTAACACCATACTTGTCAGTACTTAAGGCAGCAGGGTGACTCTTTTTCTTATCAAATGGGATGGCAAGTTCATCTCCAATCCTCTGACCAACATGGAATGAGCGGAACGCCTGGACAAATTCATCGACGGTGATAAATCTGTAGGGTTCATCTTTTTGTACCCAGTACTGTTGCTGATCTTTCCTTGATGTCACCTGTCAAATTCATTAAAATATAGTCCCAGCTTTGCTAAACAATAAAAAGAGAAGAAACAAATGGGATAAAGGAAAAAAGTTTTGAAGCCACATTTACCTCCTGCAAGAAATCAGCTACTCCCTTCCTTTCAGGACATTTGAATCCCACAGATTCAAAAAACTCAAGCACATGTTCACGGGGCCCCTGATACACAATCTGCCCATCCGATAGGAGAATAATGTCATCAAAGAGATTATAAGTCTCTGGTGCTGGCTGGAGGAGAGAGATGACAGCAGTCCCATTTAGAATGTGGATGAATTGCCTAAGTGAATTCACAATCTGGAAGGTTGTCGAACTGTCCAAACCGGTTGATATCTCGTCCATGAATAATGCTCTTGCTGGTCCAACAAGCATCTCCCCTGCATCATTTCAGTCAAGAATTTTAGAAGAATTAGAATGCCTGATAAGGGAAGAAGAATATTGAAGGAGTTGTTAGAATTAAAAGTTATTCTACCTGTTGTGACACGCTTCCTTTGTCCTCCAGATATACCTCTCAGCATTTGATCACCAACCATGGTATCGGCACAAATTTCAAGTCCAAGAGTCTGTAAGTTCGATATGGAGCAACATGAAAAATTATTAGAGTCCAATCTAGCTATTTTAAAAATCTCCTTCTCCATAGATGTGTTTATAGTGTTGATACCTTTAGAGTATAATCAGTCACCACATTGACCTCCTGTCCTACTATTGATGCTGCCTGCAGATGTGGAAACCAAAATTTTCATCTCTTTAAACTAGGCTAATCACAAACATAAATTTGTAATTTTTATCTATTTATCATAAATTTTTTTGGGTTTCAGGTGTAGGTGTGGGTATGGGAAAGAACAATGCAACTTACAAAAAATTAACAGAAAATCTACACATAAGATGAAACCAAGCTAATTAAGAACCCATCTGGGCAATGAAATATAAAGTTCTTATTCTATAAGACAAACTAATTCATCTGAATTTCCACCATTTTAGGGGAGATTTTAGGCCATTTCTAGATTTCACCCCCCATTTCGATCATTTCAAAGAAATGTTTTGGTTTCAGTAGGGGCGAAATCACCTATTCTGAGGAATTCTTCAACCTTGGATAAGAGGACGCTCAACCAAAAAACATTTAGAACAGAAAATACAGCAAGAAAAACTTGATCAAACCCAATGCTAACCTATTGCAAAAGGATGTCTTCTTACCTTGAGGAAAAGATCGACATCGGGATCTGGCTTAATTTTTGCCTCCTTTTCTCTTCTTGCCAGCTCTGTCAACATATCTGCAGATTTTCCAATTTTGAAAACAATTGATTCAAATTCAACATCACTCATCAGGCTAAAGCTTGCCAACTAAAACAAATCATCTTAAATTTTAAACTTGTCACGTTCAACAACATACCATAACGAGTTCCCACCCCTTGACATCTAGCAGAAAAGGCTAAGGTTTCTCTCACAGTCATCTCCCCAATGTGGAGATCTCTTTGACTGATATATGCTGCTGTTCTTTGTGGGACAAACTCATTCATTTCATGGCCATTGAAAGTTATTTTCCCATCGACCTGAAGAAAAATTAAACAGAACAGGTTTTAGTTTTCTGATCGGAAGATGATTTACAGAAACAGCTACAAAAGAACAAAGAAACACCAAGAAATATTTAATTTCCTTACTTTTAGTTCTTTGTCAAGCTTTCCTGACAAAGCCAGCAGCAAAGTACTCTTTCCAGAACTTGGAGGGCCTAAAAGCAATGTCAATCTGCAAAACCCAGATCGAACAGTGCCTTGGATTAGCTTAGGAGGAAAACAAACTAAACTTTGAGGAATTATTATTGGTTCAAATTATAAACCGAGTCTGTCTCTTAAGTTTACTCACCTGCCAGGCTTGACTACTCCACTGACATCGTGAAGAATTTTTAATGGCCTCTTTTTACTTTTCAGAATTCCAATATTACTCAAGAGCCCCTTTTAAACCAGACAACAAACACTTGGTAAGCTATAGTTGCTCAAGAATCGAAGAGAGAGAACCAATAAGATGATTTAAAGGTTGAAAAATTACCTCTATTACGTTAGTAGAGAAGTTAACCATTGTAGGTAAGGCTCTGCTTCCCACATAAGCTTCTGCATCTATATTTAATTGCTCGAATCGAACTTCGATGGTGGGAATTTCAATTCCAACTCTGAGAAACCAAGACAAAAAATGAGAAATATAAGGAGACCAACTCTAGATTTAAGACCTTCAGAACAGAAAACAGAGAAATATTGTTTCAAGATTCAAAAATTTTTATCTATAAAAAGAAAGAGGATTTCATTTCTTACGTATCAAGGCGGTCCTTGAGTTTCAACAAGAACTTCTCATTGTCTTCGTCTGCAACTGCAAGCAGTCTGTCTAATAAAATCTTTCTCTCTGTGAACCCAAGACTGTCAATATCAATTTCCTTTGTCTCGCCCTCTGCAACAGCAAATATACCTTTCCTTATACGATTGTAAGTGGGTAGTCTCTCTATAGCAGCCCATTTCAGAGCTTCTTCGTCATCGAGATGATCATCTCCTCGAGACACAGAAGATCTCGAAAACACATCAGCCCCACTGTTCCTCCATATTGAAGAACTTTCCGCTCGCAAACTGCCGCGAAAGCTACCCCCACGAAAACTGCCGCCACCACGACGACTATTACGAAAACTACTAATTTTGTAAAGATCAGCCGTCTCCATTGAACCACCACCACCCAATACTGCAAAACCCACTCAAAAACACACAAATTCTAGAGATGGAAGTAACTCAAAACCCTGTCTGAAGTTGGGTTTTTTTTTTTCTTTCTTTGATGGGTTGTTCTTGTTCTGTGTTTCGACGGACTAAAATACACAAGAACCCATCAAAACCAATCAATTTGAATTGCAGAAACACCCAATTTCTGGAGCTAGAAAACTCAAAAACCAGAAACAGATCTACTCTGTTTTTCCTGGTCTCCTTGGTTTACAGAAACAGATCCAATCACCCAAGTAATGCTGGCAATGTTCAATGATATAGTGGAAAAAAATGATCTCCCTATATATAGACGTCAAAATTAGAGATGGGAAACTTCCTAGAATGAATACGAGTATGAAAGACACAGCGTATAGTATAGCTGTATAGGGAAGTAACAGAAACATCACTCCACATTGTATTTGGTCATTAGAAGCTGAAGTTTGACCTTGTCTTTTTGGTTAAACAACTATTTTCAAACATCTAGAAGGGTGGGCTTATTAAGTTAATAAAATTTTCTTTTTTAAGTCCTTAAACCGCAAAGATTAGCGTGAAAGAAGGAAGAAAGAGATCTAATCCTGACCTTTATAAAATGATTAAAATAGGTAGGATAACAGCCAGCTAAGCCACTCTCTCTCATATTGCAACTTGGATGGAAGGTTCTATGGGTCAGGTTTTCTAAAACCCCAGTCCAATCCTGAGTCTCCTTAGTTGGTCTAGCCCCAACCCGGCCTTCACTCAAGGCTTGAAAAATCTTACCTTGACCCTGAGTCAGGGCCTGGCCGGGTTGATCTTGATTAGCCCTGATCATGTGGAGGAGGATGGGAGATGCATGAGTTGGGCTGGGCTTGGGCGAAAATTATCAATTTTTCATTAAATAACATTACAATATAATAAAGGGAAAAAGAAAGCTACCTGGTCATGTGCGGTATGCGGCCCCTATGCCCAGATACAGGGCCGCATGAAATGATAGTCACGCCCTCAAGGATTTTCGTCTTTCCATAGGATGCGACGATATTTTGTTCAACCCTATATCTGGGCACAGGGGATGTGCACCACACGTGACCAGGTAACATTCTTTCCCCTTAAAATAAATTATATCACTTATTATCTTCATATATAATATATTATAAAACAAAATGCATGTAGCGTTTTAAAGTTATGGAAGGTAGTTTTCTATCCGGGTGGCCTACGCCAAACTGTCCTTAAAACATGAGGGCAAAGGTGTCCTTTCTCATAGGGAGGAGAGAGAGAGAGAGAGAGAATCATGGGAGTGCTGGCATAGGCCACACTCCCGGACAGAGTTCTTTTGCCCTAAAGTTATATATATTGGGAAGCAGTTTTTTGTACGAGAGTGTGGCCTATGCCAGCACTCCCATGAGTCTATCTCTCTTCTCCTTAAAACAAGGTGGCAGAGGTGTCTTTTCACATGGGTAGGAGAGAGATAGACTTATGGGAGTGTTGGTGTAGGCCACACTCCCGGACAGAGATCCTTTTCCCATATATATTATAGTATTACTTAAGACAGGGTCGGGATAGGTTGGTCCAGGCTTAGCTCGAGATCTTAACCTTGCTCTAGCCCAACCTTGACTCAAGGTCAAAATTTTCTGACCCTAACTCGCCCTTAGGACCAAGGTATCTCAGCCCAAACCTTATTCAGGTTTTGGGCGGGTTTGGGCCGATAGGATCAAACTTGCACCTTTTAGAGGTTCCTTGTTCTGTATTCTCTTATTCCCACGAAATGGCAGGTTCAACCCTGGTTCAATATCCTTTTAACCTTAGCCAGAACCTAATTAATCCCCTGATTATTCATCTAAATTCATCAAAATCATTGGTTATCATATTTTTATTATAATTAGATTATTTAAATTTAAATATATCTACTTAAGAGAATTTTTTTTTTTTCCATTTTTGAATGGCCAATATTGAATCTGCCTAATTATGAATGGGCTGACCGTGACTACAAAGACTGAGAAATGGATTAGACAGACCAAGTCAAAGATTGAGGGAGAGTTGACGAAAAAAATTAAAATCTAGAGAGAACGGAGATGCCTTTCTACATGTAACAAACAAAAATTTTTGTTAATTCTATTTTTGTTTTGTTTTGTTTTTTTTTTTTTTTTGGTTTAATTGTTGAGTATTTTGATTCAAGACAATCTCAAAGGAGGAGAGGATAACTTTTGGATTAATGAAGAGAGACAGAGAGAGAGAGAGAGAGAGAGAGAGAGAGAGAGATTAATATCTTTTAATTTTTGTGGAAATTTGCATTTTGTCACTTAGTCCTAACTCATAAATTCCCAAAATAAAATAAGAAAAAAGTACATGAGGGAGAAGACCGAAGAGCCACCTCTTTAAATGTTATTAAAAAAAAATATTATTACGTGTGGCTTCATGATTCATGGCAATATTGAAGGAGGAGAGGAAATAGATAAAATGGGAGGGAAAACGACAGTGTTGACCAGTCATAACGTACAAATTTAAGAACGGTGGAGTCAAAGTAAAAGAGGCAAGGTCCCCCATATCATCCATATCATACATAAGAGAGAGAGATTTTTTCTTTTTGGGTTAGAGAACGCTGCCTGACCTTCTAGAGTATACACACGTGTTGGTCAATAGGAGTACATCGGTAAATATCATCTTGAGCAGAATTTTCGTCTTTCCATGGGAGCAGCATAGTATCTTTGAGTGCTTTTATATCTAAGCGTAGGAGCCACACGATCAAGTAATGTTCTTTTCTCTTTTATTTTTTTTATTTGACAAATTTCACTCAATATTTTCATTTTGGTCATTTAAGTCTCAAGTCCTAACTAAGTTGTGGTCCAATTCCTTTTCGCCATGTTGCATGTTGGATTTCAAAGTCTCCTTCTCACATGTGAAATTACAACAACTAAAGTTCATCAGACCGAATAAAGTATTGAAAAATCATAAATAATTTAGTAATAATTAGAGAATCAATAATTGTGTATGGACCATACTTCATAATATCAATTGATATGGGTTGAGATTGATACCGAATCTTGATTGATCTGATACCAATCCACTGGTACGATCCAAGGATAAAAACATTAAAAAAAAAAAAAAATGATTTTATTTAGTTAAAAAAAACAAGGACAAATTCATCAAATTCAGCTTGAGTCAAGGTGATACTAGGACTGATCCCAAGATTACGAACCATGGTATGGACATACATGTTTACAAAGAAAATGCATCTCAACACTTTATGAACTAAAATAAAAATTGCATCTCGATACATGGGGAGCAAATGATTTAGTTTAGGTCTAAATTTGGCATTTGGTATATTTAGACCTTCTCCTTGGTATCCAATGGTTAGATTTACCAATTAACCTTTCCATGTGATGGAATTACATGTCAAGACCAGAGATACGGGGTCTTTTGATTTCAAGTTATTTTAGTATTTTTTGTCCAATTGAGAATTTGAGGGGAATAAAAAATCCTCAATCAACCCTGTGTATTATGGGACTATGTACCCAAACCACCAATTTAATTATTAATTCTTGGGTTCATATAATAGGAATATTCAAACTCAAGTTCCATGCCAATATTGGTGGAGTCAAAAGAGATGTGCGGAAATTTACCAAAAAAAAAATAGTACGCAATAATTGAACAAAGCATTTTTTTTTTTAGGTAGATAATATATGTACATAAATAATACACCTGTAAATGCATACAAGAAAGTCGGATACCTTATCTGCATCTCAGTTGCTCAACCAATCCATTGTTGCCCTCTCTCTCTCTCTCTCTCTCTCTCCCCCCTGCCCTGACCCTGACCCTCCGCTCCTCTACCCTCTATTTGGGGTGAATGTGTAACCATGAGGAAGAAAATCAGGCAAAGAATCACACAACATGATGAATTTAATTTAGTTCAGCAAGAATTCCTACATCCACCAGAAAGAATTAGATATTTTTCATCTCAGAAAAATGATCTCCCCTTTGCTTGTAATTAGGTTTTTCCGATAGAACTAATATATAGAGAATCCAAAAAATCTAATCTCCACACAATTACAACTCCACCCCCATACATGTATAGGAACTGTTGTTGTTTTAAGATGTAAAGAAGTAAGCAGTGACTTAATAGTAATTGTTAAACAAAAAAAATAGATAATATGTAACCGATCTGTTTTCATAATATCAAATGAGTTGCAAACCTAAAAGAGAGAGCACGGGGAGGGAGATGAAGAGACAACAAGGGGGAAAGAGAGAAAGGGCGGGGCAAAGGGGAGGGGATGAACGAAGTGAGGAGGGGAGAGAGAGAGAGAGAGAGAGAGAGAGAGAGAGAGAGAGAGACGTATTGGTGTTGATGGGTTGCAATAGAAGCAAGGGGAGTAGGTAAAATAAGATTGGAGTAGTATCAAGTACATAAAATAAGAATCATAAGGAAGTCTTTCATTTCTTGATCATTACAAAGAATCCCATCTATATTATCTATGCAATTCGAATCTGAACTCTATTTCGACACTTGCTTTAGTCTCTGTTTGTGGTGACATAAGTCCCTCCCTAAATTTATACATTAAGAATTCTCACAACAACAAGGTCTACTCGATATGGATTAGGCGTTAATGAAATCTTTCACAGGGTGGCAACATAAGCAAAGGCACGATCGACACGGAACCGATCATAAGTTCCAGGTGGGAGATTGAGTGTGGTTAAAGTTGCCTAAGTAAGGGTTAAAGGGTACCAACCGCAAGCTTAAACCATTGCGGGACCAGTACAAAAATAGAAGCTTCTCAAGCCCCATCTTAGTAAGCTGAATCGTGAGCACTTCTCTGTAGTGCAGAACAGCCCAAAGCAAAGAAGTCTGTTATTCTATATCCAGTCCCAGATGCAGCAGGACCCATCCAATCAACACTTGCTTTGTGGTTAAGTGCCTAGCACACTTGGTAGCTAGTGATGCGTAAAGGCCCACTGCTATCAGCAGGTCTTGAGTTCAAGTCTCCTGGTTCCCCTACCTATAAAAAAAAAAAAAAAAAAAAATCAACACTTGCTTTCTCTTGAGAGGATTGGGCCTTTCGATACAATCAAATAGATTGCCACAAAGGCGCCATATTCTAGGAGCCCAAACTATGTGATTGAATAAATCCTCCTCTATCTGTTGCAGGTCGAGGGCTCCTTAATTCCCCTTCTTCAAACTTCAATTCGGATTTTTCATATAGAAATCTCTGATCAAAGATAGAACAAGATCCATTTTGCATTATATCTAAGGGATTCCTTGATTCGGACCGAAGGAGCAATGTCACTCGATCATTATCAAACTGAACAAGGAAACACCATTTTCAATGGTCTCAACAATTGGATCAAAATGAGGAATCAAAATAGATTTGAAACGAGACAAATAAAGGGGTTTAGAGACGGCTCAATAAATGAAATGCCTAAGGATTTTCTTTTCAGCTCTTTGAGAATTATCCAACTTGAGTTATGCACATCACATTATGGCAGGTAGCGTTTCATAGTTTAACGAATCCTCCACTTATTTGATGGGATGGTTAAGAGATTATCTTTGGTTAAACTCTTCACAACTTATCAATGGATATAACCCTTTTGAAATGAATAGTTTATCGATCTGGGCATGGATTCTACTACCACCCTCACTCTCCTTTCCCTAATATGAACCTTGAGTCATCAAAGCCTTTCTGACTCGGCCTGGCCCGGTCGCCCTACACTACTGGCGCTGACCGAATTGATTATCTTCATGCATAAGGATAATAGATTACCTAGTAAAAAAGATTTGAAAATCATCACAAACCTCCCCTTTTTCTTTTCTATTGCAATTTCTCGATTATCATATAATAAAAAAATATCTCACGATAGCTCGAAGAAAAAAACCTTTTCTTTTGTACAACCACGAGAAGGGACCATTGCTTAGCTTTCAATTCGCCTCTGAACATCAAATGAAATGTGAATAACCCGTCCTCCTCTCTTTGAAACAAGGGGCGCTTCCGATTTTGTCGGTCACGCGCAGGCTTGTTGAAGTAGTTCAACACATTGCTATCCGTAGAACAAATTGTGGCACCATCCAAGGTATTTCTGTGAGTCCTCTAAATAGGATGATCCAGTTACGATCTTCCTTGATTATGCGAGACGGGGCTCTTGCTGCTCCATATTTTGTTGGGATGCAATAAAAAGCCTAAAAGGAATTACCCGAAGGAGGGTTCGTAAAAGCTCAGTGCCTCCTGGTGGAATAAGTCGAAGTTGCAGGATCCTGGGTACAATGAGACCGCAACTATGGATCCCTAAATGCAGCCGTGATCTTATATACGATACCACCAGACCCGCCCCTGCCTCTTTCGTAGTCAAAACTCTCCTCTCCAATGGGACCAGCCGGGTCAGGTGGGCACGATAACTGGTACGTACACCAGAGGTGCGTCCTTCCCGGTCCTCTCGTACTAGGGAAAGGTCCTCTCAATAAAAGGGTAGAACCGATAAAATGTAGAGGGGGATTTGAAGATCAATATAATACTAGCGTGTAAAATTTCATTACGCCCCACTAGTGTGTACATCATTTTCTCTAATGTCTATAGACGATTAAGACAAATGAATATTCTATTTTTCTAGTTCTTTGTTTGTCAATGAAAAGAAATAAAGAAAAATTCTTCTTTGAATTTTGAAATCACCCTAGGAATGGTGAGATTTGCTTTCTTTCCAAATTTGTAAGAATTTTTATTAATATTTTTTTTCAATGAGGGAGAATTTTTGCCAGTCTCCTAAATGGATCTATAACCCAAAGTTTCCTTTGAGATACATCTTTTATGATTCCCTCAATAAAGCAAACTTTCATCTCTAGCTATTATGGTTCATTACTCCTCATACCACTATTGCCTGAGAAATTTTGAAGCAAAGAAATACGGTCCAGGATCTTCACGTACGTGAACGTACGAGAATGATTCACAGCCGTTCAGATGGAATCCACTCTATAGGACTCACATGAAATGGATTCCATCTGAACAACTGTGAGCCATTCTCATACGCTTCAAACGTGAGCCCAACTCAGAAATACTAGAGTATTCAGAGTTGCTATGCCTGACTTTCAGATCTTGGATAGGACCGGTGAATATATAGAAATGTCAATAAAACTTTGACTTATGTCCCTCATCCTCTCATGTTAGACCGGCACCCAATTTGGAAGATTACATCGGTCGCTTCATTTTGGATGATCAATAAAAACTTTTCTTGGTGGCGTCTGATCACTTGTTCCATAACTCTCCTGTAGTGGGAGAGGCTTTAGTTCTCAGATCGGGTTTGAAATCAGCTCTTCTTGTTGGTTTGAAGAAGGTGATTTGCTTCTTTGACTGTCAAACCCTTATTTGTTTGACAATCAATGTGCTTCTTTTACATCAATTTCTTTCTCTTGTATTTCATGGGTTCTGAACAGTATTGTAGATGCCCTGGCAAGGAAGGTCCTGTCTATCATGTGTACGACAGATTGGCCAAATTTCATTCCTTGGCTTCATAGACTTTGTGTTTCTAAAGCTAATGGCTTTACACATGGTTCTCAATTTCAGTAAATCTATTTTTCACCAAAAAAAAAAAAAAACCCTTATTTGTTTCTTATTGGATGTTGAGTTTCACCTTCCCTCCAAGATATTAGGTCTGAGAACCTTACTGCTCACTCTATTTCCAAATGAGCCTTGAGTAGTCCTCCTACTTTTTGGATATTTGAGGCATTAGGCATGCATATCCCTTTTTGCTCAGCGTAGTTTAGGCTCTCTTTGGCATAATTTATATTTATATGTATAATCTATTTATGAATAATCAATTATGATAATAGGTTATGGGCTATAACTATAATCATTAGGCTCTCTTTGGTATAGTTTAAATTTATGTTTATTTGACACATAAACATAAATAGATGTGTTTGGTATGATTTGAAATCCCTATTTTTTATTAAAATAAATCAATATAAGCATAAATTCATAAATAGCTCGAGAGTTATTTATGATTTATCACCATAAACAGTTAATGTTTGTTTATGCGGGTATCATTAATGAACATGTTCAGAATTTCTATTTAAGTGAGGATAAATTGGTCAAATTAATGAAAATTAGAACAAAACCTCTCTTTTGCCCTCCCTCTCTCTCTCCAACCCCACCCCACCCCCATCATAATACATAATATATTATTCACTTAAGCATACCAAACCTATTTGTCATTATATAATCTATTATATCTAATAGTAACCAAAGATTATTGTTTATAGCCCATAACCTATTATCATAATTAATTATTTATAAATAGGTCATAAATATAAATATAAATTATGCCAATGAGAGCCAATAATTAATGCTAGAAATACTAGATTATATAATGAAAAATAGGTTTGATATGCTTAAGTGAAGAATATATTATGTATTATGGTCAGGGCAAGGGGGATGGAGAGAGAAAGAGAGGCTTTGCTATAATTTTCGTTAATTTTACCAATTTACCTCCACTTAAATAATAATTCTACACATGTTCATTAATGTACCCGCATGAACAAACATTAATAGTTTATGGTGATAAATCATAAACAACTATGTTGTTTAATGAATTTATGCTTATATTGATTTTTAATGAGAAATAGGGGTCATAAATCATACCAAACATATCTATTTATGTTTATGTGTCAGATACCATAAATTTAAACTACAACAAAGAGAGCCTTAATAAATTCTTCCCCTCTTCATTGAGGAGGGTTTTTCCACACACCAAAACAAAAAAAAAATCTCTTGTCCCTTGGTTTTTAAAATTATTCTTCAAAGTACATTTTAACTAATTTTTTTTTTTTACTTCACTTTTAAATCTACCTTTAAAGTATGCTTCAAGCAAGATGACGTAACAATGTATTACGTAATTATTAATATTATATTATTCCTTTACTGATTTTAGTTAATTTGTTTTATGTCCACACCCTCAATGAAACATTTCACTAAAATTCCTTATTATATTAATGGACAATTAATGATAGTTTTTAAAGAGTTAAATATAAGTATTAAAGGGATAATATAGCATTAATTATTATGTACTATATGATTAATTAGTTTATTAATATGTTGTAAATTTAAAACTAAAGTTAAAAAAAATAATGAAAATGTCATTAAGGGGAATCTAAAAATTTTAATAAGTCAAGAGATAAGGAAAAAGTGAAAGATTGCCCTAGGAATAAAAAAAGAAGTAAAATTTAAAAAAAGTATGAATAAAATTAATAAATATAGAATTATTTTTTTTTGGTAGAATAAATATAGAATTAAAGCTATTGAAATGGCATTCTCTATTAAAGTCCTTGAACTTGAAAGACTATAAGTTGTTGACGTTTGGGTTGTGCACTTGTGCTTCCCATTTCGTCGGCTAAAAAACCTGTTTTGTCACTTCTAGAAAAGGGTTTAGTGCGTTGGCTAAAAAACAATGTCTTGTCCCCTTCTAGAAAAGGGTAAAGTGGAAACTTCAACAATGGGTAATTCCATGCTTGTTGGTTCCAATATTCTCTGACTATTTTTTAATAAAAAAAAAAAGGCATTAATAAGTAAATAAATTAAGGGTGTTACCTCCCGGAAGCAACGGCCAGCAACCAAAGATGACTCTGTTTTCTATTAGTGGCGACTTTTGTTCAGCAAAATGTTGTCCTCATGCTTTAAATGTTCTCCCCATTTAACGAATTTTTTATTTGAAGAAAAGTTGTCTAGCCGTTGTGGTAGGGTATGCTGACCGTTTTGTGTTTATATTTTTCTTTCACATGAATGTTAAAAATAAAATCTAACACGACGAAGAAAAGAATGGATACCACTAACAATAATCACGTACCCAATAAATATATGGATTTTCGTGGCTTGAGCCTTGATAAGATTGCTTATGTCCACGATAAGATGATAATTGTTTCACTATCAATGGAGAATAGCGTTACAGTCGCTCGTCCTCATACCTCTCTCAGATTTCATTATAGAGAAAGACCCCTAGCTACACATTATAACAAAACCCTATATAGAAATTTTATCGAAATACCTACAAAACAAGCAACGGAATCCAAAACATTGTACCCCCAACACAAAAAATAATCTCACTACCCTCTAATATACGATACTATTTTATCGCTATGTTCCTCTATGCCGTATTGCCGCTTGCTTAGAGAAACCTCATTCCTTTTGTTTTGTTCAAACAATTAAAGAAAAGTCATGCAACCAAGCATCAAAGCCCTTGCCTTACGATAATATTTGCATTGCCCTGCTGGTGTTACTCGAGCGAAGTCCTTGAGGCTTTTTTTTATTTATTTTTTGTTGGTAAAAAGAGTCCTTGAGTTTAATGTAAAAAGAATTAGAACTTGGACTTGCCTCTTATAATTACCACAAGCCATCCAAACAAGGGCTAGGATTTTGCTTGTGTTTACATCCTATTTTTCGCTCTATTTTGATCAGTAGAGAAATAGACCGATATCTATTTCAGTCAAGACTAACTTGTCAGTCAATGATTAGAAAAGAAAACGGTCAGTGATAGTGACCGATAAACGGTTAATGACTGACGAACGGTCAGTGATTAAAATATTGTGAGTGATCGATAAATAATCAGTAATTGACGATTGTGTGTGACCAACGAACGGTCAGTGATTGAAATATTGCAATTGACTATCAGTAATTGGCAAATTGTGTGTGACCGATGAACGGTCAGAAATTGACTATATGTGTGTGACCGAATGACGGTTGAGAAATGGGTAGTTATGAAATTACCTAATAATTGCAGAAACTACCCTACAACTTGTACAGTGGACCCAAGTTTAGATGGACTCTACTTTAATAACTAGATCCTAAGGGGGTAAATCGGTCCAGAACCAGGTATTCAATTTGGTTCCAAGGAGTATTAGTGTGATCTAGATTCGGACCAAGCCCCGCTTTGATTATGAAATTTGGTACTTGTACTGAACCTATACGGTTCCGATTTGGTTACTATACATTGTTTACATTATATTATACTATAATATAGCAGATTTGGTGATCAATTTCTCCTTACCTTGATTCTATTTAGTGGAGAATCACCCATTGCTACAGGGAAACTAACGTGGTAGCCGACGCTTTAGCAAATCATGCGGGTAAAAGAAAAACTTCTAATGTTTGGCAAGGTACCCCTACCTTCATTTCTCAAGATGTCTCGTGGGATGCGTTTGGCCGCCCTTATTACAGATTTACATAATTCGCTCTTTTGAGTCTTTGGGATTTATTCCATTTAGTGTATGTGTGTTTTTTTTTTTTTGGGTCAAGCCTTTTGCTGATAGCATTGCCGTAGGTGAATGATCGGATCTGGGTGAAGGCATTTTGGTAGCTTTCTAGTCTTCTTTTATGTAACTCCACAATTTTTTATATTAATTCATACTTTGTTGATCTTTAGCAAAAAAAAATAGTATTATAAAATCTAATATTAATACTATATATATATTAGTATTCTATTATATATTTTTTTGGTAAGAAGTATTATATTATATTAATGTACTGTAATATATTAGTACCCAAATTCGGTTCAGTTTTGGTTTTGTTGCGTCAAGAAATCGTCGAGCAGTCCTGCGAGTGCCGTACCTACAAGTGGACCAAAGGGTCAACAGAGAGAACCGGTGTGGTTCCGGCTTGGGGCTCTCCGATGCCAAAGTTAGATCTCTTGGCTCAAATAGATAAATAGTGATTATTCAAGATGAGTTTAGATGTCCCCCGATGGGGTTGTGTACCTTGCCTTTTATAGTAGCGTATGGCGGTGTGGAGAGTCCGCTTTGATGGCGATTGTGCTGTTGAGTGGATAGAGACCTTGGGTAATGGGGCTCTATCTCGATTGATCATCTCCCGCGGAGGGAGTGTCTTAGTGGTATCAAGATCCTTGGTGGATAGATACCCGTGTGTGGTGATAACGCCCTTGGTGCTTGAATCCGTCTGGGTGACGTGACTTCTAAGCGGTGGCCTAGAGTCCTGGTGGTGACATGAGTCCGTAGCGATACGATCGGGTCATAGGTGAGTAGCCCCCACCTCACGTTTGTGCCCACGATGCTGTGCTGGGTGCGGCCGACCCGAGTGGTGGCCGCGCTGGGTGCAGGCCGTTCCTGGGTGAGGCCGCGCCTGGGTGTGTGGCCGCGCCTAGGTGAGGCCGCGCCCGAGTGGTGGTGGCGCCTGGGTGAGGCCGTGCTTGGGTGAGGCCGCGCCTGGGTGTGTGGCCGCCCCTAGGTGAGGCTGCGCCCGAGTGGTGGCCGCGCGGGTTGCCTGTGACATGTGGCGGCCGTTGATTGGCCCGATGAATATTGGATGTATCAGGTTCTAATCGCCAATTCCTATATTGGTTTTGGAAACTAACCAAGTTCTACCTCGGATCTATTCTCTTCAATTCTAGATTGTAACCAAATTCTATTCACTTCGGTTCGGTTCTAGTTATTCGGTCCAAATCTGATTTCGGTTTTCGATTTTGGTTTCAATTTGACACCCTTACTAGATCCTCATAACTTATTAGAACATTTTTTTCAAGGAAAATCGGATGCTAGTACAGTTTTGCTGGTATCCTTGGAAGTTGTTGCAGTGTCCAAGGGAGGTCAGGAATCGACTCATGTATTCTCCACTCTCACATCTTCCTCCCTCTCTTGTAAGCATCCATTTTGTGTGTATTCATAACAACACAAATATATATTAGCAAAGTTTCATTGAGAAGGAGTTTGTAATGTGGTACAATAAAGATGAAACTTTTCTTAGAAGAAATAGATGGCTGAAAATACAATGGAATATACTTAAATCCTTGGCAGGTATATGGTTTAATTTAATTCTCAACCTTAGCATGTGGTCAATTGTAGACATGGGATTTTGTTTCCCCAATGTTCATCCCTTTTTACTACCAACAATTGGAGTCCAAAATAGTCCCATTGTGAAAAATTATCATTTTGTCTCTTAAGTGGACTTTAATGGAAACACTGCCAAAAAGGCTTGATATTTTTCCAGATAACATATTTACATGATATTAATGTATGTCTTAAAATTTGGTGTACATTAGACATTGTCAACATCATTTCATTAAATACTAATTTTGTGGGCCCTGCCTGCCTTGGGATAGAGACTGTGTTTCATTAAAAATATATGATGGTTATTTTTACATTTATTTATTTAAAACTATTTCCGAAAACTTGTGGATCATCAACATCTGATGGTTGGATCTCCTAGAATTACTCCCGGAATTTTACTGAAAAGGTGATCACACTGGGGATCCCCCACTTCGAACACAGATCAAGTTGTGTTCCCTACCAAATCCATGGTTGATATTTATGTTATTATTTATTACATTCAAAATGATTTCTAATAATATAAATATCATAAAAATCGGACGATCAGATCTTCCAAAATCAATCCCAGAAGTCGCTGAAAAGGCAGTCGAACCATAAGACCCTAGAGAGCCCAACTTGGGACCACTTGGAGCCAGAAAGATATGGCTACCAAATTTGTAATTTCCAATAAATAGGGAGGTAAGGGGAGGAGGGTTGGTTGCCCATCACTCCAGCCCTCTCCCTATACCGAATTCTCTAATCTTCTCTCTCAATTCTCTCTTTACTCTCTCACTCACATGAAAATTTGGAATTTTCTCCCTAGTTTTTTAAATCCTCTCTTCTCTTACGAATAATAGGATTTGGGCTTGTGATCCGCTGGAGTAAAGAAGAAGATTGTCTTCTTTGAAGAACGTGCAAGATCAATGATCCCTTGCGTTGCTGGATTATGAAAAGAAGGCCAAGTCCCCTTGGAAGTATTGTGCAATTGGTTTATTCTCGATCTCCTTTTATAAAAATAAAAAAGGTTTTTTAAACATTCTATACCAACACCGACGTGAGGTATAATGGAATTAGAAGAATTAAATTTTAATTTTTTTTGTTGCATTCCCAATCCATTATTCCATTCAACAAAATGATTTCCAGCAAACGAATAATTGATTGCACCTACCATCGAAAAAAAGTACCCAACGTAAGAGGAAGGAAGGTGGCGACGCATTTCTTTTCCACACTTTCAATTTTAACTATTTTTTTTTTATAGGGAGATAAAACGCCATCCGATCGTTTGTCTAGGCTTGTACCTGCACCTAGACACAATCGGGAATGAAATGACCGGCACACCTTTGTCTTTCCATGGATACCGACAAGTCATTTCACGCCCGGCTATGTCTGGGTGCAGGTACACTCCCAAAAGTACAACTGGGTGGCGTTCCTTTTCTCTTTTTGCTATAACTGTAACTATATATTATTTCTCTAAGCTAGAGTGCAGTTTCCGTCCAGACACATGGGTTCGGTATTCTTGCCATTCAGGGGGGCAGGGTGATCATTTTGCCCACCACCATGTGTATGGGCTCAGCTTGTGCTCCTACACAGAGAACATTTGGCCATACAACAAATAGTTACTTTTTCTACACATATATTACAATACAAGTCTCTAGACGTGTAATCGGTTGCACAGGTTACTCATCTCTCAAAATCATAGATATATTCGAAAGGGAAGAAGTTTTTTGTCTGGGAGTGTGGCCTACGCTAGCACTCCCATGTGTCTATCTCTCTCCTCTTCAAAACAAAGAAGTTTAAGTGTCTTTTCATATGGAGAGGAAAGAGATAGACTCATGGGAGTGTTAGTGTAGACTACATTCCCGGACAAAGTTCTTTTTTCTTAGTCTAAATATGAGACAATATTAAATTAAAACAAAACTTTTTGTTTTTGGATAAAGAGAATACTGATTTCCAAAATGTGTACAACCAATGACATCACTTATACCGAGATCATCAAACCAAAGAATGAAATGTGACCAAACTGTCTCACATACAAGAGGCAGAGCATTCCTAACCAAGACATCTGCTAAAGTATGGATAACCCTTAGTATAAAAGAGAAAGTAATAAATGCAAAACTAATTCACCAATAGCAACCACGAGAGTATTTTATTTTATTTTATTTTTTTTCTTCTTTATTTTCAAACCCCAAATTAACTAATAAGTCTTATGTTTCCTCCCATGATAAGGGATCCCAATACCTAATCACATTTATCTACGATCTCAGTAGTTCAGTGTTGAACCATTACTCGACCGGCCAATTGACCGGCATCGTCGTAGTCGTATTCAAAGACTAATTTTTGTTTTTTTTGTTTTGATAGATGAAGAACGACTTGGGGTCAAAGCCAAATAATTTCTTCCAAACATTAAATATCCAACAACAAATCAACTTAAATGAGGTAAAGTCTATCCAATTCTGAAAAAACTATGATTGGTATAGATGATATAGTGAGAACTAAGTTTGAGACATTAATGGACATTTCCCTTCCTTAATAGGCAGAAAGTTTTATTAATCCATAGTGGGACTCCACTAATTAAATACTGCTTCCATACGAATTGAATTTACTTTACAGCTAGAAAAGGGTATTAATATTGAACAAAGTCTTTAACAAATTTTTTTTTTGTGGTGAAAACAAAGTCTTTATCATGCGTGTGGACCATAGTGCAGTCAAGATTGGCTAACCAAGAAGGGTCAAGATAGACTCACAATGCCATTCGCCACTTGTATACTCACACGTTATAGCAGTCAAATTTCTACCAATAAAAAAACAAAAAAGTTATAGGAGTCAAATATGGCTCCTTTCCCATGAGAATCCATCAAACTTGGAGAGATGAACTACTAATTTTTATTTTTGGGGACTTTATTTTATGTGGCTGACCTGGGAGTGTACTATTACTACAGCTAGAGATGCAAGTTTGGTCCCTGACGCCTTGATCCCGCTCTGAGCTTAGATACCTTGGTCTTAAAGGTGAGTCAGGGTTGGAAATTTTAGCCCCAGGTCAAGGTTAAGGACTCGGGTTGAGCCTAGTCTTGCCTGACCCAACCCGACCCTTTCTTCTTCCCTTTTTTATTTTATTTTCCTAGCCTGACTAGCCCATGCATCTCCCTTCTCCCCCTCCCCCCGCCCTGAGGGCGGGTCAGGGTTGAAAGGCCCGCCCCAACCTGACCCTGTTGCAGCCTGAACTACGACTTTGCACTATCAGAGAAATTTCTAATTTTAATGGGACTGGCACCTGCACCTGCACCTATAGACAAACATGATCTTCTTTTCCATGTACCTTGAAACCTTCAGGCTACTCCATGTAAATATGTTGCTTCAAGTCACAATGAAGAAACATCATTTTCACATTAAGTTGTTCCAGCTCCAAATCAAACTACCAAAGCAAATAGTACTTGAATCAAAGTATGTTTCACCACCAGAGAGAATATTTTATTATAATCTATCTTCTTATTTGCATAACCCTTAGCTATAAGTTTTGCCTTATCTATTCCATGCTTCTCTTTCGAGGCTACCTCTTTCTTACAAAAGATCCATTTACATCTAATTATTTTTCTTTCCTTGGGTTTTTTCACAATCTCACAGTTCTTGTTCTTTTATAGAAACTCTATTTAATCCATCATAGCCGTCATCCATTTATCACTTTACTCATCATTTAAAGCTTCCTGGTAGGAAGATGAGTCACTTATACCAATAGCGAGTGATGAGCACATTTATGTGTGAAATTTTAGGGCATAAATTATACATTTTACCACATTGGACAGAGTTACTCGGTGCTTTCTTGTGCTTTTCAGGGTTTAGGTGAATTCTTGTGAAAATGAAGGAGATGATACTAAGGAGATGTTTTAAAGCTTTTTAGAAGTGTAAATGGATGCATAGCCCATCGAGTCAGCTTCGCAATGGTTCAAACGACACTTAATTCCGAGTTGAAACGAAGAAGTTACGGCCGTTTCCATAACGACGCGTGAAAATGGTCTACAGGGGTTTATTTATAATTATTGACAGTCGGATGGGGACAAAGTGAAATGGAAGTTTGGATTTTAGGGGCCTTAATGAAATTATCAGAAGTTACTTTACTGTACCCAAAAGATTCCATTTGGAAGGCTCTGGACAGTCCAACTTCAACTTGAGATATCTTGGGCTCCCCAACTCCGAATTGGATGAAATTTGGGTCTATTTTGTGTGATTTTTCGCAAGGAACACAATGGTGAGACCTATATAAGCACCTCATGCTCCACGTTTTCTGAAGGACAGAATGGGTATTTTATTTATTCTCAAGGAATCCTAGTCATCACCCTTACTCTCTCTCTCTCCAACTTCTCAAGGGCACTTCGAAATTCTACTTGGGATAGATTTATATTTTCTCATCTATGGAAGGTTGAAAAATCAAAGATGCTTTGATTTTATTGCTTGGAGAAAATATCTACAAAGAAAAGGAAGACTTGTTAAAATCAAGTTTATTTTTCTGAAATACGCCTACATGTAAACAATCTTCTCTTCTTCTTCTTTCTATTTTTTCTTTTTCTTAGGATTCAAGGCATTGTAAAAGAGGAAAGAGAAGAGAATATTCTCTTTTCTTAGGAATATTTCTCCTACACTTCCATCTTCTCTCTCTCTCCTCTCTTCCACCTATAAATACCCCCTACCTCTCTTGTAAAATTTGCTCATTCACTAAGTGAAATTTCTTCTCTTCTTCTCCTTCTAATTTGTGATTTTTGGCTTTTCTAAGTTCTAGTTTGTTTTTATAATTTTTAGTTAATGCTTATAATAGGTTTAGTTTATGCTTTAATTTTAATTTAAGTCTTCAATTGGGTTGTAATTTCTTAATTCTAGTTTAGGTTTTAAGCCTTCTAGTCTAAGTTCTTAAGTTGATGACAAGACTTGAAGATTTAGAAGAGGAGGCCATGGTAAGTTTATGCAAGTATTCAAGCTTTTCATTTACATTCATGCAAGCACATCCAGGTTTTACTATCTAAACTCTCAATCTCATTCTCCATCTCCTCTATCTCTCTCTATCTTCTTCTTCTTCCCCCTCTATTTCTTTTATTTTAATTTTATATGATTGTGGTTTATGGATGCATTTTTATTCCCTTATTTCTTTTTATGTGGTTAGTATGTGTGGCTGCATTTTTATTCCTTTCAATTCGCTTTAGTTTGATAGATTAGATGCTCATGTGTTAGGACGCCGATTTAATCCCTTAATTTTGTTAGATGCTTATGAGTTAGGATGCATTGATTTTCGTTAGTTTAATTAGTTTAATTTAACACTTTAATTTGGTTCATTTTGCATTACTTTTAAGTTAGTTAAATAGAGTGGCGTATATCTCCTCGTGTTCGACCCGTAGCTACGATTGACCCGTACGCTTGCGGTTTTATTTTAACTCAAACAAGTTTTTGGCGCCGTTGCCGGGGAGATTATTGTCCATTTTATTTATCTGATTTTTAAGTAGTTCGAAGTGTTTTAGTTTATTATTTTGTCTTCTTTTTTTTTGAAAAAAAAAAAAAAAAATCAATTTTTGAAAACCTCTTCTTGTTTCTCTTCTGTTTCAAATAGTGTGCGTCCAATCTAAAGTCCTTCATATGCTTCAACCCTCCATCTTTTGGTGTCCCTCATAGGATTAAGTTACCTATGACGCTACATCTTGACTTGGTTGGGTGGATTGACATGTGACTTATCTTTGGAGGTGACCACTCTTGATAACAGGAAAGCGACATAGTGAGAGTGTTGGAAACATAAACGTATAGTAGACCTCCATTCTACATCGTAATCCATATTGGAGTCGCACGTAGGTGGCTATAGAAGACTATACGGGTTCCCTTTGCCAACCTATATGGCATCCTTACAAATTTTGAACCATTGTTTCGATTTTTGAGGGATAGAGATGCACTATCTACCTTGGGGTCCCTCTTGTTTCTAGTTTCTTTTTTTTTAAGTGTTTTATTTTTCTTTAATTTTTCTAAAGGAGACCTCATATCTATTTAGGTGGCTAAGGTGTGGACTCGTGATTCAAGTAATCGTCTTATTAGAAGACCACCTTCTCTACCACCTTTGACCATGGGTGACCAACAACCCAAGACTCTTAAGGATAGGTTTTACCCCACCAGGGCTGCACAGCCTCATGCATTAGTCTCGCTCTGTTGTTACAGAAATAACTATGAACTCAAGACCAACTTCATCAAGATGCTACCCCATTTCCATGGGATGGCTAATGAGGATGCATATCTCTTCCTTAGGGAATTTGAGGAGGTCTGTGTTCTAATTAAGGTCCAGAATTTGACTGATGATGCAGTTAGGCTTAGGTTTATACCCTTTGCCCTGAAAGACCAGGCCAAGAAGTGGCTCTATGGACTGCCAACAAACTCCATTAATACATGGGATGAGTTCACCATTGTCTTTTTGAGAAAATTCTTCCCTCTTCACAAGACCAATAAGCTTAAAAGTGACATCCTCCAGTTCAGGCAGAAACCACATGAGTCCTTTTCTAAATTCATAGAAAGATTCAAGGACCTCCTCTTAGAATGCCCTCACCATGGTTTTGACTTGTGGCAGCTATGCCAAATTATTTATGAGGGTATTGATTATCGATCAAGCAACTTGTAGAGTCTATGTGTCCAAGCAGGCTTTACTTCTTTTTCTCGAGGAGAATGATGCATGGACATTCTTAACCAACTTGGTCGATAAGACTAGGGAATGGGAATCTTCCCAAGAGGCCGAAAGGACCACTAAGGGGTATCTCATTGAGGGTATGCCAGCCAAGGAGGCCAAACTTGATAGTCTCATAAAACGGTTGGAGTCCATAGTTCTTAAAGAGTCTATACCAGCTTAATCCGGTCAACCAGGTCAACCATGTGTCGGTATGCGCTTGGTGCCAAACCCCGGACACCTTTCGAGGAATGCCCCAACACCTTGGTGGGCAATTCCAAGACCGAGAATGTAAGTGCTCTCTACCAAAATAACCCATATAGCAATACTTACAATCCAGGATGGAGAAATCACCCCAATTTCTCATGGAATCAAGGGAACCAAGCAGGCCCATCCAACTTTAACCATCAAGGCCAGGTTGGTGCCCAAAGGACCAACTATGCACCACAAAGCCAAGGAATGTCTCCTAACCCCTTTCCCTCTCGTCCTCATCCAGGACCTTCTATTAATTCTGCTAGACCTCCTCTCCTTGCACCTTATCAAGCAACCCCAGGGTTTACTAATATAGGAGAGGCAACAAGACTGAATGAGATGGACAACAAGATAGCTCTTCTCATGACAAGCCACAATAACATGGAAAAACAACTCACCCACTTGTCACAATCCTGCATGAGAGGGAAACAGGGAAGTTACCTAGCCACCAGCCAAATCCTAGGCATCGGTTCATATTCGAAGGTACCCAAGCTCCTCCAACCAATGTTGCACAAGGCCAACGACACCAAGGGCCCTCTAGACAGGTAAATGTTGTTTATGCTTTAAGGAGTGGCCGTGAGTATCAACAGCTAGTGCACCTCGGTCTTTATCATCTCATACTCCTGTTGACTCTCCCCTTCCAAGAGGCCATTGAAGTGCCTACGCTTTCGTGTTCGTCTGATGAACCTAAAGATATACCGATGATTTGGTTGAGGAAACCAAAGAGGATTCTGTTGAGGAAGTTAAAAAGACCAACCCCGAAAGAATTTATACCCCACCGCCCTTTCCCAAATAGGTTGGTTAGCAAGAAGTCTCCTTCTATGGAGAAGATATTGGATGTGTTCAAACAGTTCGGTGAATATCCCCTTGTTGGATGCTATTGCCCGATCCCCGCTTATGCTAAAGTCCTCAAAGACTTATGCACCCAAAAGCGGACCACCAATGTGCCCGAAAAGGCATTCTTGGCTGCTAACATTAGTTCTCTAATCTCACAACCGATGAGACCAAGCATAAGGATCCGGGAAGCCCCACCATCTCTTGCACTATAGGCCATACTACTATTGATCATGCCTTATTGGACCTTGGTGCAAGTGTGAACCTCTTACCCTTTCATGTCTACCAACAATCGGGATTGGGAGAACTGAAACCGACCAAAATTACTCTTCAACTTGCAGACGGTCGGTTAAAGTTCCTAAGGGAATGATTGAGGATGTCCTGTTGAAGGTTGGGGAATTTATTTTTCCTGTAGATTTTATTGTTTTAGATACCCAACCCACTGCTAACTTCAAGGACCAAATCCCAATCATATTGGGTAGACCATTCCTAGCTACCAGTAATACTTTAATCAATTGCAGGAATGGTCTCATGAAATTATCTTTTGGCAATACTTCTGCTGACTTCAATGTGTTTAGGTTGGGCAAGCAGCCTGACATGGATGAAGAGGTGCATATGCTTCAAGGATTTTCCGATGATATTGATACGTTCTTTGAGATTGATTTTGATTCGGGATTTCAAGAATGTATGCAAGAATTGGAGGGTGTTGATGATACTCCCTTATCTGAGGTCTGGAGCATCCAACCACCTTTGGAGTCCCTTGGACCCCTATCCACTTCCATTCCCAAATCCTCTATTATTGAGCCCCCACATTAGAGTTGAAGGCATTGCCCTCCAACCTTAAGTATGTCTTCTTAGGACATGATCATACTCTTCCCGTTATTATTGCTTCGATTTGACTTCTATTCAGAAGAAGAGTTGATTAAGCTTCTAAAGGACAATAAAGAAGCCATAGGTTGGACCATGTCCGACATCAAAGGTATTAGCCCCTCCATTGTTCAACATCATATACATCTGATGGAGAGTTCCACACCTTCTAGGGAACCCCAAAGGAGGGCTAATCCTGTGATGAAAGAGGTAATCAAGAAAGAGATCCTAAAATGCTTGGATCATGGCATCATTTATTCTATTTCTGATAGCTAATGGGTGAGTCCTGTGCAGGTTGTGCCTAAGAAAGGAGGACTCACTGTAGTTGAGAATGCTAATAATGAGTTGATTCCAACCCGTATCCAAACAGGATGGAGAGTGTGCATTGACTATAGGAAATTGAATGCGGCAACTTGGAAGGACCACTTCCCCTTACCTTTTATTGATCAGATATTAGAGAGACTAGCTGGCTATGAATATTATTGTTTTCTTGATGGTTATGCAGGCTATAACCAAATTTCTATTGCTCTAGAGGACCAACACAAGATCACTTTCACATGCCCTTATGGAACCTTTGGTTACCGGCGTATGCCTTTTGGGCTTTGCAATGCCCCTGCTACATTCCAAAGGTGCATGATGAGTATCTTTTCTGATATGGTAGAGCACTTCCTAGAGGTGTTTATAGATGATTTTTCTATTCACGGCTCTACTTTTTCTAATTGCTTGCATCATCTCTCTTTGGTTCTTAAAAGATGCATAGAAAAGAACTTGGTCCTGAATTGGGAGAAGTGCCACTTCATGGTAAAGCAAGGTATAGTTTTTGGTCACATTGTGTCCAAAGAAGGGATTAAGGTTGATAGATCTAAGGTGGACCTTATAGCTAATTTACCACCACCCAAGAGTGTGAAGGACATTCGATCTTTTCTTGGCCATGCAGGTTTCTATAGAAGATTCATCAA
Source organism: Telopea speciosissima (assembly GCF_018873765.1). NCBI lineage: Eukaryota > Viridiplantae > Streptophyta > Magnoliopsida > Proteales > Proteaceae > Telopea > Telopea speciosissima. The sequence continues at coordinate 31,829,803 of NC_057919.1, read as the reverse complement.
GGACTTTAGCCAGATAGCTAGACCTCTCACCTCTCTTTTGGCAAAGGACTGCCCATTTGATTTCTCTTCTGAGTGTCACGATAGTTTTGAGCAATTGAAAAGAGCGTTGACTTCAGCCCCCATTATTCAAGCTCTAATTTGGACGTTCATTTGAACTTATGTGTGATGCCTCCGATTTTGCTATAGGGGTTGTTCTTGGGCAAAGAATCAATAAATTGCCCCATGTGATTTATTATGCAAGTAGGACTCTTAATGATGCACAGCTTAATTATACCACCACAGAGAAAGAATTTTTAGCTGTTGTGTTTGCTTTAGAGAAGTTTAGGCCCTACTTGGTTGGATCACATGTGATTATTTATACTGACCATGCAGCTATCAAATATCTTGTGCAGAAGAAAGATGCCAAGGCTCGCCTCATTAGGTGGGTCCTTTTGTTACAAGAATTTGATCTTGAAATTAGGGATAAGAAAGGGTGTGAAAATTTGATTGCGACCATCTATCCCGGCTGCCTAATTCCTTGATCGTTGATTCTCCAATAACGAGAATTTTCCTGATGAGTATCCGATGGCGAGTCTAGTGAACCTTGGTTTCTGACATTGTTAATTATCCAGTTACGGTGTGACACCGCACATTGGTCCACCCAAGATAAGAATCGTTTCTTTTCACAAGTTAAGTATTTCTTTTGGGATGATCCTTATCTTTTTAAGACCTGCCTGGATCAAGTAATCCGCGATGCGTCCCCGATCATGAGCAACAATCTGCTTATCTTTTTGCCATGATCGAGGCTTGTGGAGGCCATTTTGGGCCTAATAAGACTGCGGCCAAAGTTTTACAAAGTGTGGATTTTATTGGCCTAGTCCGTTTAAAGACGCTTTACTTATTGCGGGGCATGTTCTTCATGCCAATCCTTAGGGCGTCTTACTAAGAGAAATATGATGCCCCTCAACCCACTTCGTGGTTGAGGTGTTTGATGTATGGGGTATTGATTTCATAGGGCCTTTCCCTAACTCTTTTGGTAACCCGTACATATTACTTGCGTGGACTATGTGTCCAAATGGATTGAGGCGTTGCTTGTAAGACCAATGACCACAAGGTGGTTGTGAAATTTACAAGGAGAATATCTTCTCCCGTTTTGGTACTCCCTGGCTCTCATTAGTGATCGGGCAAGCATTTTTATAATCGGCCTTTTGAGGCCCTCATGAAAAAGTATGGTGTCGTCCATAAGTTGGCCACACCCTACCATCCCTGCACAGTGGCCAGTTGAGGTTTCAAATAGGCGATCAAGCAAATTCTTGAGAAAACCATCAACCCGAACCGCAAGGATTGGTCTAACCGATTGGTAGATGTATTATGGGCCCATTGGACAGCCTTCAAGATCAATCTTGGTCAATCTCCGTACCGTCTGGTGTATGAAAAGGCATGTCACTTACCTCGTAGAGATTGAGCACAAGGCCTTTTGGGCTATCAAGAAGCTTAACTTTGACCTACGACCGCAGTGCCCATAAGAAACTCCAACTATCCGAGTTGGAAGAGCTTAGGAATGAGGCATATGAGAATGCCCGAATTTACAAGAAAAAACCAAGGCTTTCCATGATAGGCACATTTTGAGAAAATCTTTTGAGGTAGGCCAGAATGTTTTGTTGTACAATTCTTGTTTGCATATCTTTCCAGGTAAGCTGCGTTCTAGATGGGATGGGCCCTATATTGTTCAAAAGTTTATCCTCATGGGGTGTTGAAGTCCTCAATCCAAGTACAGGAGCTACTTTCAAGGTCAATGGCCAAAGATTGAAGCCGTACATAGAGATGCCTACTCCAGCTTGATGAAGAGGTCATGAATCTCCATGAGCCTCTTTACCTTGACCCCGATATCCTGGTATGTATCCCCTCCCTTGTCCTTATTCTTTCTTTTCTGCATGCATTGAGGACACTGCATGAATTAAGTGTGGGGGTGTGTGTTGGACTTTAATTGTGAATTTTGATTGTGGCGATAGTTTTTGGGTATGTGCATAAGTCTCTTCGATTTACAAAGCGAGAGTGAGAGGGAATTAGGTGCCCTCCTAGCATGCGAAATAATAAAAAAATCCCTTTTCAAGGATGGTAGTTGGTTTGTATCCGGTGATGGGGATTGAGTTTGAAAATATGAGTGCTACTTCATGTGATGGTTAGATTCCTCTATGTGTTTATGGACCCCTTTGATCTTTTGGCTAGTGGTTGAGACCAATTTGTTTGTGCCAAGGCAAGGCATGAAAGTGGAAGTGAATGAAAAAAAGAAAAAGAAAAAAACAAGGAACAGAAAAAGAAAGTGGAATTCCTTAGGACTAGACAGGCACTCGTGCCTCATGAAGTAGGGTGACTTGATCGAAATTCCTTGGAAGGAAACTCAAAAAAAAAAAAACTCTTGCATCAATGTCTCAATGTCTTATGGATATATGCAAAAGCAAGCTACCAAGTATTTGGTGTCTGGTGTATGCTCCACCATGTCATTCAGAGAACAAGAGTGGAGTAGAAATAGAGTTTGTGGTTGAGAAAGAAAAACTTTTGCCTTAATGCTTGAAAAAAAAAAAGTATGGTCAACAATACTCAATGCCTAAGTCTTTGGTTCCATCGATGCTATGGGGGTTTACTTAAAGATGAGTAGTGTTCAGAAAATATGAGGAGATCCCTTGAACTTGATGCATGCTTGTTACATGAATTGATGTGGGGTGATAAAATTCAAGTGTGGGGAACCTTTGGCTCCTTGATCATTAGTTGAACACTTTTTGGGATTATGTGCACTGTCCTACTTATGCCATGATTAAAATTTGCAGCATTTATTTACAATTGAATTTTGGGTGTATATTCATCGCAAACACCCACGAGACACAACTCGTCCACTAGGGGTAACCTAGGGGTTTAAAGGCTTGTTGCACATGCTAAGTGCAACCGTGATTCCTACGAAAGTGAGTTAGGATTTTCTGCATTCTAGGTTAGTTTTTGTTTTTGCTTTACTTGAGGACAAGTAACGTTCAAGTGTGGGGGAATCTGATGAGCACATTTATGTGTGAAATTTTAGGGCATAAATTATACATTTTACCACATTGACGAGTTACTCGGTGCTTTCTTGTGCTTTTCAGGGTTTAGGTGAATTCTTGTGAAAATGAAGGAGATGATACTAAGGAGATGTTTTAAAGCTTTTTAGAAGTGTAAATGGATGCATAGCCCATCGAGTCAGCTTCGCAATGGTTCAAACGGCACTTAATTCCGAGTTGAAACGAAGAAGTTATGGTCGTTTCCGTAACGACGCGTGAAAATGGTCTACAGGGGTTTATTTATAATTATTGACAGTCGGATGAGGACAAAGTGAAACGGAAGTTCGGATTTTAGGGGCCTTAATGAAATTATTAGAAGTTACTTTACTGTACCCGAAAGATTCCATTTGGAAGGCTCTGACAGTCCAACTTCAACTTGAGATATCTTGGGCTCCCCAACTCCGAATTGGATGAAATTTGGGTCTATTTTGTGTGATTTTTCGCAAGGAACACAATGGTGAGACCTATATAAGCACCCCATGCTCCACGTTTTCTGAAGGATAGAATGGGTATTTTATTTATTCTCAAGGAATCCTAGTCATCACCCTTACTCTCTCTCTCCTCCAACTTCTCAAGGGCACTTCAAATTCTACTTGGGATAGATTTATATTTTCTCATCTATGGAAGGTTGAAAAATCAAAGATGCTTTGATTTTATTGCTTGGAGAAGATATCTACAAAGAAAAGGAAGCACTTGTTAAAATTGGAAGTTTATTTTTCTAGAAATACAAGGTCTATGTAAACAATCTTCTCTTTCTTCTTCTTTCTATTTTTTCTTTTTTCTTAGGATTCAAGGCATTGTAAAAGAGGAAAGAGAAGAGAATATTCTTTTTCTTAGGAATATTTCTCCTACACTTCCATCTTCTCTCTTCTCCTCTCTTCCACCTATAAATACCCCCTACCTCTCTTGTAAAATTTGCTCATTCACTTAGTGAAATTTCTTCTCTTCTTCTCCTTCTAATTTGTGATTTTTGGCTTTTCTAAGTTCTAGTTTGTTTTTATAATTTTTAGTTAATGCTTATAATAGGTTTAGTTTATGCTTTAATTTCAATTTAAGTCTTCAATTGGGTTGTAATTTCTTAATTCTAGTTTAGGTTTTAAGCCTTCTAGTCTAAGTTCTTAAGTTGATGACAAGACTTGAAGATTTAGAAGAGGAGGCCATGGTAAGTTTATGCAAGTATTCAAGCTTTTCATTTACATTCATGCAAGCACATCCAGGTTTTACTATCTAAACTCTCAATCTCATTCTCCATCTCCTCTATCTCTCTCTATCTTCTTCTTCTTCCCCCTCTATTTCTTTTATTTTAATTTTATATGATTGTGGTTTATGGATGCATTTTTATTCCCTTATTTCTTTTTATGTGGTTAGTATGTGTGGCTGCATTTTTATTCCTTTCAATTCGCTTTAGTTTGATAGATTAGATGCTCATGTGTTAGGACGCCGATTTAATCCCTTAATTTTGTTAGATGCTTATGAGTTAGGATGCATTGATTTTCGTTAGTTTAATTAGTTTAATTTAACACTTTAATTTGGTTCATTTTGCATTACTTTTAAGTTAGTTAAATAGAGTGGCGTATATCTCCTCGTGTTCGACCCGTAGCTACGATTGACCCGTACGCTTGCGGTTTTATTTTAACTCAAACAGCGAGGCTATAAGAAACTATGTCCTCAAACTCATGTCTCACAGGTACTTTGTCAATACGCTTCCCTTTACCCTTTGCAATGGTAAAAGGATCATTTACTGTTTCCTGCTGTTCTGCTATGCCGCTAGATAACTCTTTTTCTCCTGTTGTTTCTGACTCACCTAACTCCACATGCACAGTAGATCCTTATTTATTTCCATAAACAGCTTGTGACCTGCAATTTGAATTCACCATATGAGACTCATCAAATACAACGTCCCTGATGACCACGATCTTCTATGAGATAGGATCCTACAACTTAAATCCCTTTACATCTTTCCCAAAACCGAAAAAAGTAAATCGAGTCCAACTTAGAATGTTGCTTACTCCAAAAATGAACATAGGTTGAACAACCAAATACTCTCAAAACAAAATAATCTACTGATTTTCTAGTTCATACCTCGTCGGGAATTTTGCAATCAATTGTTTTCGATGGAGACCTATTGATGAGAAAACTTGCCATATTTATTAATTTTGCGCAAAAAATCTTGCTCAGTCATGCATTCAGTCTCATGCTCCAAGCTCTTTCTAGGAGTATTCTGTTCATCCTCTCAGCTACATCATTTTGTTGTGGTGTATTTGACATCCTAAAGTCACATGTAATCTCTTCATCCTTACACAGTTCTAGAACCAGCCTATACCTACACTCTCCTCCCTTGTCAGTTCTCAAGTACTTAATTTTCTTTCATGTCTTCCTTTCTTCCTTAACCTTCCATTCTTTAAATTTAATGAGTACCTAACTTTTATGTTCATGAAGTAGACACAGACTTTCGTTGAGTAATCATTAGTGAATGTCACAAAATATTTTGTCTTACTTTTAGATTTGATTGGTGAAGCACCCCATACATTGTTGTGTACATAATCAAGCATCTCCTTACTTAAACCATGTATTATTTTTCAACAAACAATATTTGCAGGAATTCAGTTTACAAGTTTTTACCCCCTTCAACAACTTCCTTTTATGAGCTCAACCATACCTTTTTCTCCCATAAGCCCTAGCCGTTTATGCCACAGATGAGTATCATCTATATCTGACTCCAAATTTGTAGTCATAGATGCTCCACTTGTCACTGTACTCTCTATGAGTTTGTATAGGTTTATAATTAACTGCCTCTTCATTACAACCATATCTCCTTTAATAGCATTTAGAATTCCATATGCGTTTGTTTACCTGCAACCATTAGAGTCTAGTGCCCCCCAATGATACTAAGTTTTCCTTTAGTTCTAGAACATGCCTCACATCTGCTATAGTCATTATTATCCCATCAAACATTCGGATTTTGATAGTACTTATCCCAATGGTCTTGCACACTGCATCATTCCTCATTAGAGCAGACTCGCCACTATATGATTGATATGTATAAAACCAATCCCTATGTATTTGTGATACGAACAATCGGAATCTAAAATTCAAGAATCAAATTAATTCTAACTTGATAATATAGCGAGTACATCTCTATCATCCCCTTTTGAGCTATCAGCCATGTTGGCTTCCTCAGATGCCTTACGTCCTTCTTCAAGTCCTCCTTCCTCTTCAAGCAATCTCTCTTTAAATGACCTTCCTTTGTACAACAATAACATGCCAACTTTGCTTTTCCCCATTTGATTTTGATCGACTCCCACTCCTAGATTCCTTCTGTTTTGATCTTCCCTTTCCTGTTCCTTGACCTTTCTAAAGAGACATTCTTCTTGAGATTTTGCACTAGTGTCCCTCTTCCTTGTTTCATTAACATAAGGGTAGTCATGACTTTATCCATGTCAAGGGTCTCCTACTCTTACAAGAGAGTTGTTACTTGGTGATCATACGATGCTGGAAGTGACACTTTGTCTTCATCCTCAATCGAAACCTCTAAGCTTGCAAGGTGGCTTACGATATGATTGAACGTGTTGAGATGTTCTAATAAATCTGTACATTACTCTAGATGTAGAGAATATAACTACTCCACAAACAACTTGTTCATTAGGGACTTCGTCATGTGAATACTTCCAAGTTTTGCCTATACCTCTAGTGCAGATTCGAGATCCACCACATACTTAGGGCGTCATATAAAAGATTCAATTGGGTGACACTTACCGCATTCTCCTCCATCTCGTCCCAGTCTTCATCACTCACTTTTTTGGGTTTTCTCGACTTCCCCAACAAAGTCCTCACTAAACCTTGATGCATCAGAAAATCATTCATCTTTTGCCAGCAAAGGGTGAAGTTGTTCTTCCATTGAACTGCTCGATCCCTTACCTGCCATCGTGATAGTGAACCCCAGAAAATGAAAAACCTAGGATATCTGATACTAGTTTCTAGAAAATCAAGAACCTCAACTAATGCAGAAAAAGAATGATATCTCAAACAACATTCACATAATCGCACAAAAGGATTCACGTGGTTTGGCAATATTACCTCTCTCACTTTGATTATAGATAAAGAACCCTTGCTACAAATATATAGTGAAACCCAACACAGGTAATTTATCGAAATACCCATACATTCCAAAAAAAAATTTCTCCAGGACTTCCACCCTCGAACCCTCAGCATGGACCTGCTAGCTCACCAATTCAAACCATCTAACAAATGCAAGCGAAAGAATACAATACATCATACCCCCAATAGTCCAAGACACTCTCCTCCATGACTGATTATACTCCTCCAGCTCTTCTCCTGAGTTGAGGGCCTATTCTGATGTTGATTAGGCAAGTAATGTTACTGATCGACGTTCTACAACGGGCTACTGCATCTTTCTTGGTGATTTTCTTGTCTTTTGGCATAGTAAAAAACAACATGTAATTACTCATTTTAGTAGCGAACCGGAGTATCGTGCTCATGCTAATACAACTTCTGAACTTCTTTGGCTATGCTGGCTTCTTCACGGTATAAGCATCACCTTCTCAACTTCAACCCCTATATACTATGACAACATGAGTGCTGCTCATATTGCTCACAATAAGTGTTTCATGAATGCACCAAACATATTGAGATGGACTGTCATTTGGTTTGTCATCATTTACTTCATAATGTTCTCACTCTTCCTTTTGTTCCATCTTTACATCAATCTACATATTTGTTCCCAAAAATGCATCCTCCGTTACTTCCCATTGCAGCAACTATTAGTATTATTTGACACGATTGTAAGTCATCCACCCCCTTGAATTGGTAGGTGGATTGTTCTGTAAGGATGATATTTCAGTACATAGCATATCTTGTTGTTACATTGTTAAATTGTTAAATTATTGCTACCAATTTCTTTTTGTAATTTAGGAACTTTACTTCATACTTTAGCAACTGTTACTACCAATTTCTTTTTGTAATTTAGGAACATTTTCTACGTACTTTAGCAACTGTTGCTGATTTATTAAATTCAGGTTACTAAGGTTTTAACAACTTTACAGTTCCATTTATTCATTGTTAAATTGTTAAAAAAATGTTTTGTAAAATATTTGAGATGCTAGTCACTGCCCATTATAGCAATTACTACACACACACACGCACACACACAGAGAGAGAGAGAGAGAGAGAGAGTAAATTCTGATGGAGAAATATGTGTTGGAAATGTATCCATCAAATCCATATTTATATGATTTAAACTTAATCAATTGGTATGACTTTATGGGTAGTTATTGTCCTTAGGTTTAACCTAAAAATTGTTCATGGCTAGAATATAGTTGTGCATTTAATTCGCTGGTTGTCACACTGTGTGTTTTTTAGAAATGTTAATTCAAAGACATAAGTGTGAGTGTACATATGTGAGTACATTGGACTGGACCACGTGGGAATCTTGACTTAATGGACTACTGGAAGTTGATTAAGGAACAACATTTTCATTAATAGCTAACAATTGGTCCTCAGACCTGAGAGATCATTTTCGTTGTAATTAGGCATTATGGGTTTTGGTGTACAACTATTGATATCTCTTTGATTATATTTTGGTGCGTTGGATTCATGGTATTTGATTGTGAAAATAAGAAATATTCAACAAGAAATCCACTTTCCACAAGAAAAATATTAGAGAAGAGTATTTGTACTTGATTGGACGAATTCTGGATCCGATTTTTATAAATTATTTACAAAATTTTTGAAAAATATTAATATATATTTAAAAACGTTTTAGTGGTCCAATCGGTTGTCCAGATTCTCTATACATAAAATTGCAATGGACTAGGGTGGTGGTAATAGTAATATTTTCCATGCCCCAAGATCTATCAGGTGATAATTTTAGGTGGAGAGATTTGAGAGTGAGTAATTTCTACCCTGGGGAGATATAAGAGTTATACCAATCTTAGGTGTACTTATTGATAAAATATCTTTAATTAGGAATTAAATATATTATTTGATAAACAATTTTAGTACATAATTCCAACTGGATCAGTGGATCCTACCTTTTCCTAATTTAAGCGATTTTACCTAATATTATCCTTAACTAAAAGAGAGGAAGAAAGATGTTGCATAGAAAAAGGAAACCAAATTTGAAGTTTCCAATAAATAAGGAGGTAAGGGGAGGAGGGCTGGTTGCCCATCTGTCCAGCCCCTCTCCCTCCCTATACTGAATCTTCTAATTTTCTCACTGTATTTTCTCTTCACTGACTCACATGAAAATTAGGGTTTTCTCCTTATTTTTCTAGGTCCTCTTTTTTCTTCTGAATACTGAGAATAGGGTTTGTGATCCCTTGGAGTAAAGAAGAAGATTGTCTTATTTGGAAAACGTGCAAGAGTTGCTACGGAACTTGCAATATGACCTCTAGCATTGCTGGATTGTGAAAGGGCCAAAAGTTTGTGCAATTGGTGCTCGATGTAATTATAAAAAGATTTTGGGAAAAAGAATGCTAATTGGGCATATGAAATGATCGATCGTCACGTTCCTATAAAATTCTGTTTTTTCATAGACGTACAACGGTCATTTTGTAAGTCTATATATCTGCCTATTTGGGCGTAGAGGGAATGCACCGTACGTTCCTAGTTACCTTTGTTTTTTTTTTTCTAAAGTATTAAGATACCCTATACCATCGTGAGGTATAATGAAAGTAGAAGAATTAAATTTATTTTTCTGTTGCATTCCCAATCCATTCAACAAAAATGATTTTCAGCCACCGAATAATTGCACCTACCATCAGAAGAGTAGCAAACGAAAGAGGAGAGAAGGTGACGATCCATTTCTTTTCCATACTTTTAATTTTAAGTATTATTATACAACCTTATAATCGTATTATACAACAAATAGTTAATTATTTTTATAAATATATTACAACAATACAAGCCAGTAAGACATGTGTAATCGGTTCCTCACTTGCCACTTTTATCAAAGTTAAAAGATGTACTATCTCAGTAGGTCGGTTTTTAGGTTCCGGATCATCTCCAATTCATTGGAGAGTCCAATGAGCCATCCAATGGGTGGGGGTGTTGTGCGAACGTTGGGATTCATGCAAACACACATCTTGGCACATGGCCAATGGGCATGCGCCTCATTGGAGAGGATCCAAACCCCAGTTTTTGACAATTAGTCGATCGTCACCGTGGTGAACCGGAAATGCCAAACCAAAGGTTTGAGAGAATATTATTTCTTCACAAACCGGTGTGCGTGACAGATGATCATGATGAGGGCACTCCGAACCAAGGTTCTAAACTTGAGTTTCGATTAGGTTTCGATCAGTCAGAAATCGAGTTTGTCTCGATTTCAATCATATTTCGGTCGAATCCCGGAACTTTGTCCAGGTTAATTCGAACCTTGGTTTCGAGGTCCAGAAGTTGTTTTTTTGCCTTGATTCTTGTTGTACTGCCTATTTTTGACATGTTAAATCCAATCCATTTCACATAGAGAACACTAACAATAATACTTGTGATTTTGATCTAAGTTTGATACTGTTTATTGTTCTTGGGCATTGTGTCGAATAAGGTTTGATCGGAACATAACACCTTCAATATAAATCAGATTGAAACAATCTTGGATTTGTTAGAGCTTTCCAATAAGTCCAAGATTGCTTAAATTTGGTTTATATTGAAGGAGTTATGTACCAGTCAAGCTTAATTTGGTGTGTGCAAATGCTGCCAAAATCGCTCTGAATGAAAAAACAAATGAATATTTTACAGTACTTTTGGGTTTTAGCAATGTATTATCATTTTAAGATTTATGGACTTTTTAGATTTGAGAAAAACCCCAGCATTAGAAAGTTAAAAATTGCACCTATTGTCGAAAATTTCAGTTTTTGTTCTTGAACTGGGGGTTGACTTTTTTCGCTTTTGAAATTTGATTTTTAAACTATTTTTATTGGATTCAAGTAGGAAGTATTTGCTTATTTATGAATAATATCTTAAGTATATGAAATACAAATAAACATTTACTTAAATGGTATTAGGCATAAATAAGTGTCTATCCTAGTTATTAGCATACGTATTTATATTGGTTTTGAGCTAGGTTTTCCCGGATTTCGATGGGCATAAGTGTTGAAATTTGCGAAATTACCAACATCTCAGTCAAAACTAGTCGAAATCATCGATTTTAATCGAAACCCTAGATTTTTTAAAATCACCCTTCAATTCGTCTCGAAAACCTGCGAAATAGAGTTAATTCGACGGTTTCGACAAGTTTCGATCAAGTTCTTCTTCCATGCTCCTAACAACAGCGAGACGGCTGAACGGCTAGAGGTCAAAGCAATTGATTTCTAATGTTTGGATAATGGGAGAAATAACATCAACTTGTCTCGTTAGACATGCCACCCCTATGTCTTGAACAAGGGCACGTGAAATGATCACTCAAGGATGAGGTGGTCATTTCATGCATCCTTGTGTGAGAGCGCAGGGGCGACATAAGCTGCGCTATCGAGTGAATAATATATCAAACAACAAATCAACTTAATGAATTCAAGTCTATCTAATTCTGAAAATATGATTGGGGTAGATCATAGAGAATTAAGTTTTGTTAGGGAGAACTAAGTTTAGGATATTAATGAAGAATTCCCTTCGTTTAGGCAAAAAGTTTTAATTAATCTGATTGTAATTAGTGGGACTCCACTAACTACTACTGCTATACATGAACGGGTATTAATTTTGAATAAGTCTTATCATGCATTTGGACTTTTGTGGAGTCAAGGTCAAGACTGGCCATCCAAGAAGGGTCAATATAGACTCAGAGTTGTCATTCTCCACTTGTATACACACACACGTCATAGGACTCAAACTTGGACTTACACAGTTGGAGAAAACTTCTTATGTTTTTTTCTTTTTTAATGGGACCGGGACCTGTACCTGCACCTTCACGGATGGGCGGATAGATAGGAATAGGATAGATCGATAAGACCAACACGTTGTGGTTGAGGGGACTCGGCTCCTGTCAATCCGGGCAGTTGGCGGGCAGTTGGGTTGCATGTGCAGTATCAGAAGTAAGGCAGTGTGTATTTACCATTTTATCTCTGCTGGAACGTCTTGTCCAAGCAAGGATAAGACAATCAATGCTCACCACCTCACCTGTGCAGCGCAGCTGCCCGGATTGACAGGGACAGGATCTTTTTCATGAGGAAGGGTAGAGTTGTATTTATATTGGTCATTGGTGGAGGGGAAATATTACGGTGGTGTTCAGTACAATGAAGACCAATATATAACTAGACAGAATTAATAATCTTAAACGTGTGATGTGCATATTTTGCATCTGGGATCCCTCTATTTTATCTGAATGAATCAAACTGCATGCAAGTGTAGGGAAGCTTCATAGACTCCCCGGCAGAGAGTGAGCAAATTGCTTTTATGGGGTTTTTTTTTTATTTTTTTCTGGATTTAAATAATGTTAGAAAGCAAGAGATTAAATATCTACACTATGGTCCCCATACAACTCGGAGTTTCTTTCTCCTGACTCAGAAGTGAATAAGAAAGATCAACTACCTGTTTGGTGTCTATAAGAATACGATATTTAGGTAGGGTAGGTAGGGTGGGGACCTAGATTCTCATGATCTTGAACAATTAAACTTTTTGATTAATATGGGGAAGGATATTTTAAATCTTGTATAATTGAACGTGATAATTAATGATGATACGAGTCTAATCATATGATCATATCACCTATAACAAAAGATTCTCTTTTAACCATCATTGACGAAAAACTTAATTAATTAACGTATTTTCAAACAAAAATATCAAAAATGGGTTAGTTTGAAATTCTTCATGAATGTTTTTTTTTTTTTTTTGGATGAATAGAAATTTATTGTCAGAAAAACCAAGACTTTATTTACAGAAAGAATGGGATTTGATCAAATCATCGTAACTGCAATGGACAAGATCTTTCGGGCTAAGGAATGAACTATATTTAGCCTCCCTAGGTAAAAAGACCCAATTACATTTACTACAGTGCTGGGTTAGGTAAAGTATATCATGAATTATTAGTTCCACTTTTGATGGATGAGTTGAAGAAACATTTGGTAGAAGTCGAACCAGATCTTTGCCCTCCAATTCTATCTCGATTGAGGAGCTGCAGATTCTTGCCCGAACCCTACCATAGAACCTCTTATTTCCATCTACATGAATAAGTAATGCACACTGACAACAGTAGACCGAAAATGGGTCTGGGATGGTCTCAACAACACAGAGTCTCCACCCTAGTTTAGGGTAGTATAGGACCCACAAATATAATTATTGACTCCAAGTCAAACTGATTTGAGAAAAATTGGGTTCATGTTAAGTTTTTGTTTTTTGGTAGAAAGAAAATTCATTGAAGAACCGCATCCATACAAGTAATAGCATTAGCTAAACCAAGTTGGATAAACTACTGGGTGGTACTTGGCCAAATGATTGGGGATGGAGCCGACAAGGCAGACCTAGCCAAGGAATCTGCCACAACATTGGAGGACCTCGGAACATACAAAAAGGTGCAAGAGGAGAACGACATTTGTAAATGAGAAATATTCTTGCAAATATTAAGAATCTCGAAATCAAGGAGCTTGAGTTCGACTGATTGATAAGTGAGGAGCAGTCAGACTCGATAATAATTTTAGTGATACCACTATTAATTGCATGAAGAAGCCCTGCTCGAACCGCCAAAGACTCAGCCACCAACGACTATCCACATTGAACCCCACACGAATAAGCAGAGACAAACTCTCCAAAATGATCCTCTAGCACAACACCAATACCTCCATAACCCGAATCAGGGTTCCACGCAGCGTCACAATTTACCTTGATGCACTAGGGAGGCGGAGGGATCCAAGTTGTACTAACAGAAGAACGGAAAGAAGGAACCAAACTATCAGTAGAATGCTGGAAATAGCTATTTGAAGAAGTGGCTTCGATGAACTCCGAATAAGCCTTACAAGCAACTGAGATGACATTCTCTGGCTTCCAATAGTGATTATTGAAAATTAATTCATTCCTAGCTCGCCAAATGTACCATAAGATGAAGCCTGCTAAAGAAAATTAGTCCTGAGCCAAATTCTTGTTGGAGATAAATAATGGGTCCCAACACTTTATCCAATTAAACATAGTAGGGGAACTCATATTAGGTGCCACTTGGGAGAGAGGAGAGCCGAACCAGACAGCTCTGGAAAAAGGGCAAGAGAAGAACAAATGTCCCACAGTCTCCACATCGCTGCCACATCTCACACAAGAAGGATTAATAGGAATTTTCCTTGAGAGAAATTTCTCCCCTACTGCAATACCATCCGCACAACACTTCCACATAAACATCTCAATTTTAGGAAGAGTCTTAGTATTCCAACTTCTCTTCCAATGAATATTCTTGAGCATTTGATAAGGTTTGATAGCCAAAGTAGAGGATGACGGGCGATAAGCCTCAGCAGAGTCCTTGTGATTCTTCAAAAGATGGTACATAGATTTGACCGAGAAGGGACCTGATTTAGTTCCCCCCCAAACCAGCTTATCATCATGGGGAAAAAGGCTGAGTCGGATCTTACATATGGCCTTCCTATCTTTAGGGAGAAAAAACTGGTTTAAAATCTCCAATCTCCATGTCCTCTTGCTATGATCGATTCAGTCCGAAACTTTATCAATATCACAATACACAGGTTTTATAGAATGGACTTTGAAATCTGCAGAAGAAGGAATCCATCGATCATCCCATTTAGAAATTTTATCACCTCTCCCAACATTCCAAATCAGACCCAAAGAGAGAGCAGCGCGGCCTTCAATAAGGCTCCTCCACCCCCAGGAAGGTTGATGGCCCAAAGAAGCCTGCAAAAAATCTGAGTTAGGGAAGTATGTAGACTTCATCAATTTATCTCAAATTGAGTCCGCTGAAGACCAAATTCTCCAAGCATTTTTCGCAAGCAAAGCTTGATTATAGAGATGAGGATCATGAAATCCAAGACCTCCTTTACTTTTTTGATCTGCACATTCTGTCCCATGAAATCCAATGCATTTTATGAATTTCAGAATTATCATCCCAAAAGAAGTTAGATGAGGCCTTCTTGATATCATCATGAAAAGATAGAGGGAGTTTGAAATTTGACCCTGCAAAGTTTGAAATAGGAAGAGCAGTCGATTTTAGAAGAACCTCCTTGCCAGCCGAAGATAAGATAGACTTTTTCCAGCCTTGCAATTTTGTACAAGTACGATCTTTTAAACTTTGAAACAACAACTTCTTCGACGCTCCAAACTCAGCCGGCAACCCCAAATACTTAGACGGGCCATCACCAAAAGGAATTTTCAACACTCTAGAAAACCATCTTTTAAATTTCAAGTGTGTAGTAGGACTATAGTAATACAGGATTTTTTGAGATTAATCTCTTGGCCTGAAGCTTTGCAATAGAGGTCAAGACAACTTTTCCAAAAAGTTATATCCTTGATATGAGCCCTGCCAAATAGTAGACAATCATCTGCAAAGAGAAGCTGAGAAAAACAATCCCCTCTATTTCTTACTTGAATCCCTTTGATATCTCCTCTATTCAATGCCAAATTAATAATGGAGGAAAGAGCTTGAGCACATAAAATAAAAATAGTAGGAGATAGGGGGTCTCCCTGTCTAATTCCTCTGGAAGGAAATATATTTCCACTTTCAGCTCCATTGATGAGAAGTATGTAGGGGACTGACCTGATGCATGACATAACCATAGTAACCCAAGAGACCAAAAATCCCAATTTTAATAGCATTTTTTCAATAAAAGTTCAATTAACCCGATCATACGCCTTCCTCATATCTAATTTGATAGCCATAAATTGAGAATGGTTTTTTTTCCTCCTTTTTTTGATGTAATGAAAGAGTTCATGAGCAATTAAGATATTATCAGAGATATACCTACAGTACTTAACAACATCAACTTGAACGCCATTCCACCACAAAAGAGCCAGGCCACCCGTAGACATAACAGGATCAACAAAAAAACAGTTGTGGTGAGGCAGCCTTTTTCGGATTTTATCAAAACTACCTCTGCTATTTTTTATTTCCATTAGGAACAAAATATGGGGCTTCTCAGTAGTGAGGAGGTTTTTGAGAGCACGAACTGTTAGGGAACTCTCCAAACCCTGGCAGTTCCAGCTAATTCATAATGACCCGTGGGGTTGAACTCCCTCAGCCACCACGGGGCCAAACGATAAAAAATGCTCAACATCCATATCATCATTCTTGATTGAGGAAGTCTCCCCATTGTTACTATTTCCTTCCATCACTGTCCGAGATCTCTTAGGAGAGGGAAATGGATGGGTGGGGTTCTGGGTAAGGGTCCAATTTGGGTTGGTAGAGAGGTTGGTGGAGGGGCATTAAGATTAAGAGATGGGGGGGGGGGGGGGGGGTGGAACCATGAGAACCTAAGGTGAAGGATAATGAATATTTGGGTTACTAGGGTGGTTAAGTGAAGTAGTGTTTGATTGAGCCAATGAGAAGTTCGAAATATATGGTAGAAGATTCATGATGGCTTACGACATCTCAGCCTATTGGAGTAAGTGGAAAGCTGACATGGCATAGGGGGTATTTAATGGAAGGGGAGAAGGTGGATTAGAAAGAGGGAGATGGGTATTCAAACCATTTGTAGGCATCGTGCTGGGGCAGTTGGGCTTAAATGGAGGAGGACCGGATTGGTTTGGGGAATCATTAATGATCTGGGTTGAAGAGCTGGATGGTTCTTGAGAACATGTACCACGATGAAAGCCAGGTGTCTAGGGGGCTGTGAGAAAAAGAGGATGGAAGGAAATCAGATCGTTCCGTCTTCCTTCCCTGGAAAGCTGACCAGAAGTCGGAGAATGCTGAGTTACCGGTGAACTGTGCTGCGCCGGGGAAGAGCTGACTGGAGTTACTGGTTGAAGAATGCGAACAGGAGCCTTGTCGCATGATCTGGAATCCGGAATAGATCCTCTAATCTCAGCAGAAAAAACTCTACTGTTGAATTCCGAGCAAAGCAAACCATATGAACAACCATGAGTTTCTCTATGACTCATCTCATCATCATACAGCTTGGTACACCTCTGGTCTTCATGGGCAGTCATGCCACAAAAGAAACAAAAAAGGGGAAATTTTTCATATTTAATTTGAATGGTGGAAGTAGAGCCATCTTTCTTCTGAATCCTATAGTGCTGCTTGATCGGCTTTGAGATATCCAGCAAAGTTCTGAGCCTAATAAACTGTTGTTTATGACCTCCTCTAAAATATTGAACAATCATAACTTTAATTGGAGAGTCAAAACAGAATGCAATTTTGGAAGCAAAGTCCAACTGAAGAAATTCCTCAGGTACGTTATGAAGTTGAATCCAAAAGAGGGTATGAGAAAAACTCCAATCTTTACTATTGTTAGGGGTAATTTTTGGATTGGGCCCCACGGCAGTAACATCGGCCAAGGGCTGTTGGGAGAGGAGCCACGTCAGCAGAGCGTGGAGAGGAAGACGGATCCCATCCAACCGTAGGAGGGAATCTCGCCCATGAGGGAGGAGGTCCTCAACGTTAGGGAAGGGAGGGGTGAGCCATGTCTCTTTCAAAATGGTGGGGCCCAAGAAAGAGGCAACGTCTTTTGCCGCGTGGAGATGGGAGAGAACAGTTGGAGTCCAACAGGGAACCTGCCAGAGGGGCCACTATAAAGGGCAGCAGTTGCAGACGAAGAAGGAAACATTCAACACCCCTGGCATTTATCTTTACTTTTGTCGCTCTACTTTGCTTTCAATCTAGTTTTTTCAGTCCTTAGAGGAGTGTACTTGCTGTCTCGCTGAGCCAATCATTGGGAAATTCTGCCTTGGTGGAGTTTGGATCTGGCTTAAGGTGGTTAGTGTATTCCTCATTATTTAATTTAGTAATTTATTCTAATTCAGTCGTCTTTCTCAATTGGATCTTTACAAGCATTCTTCTTGGGTCTGTAGCCATATAGTCTAACCCAAAAGTCCTTGGAGATAACTCAGGCACGAAGGAATTCAGCGTCCTTGGTTGGTAGTCAGATAGGCCGCTAGCCCCAGTCCGTTTGAACCTGTGTCAAAAGTTCTGGCACACCCTACATTTATCACTGTTCACATCGTCCTGTAGGTGTTGGATTTTCCACCAACACATTTTGGCACGCCCGGTGGGAACCTCATAGGCTTAGGTTTGCAATGGGACCCAAGAAGAAAGCGAACAGGAATCAAATTCGCAGAGAGATAACCGATGAGATGGTTAACCCCTTGGTCGCTCGAGACGGCCAGGAGACCGAGGGCTCTGACTCCCAGGAAACAGGCAGCAGTGGTGAACTGTCACATCAGTTCGCCGCCGCTATGCATGAAGCCTTGGAGACCATGACCGTGGATATGAGACACCTGGTGATCGCCATTAGGCCGGTCGTTGAAGATATCTGCAACCTTATTCAAACTCAGAATCAGGCCGTTGAAAACCAGCAGGCCCGCTTTGATCGCTTCATCGCCGGCCAAGATTCGCGTCTAGACCAGCTCATTACGGTCTTGACGACCTAGAGGCAGGCCATTCCTCAAGGATTGGTCCAGCCCTTGGGATTTGTACCACCCGAGGCGGCAGCATCTCAAACCATTGCGCTCTAACCAGACACAGGCCAGATCGGCCGTATGCAGCAGTACGCCTACACTAGAAGCTCCAGCCAGCCTCCCATCCCTGGAGACCAGCCTGTGGCATACGACAACCCTTTGTTCCATACCAAGCTTGGAACCAGCAACGGCCCCACTTTTACGTTCGCCAACGCAACAGGGGCGAACGGGGCGTAGGCCGGATCGGTTCACATGCCGCTGCCAGCACCCATAGTGGCCTCATTTGGGGTCATGGTGATGCAGCACGGTTTCAGAACCGACGCTGGTCAGATGGGGGAAAATACACGGCCTTCCCCTGTGGCCACAGGGGCGAATGGCATCCCCATAGGAGGATATCGGAACTAGGCCACGACAGGAGCCCCTGACCGCCGTGGGGCAGGACACACCCCAACGTGGCCTACCACAGGCCCATGGGCAGCGGTGGCACCCCCTAACCAGGCCGTGAATCCCGAGGTGGCTGTTGGGAATAGGCCGATACTCGACTACGAGGAATTGATGCGCCTAATTCAAAGTAGCATAGACCCAGCCTACCAGTCGGTGGCTAGGCCGGTCTACCGGAAACCTTATCCAGAGTATCTGGATAATATTGATCTGGGAAGAAATGGGAGATATCGAAGTTTACAAAGTTCTCAGGGGAGAACAACATGTCTACTATTGAGCACATCGCCTACTCTACCGTTCAATGCGGAAACTTGGGGGTGAATGACGCCATAAAACTCAGACTGTTCCCTAATTCATTGACAGGCGCCGCCTTTACTTGGTATTTCCACTTACCAGCCAATTCGGTGCAGAACTGACAGGAAATGGAGGAACTGTTCCACGCCCAGTTCTACAGAACTGAGCCTGAGACCACTATTGGTGATCTGGCCCGCATGCGCCAGGAGCCAGGAGAAACCGTCGATAAATTTGTTAATCGGTTCAAACTGGCCAAATATAAGTGCCCCACCCTCCTCCACAAGGGTGAGTATGCAAAGATGGCCTTGGGCGGACTAAACCTAGAACGGAGAAAACGTTTTGCAGACTAGAACTTCGCAGATCTTGGGCAGTTGGTAGTACAAGCGGCCCCTTATGAGGCCCTCTTAAAAGAAGAAGACCAAAAGAAGGCATCTTCTCTGGGAACCTATTACAAAGAGGCCGCAGCAGGCAGTTACCCGCTCTTAGGGGCGAGGGAATCCAAAACGGTCAGCTTCCTCGATTACGAGGTTGATGCGGCTAAAACAACCGAGGGAAAGCATTACGCTTGCAAGGCCTTAGCCAAACTGGCTGTGAGCGACCGGCAGGCCGAACAACCTAAGTCAACTCCCCAACGGACTTTCGACACTGGAGTCAAATACTCCTTTGATATATCGAAGGGTGAGCTTATCTTCGACCAACTGTTGAAAGATAAGCAGATTAAACTGCCACCAGGGCATCAGATCCCAGCAGAGGCAGATGTGAAAGGCCAGAAGTATTGCAAGTGGCATAATACTTAGACTCACATGACTATTAACTGTGTTGTGTTGCGTAATGCCTTGTAGTAAGCCATTACTAAAGGACGAATCAAATTTCCTGAAAGGGAGAAAGGAGTGATGACCATCGACGAAAACCCCTTCCCAGTCAACATGATCTGTGCGGACTTGTCAAAGATGGCCAGGGCGAAAGCAGCAAACACAGCCAGACCCACTAGACCTATAGGGATAGAATCGGGACAGCCCAGAAGCAGGGTTTAGAAGAGCAGCCCTGGAACCCAGACCGTCTTTGCACCCACTTCACCACCTAAGATGACAACTGTGGCAAAGGGAAACAGGCAGGCCGCTAGTACGTCTCGGGCTACCCATAAACGCACCAGGCAGGACAGGTCACCAAGGGGACTCCAGGATGAAGGCTATCGAGAGAGCAATACCCGACCAAAGCCATTCAGCACGTTCAAGGAGTATAGCAGCGGCCCTGGGGCCTCACCACCCAAAGAATCCCACACATTTCAATGGGGGTATGCACCCACTGCAGGCGGCTGATCGAAGACCAGAGTCCCGGGAGGGATAGACCGGCGCCCACGCTGTATACTACCCCCCTCCAACAGAGGATTACAGGGAAAAGAGCTGAAAGTTGGCCTCGCACAATATGGACTACCGAACGCCAAACAACATCATGACCTTCGGTCAGAGACCATTTAGGCAGGACGCCCGTGAAGCATCGCTTGGCTTACAATTCTAGAGATCCAGGCTTCGTTGAAAGCCAGTCAAGGCCGGGAGAAAGGTGAAGGACTATCCTCCCCAAGCCTATCAGGACGGACGATTAGACGGTCGCTAGACACCCAAAATTCCCGGCTGAACCAAGGGTGATGGAAATAACAAGGACCCAAAGAAGGAGGTGGCAACGGAAGGAGGCCGCCCTAAGAAGAATTCGAGCAGGGGTGGGATAGGAAAACGGGGAGGCAGTTATAGAATGGCCATCGGTCACCATTCTTAGTCGTGGTGAATAGGATCCCAAGGGCAAGGGACAGGCCCTGGAGTCCGAAGTGTCAGACTACAAGACAGAGGAGAGCGACTTTGAGGTCTTGGTAAGTAACTCCCCAAATCGGAATGACGACCAACCCGCCGAGGAGGCCGCACAAGTGGAACAATTGGGGGACAGACATTCTGCCACGCAAGGAAGTACACCCGAGGAAGAAACAGACTTTCCTGAGTTCATGAGTATGATGTTTGGCTCGGTAGAAACACAAGTTCAGGTCTCCATAGTGTATTTCCTCCCTCGGATATTTGAGTATCAACTTGGACAGGCAAGACAGCTAGAGGGAGACATCCTGGAGGAGATAACATCCGGAGTAATGGACATCGAAATAGTCCCAGACAGAGAACATCAGCCGCCAGAAAACTTTTAGACGGTAATCACTAGGGAAACCGAACGAACGGTTCATACCCCAATTGCTAGGGGGCGAGTGCCAGAAGTCCTAGGCAGACCGTCGAAGGAGATGTGCCAGCACTTGAAACCTTTGTACGTCCACACATATATGGAGGGCAAGCCCATTTCTAGGGTGCTGATCTATAATGGGGTAGCTGTGAACATCCTCCCAACCCGAATGATGAAGCGTTTAGAAAAAGATGACTTGGACCTTATTCCTGCTGAAGTATCCGCGACGAATTTCCTGGGGGGGGCTACAAAGCCAAAGGGTGTACTACCTATAGAATTGAAGGTCTGGGAATGTACCTCCATGACAGCATTCTTTGTCATGGATACATCGGCCCATTACAATGCCCTCCTTGGAAGAGACTAGATACATGCCAACGTGTGCATACCATCGTCCCTACACCAGATCCTCATCTTCTAGCACAATGAGGGTGATATCAGGGTAGTAACAGAAGATAGCAGGCCGTTCGTGGTAGAAGCTAGCCATACCGACGCCATCCTTTATGGGAGAGGCATTGGACCGATCAAGTTTGCAGGGACGGATGAGTATGGGAGACCAACTTCTTTGGTCACAACAGCAATCGTGATGCAACCAACCCTTCAGGCGAGGGTAGCGCCGGAGCAGTTAGAATCACCGTTAACACAGGACGGGCGGTTCCTTATCACCGATCATCATGATTAAGACAACCAGTGAAACAGTAGCAAGCATCCTTCGGAGGCTGTCCGTCTCAAGCCTGGAAAGGAGGATGTCTGCTGAAGAAGGCTTCATGGCTGAAGTGACTGCTAAGAAATAAAAGGAGCTCAAGACAGAAATCAGAATGGAAAATCTACAGCCCACGCCACCAAAGTTGGAGGAAACACCAGCCAAAGTACAGGACCCGTTAACAGAGGTCAACCTAGGAGAATAAGACGACAGACGTCCTATCTTTGTTAGTAGTTTACTTAGCCTTGTATTCCAGAAGAAACTTGTAGCCCTTTTGAAAGAATATAAAAATTGCTTTGCTTGGGACTATTCTGAGATGCCAGGTCTAGACCAAAAACTGGTCGAACATAGGTTTCCCATTAAAGTTAATTTCAGGCCGGTAAAGCAACTGCCCAGGCTCATGGCGCCCGACGTCGTCCTAAAGGTGAAAGATGAGGTCGAACGGTTACTCAAGGCCGGATTCATACGGCCTGCCCACTATGTCGACTAGTTATCCAACATAGTCCCCATAGTTAAGAAAAATGGCAAACTACGAGTATGTATCGACTTTCGGGACCTTAACAAGGCAACCCCGAAGGACGAATACCCAATGCCCATAGCGGACATGCTGGTGGACTCTGCGTCCAGGAGCCAGATAATGTCCTTCATGGATGGACACGTGGGCTACAATTAAATCTTCATAGCTGAGGAGGACGTACCAAAAATGGCCTTCCGATGTCCTGGAGCATTGGGAGCCTATGAATGGGTTGTAATGCCATTCGGCCTAAAAAATACTGGGGCAACGTACCATAGGGCCATGAATGCTATCTTCCACGACATGATTGGCAAGTTTGCTGAGGCGTACATTGATGATGTAGTGATAAAATCCGAGGCGGAGGGAGAACTTCTGGTTCATTTGCGGAAGACGTTTGAAAGGATGAGGTCTCACGGCCTGAAGATGAACCCGCTCAAGTGTGCGTTTGGAGTGGCGGCTGGAAATTTCATGGGTTTCCTCGTCCACAGGAAAGGAATAGAAGTAGACAGAAACAAAACCAAGGCCATCTGAGAGGCCAGGCCTCCAACAAATAAGAGGGAGTTATAGAGGTTCCTAGGGCAAGTCAACTTCCTCTAGCATTTTATATCTAATTTAGCAGGATGAACCAGGGTGTTTTCACCCTTACTCAAGCTGAAGCCAGGAGAAGATTTTTGGTGGTCGGACGAGCATCAGGGGACATTTGATGCAATCAAGGACTCCTTGGTAAAGCCCTCGGTGCTGGCCCCACCATGAGCAGGAGTGCCGCTAAAGCTATACATCGCAGGTATAGATTCCATGGTGGCTTGCCTGTTGGCCCAGGATAATGAGGCCGGGATTGAACAGGCCATGTTTTACCTCAGCCAGGCCTTAACTGAGATCGAGCAACGCTACACGTCAATAGAAAAGTTATGCCTAGCACTGTTCTGGTCTTGCTCAAAATTACGATACTATCTCCTACCAACTACGATCGAAGTCATATGCTAGACCGACGTTATTAACTACATGCTTACTCGCCTGATTTTGAGAGGACGAGTCGGGAAATGGGCATTGGCATTGGTAGAATTTACCCTCCAATATGTGCCCCAGAAGGCAATAAAGGGCCAAGCGCTAGCTGACTTCCTTGCAGACCACCCACCAATTAGGGTTGCAGGAAGCGAAGGGGAAGAAGAGGAGGAAAAAGACGTCACGCACGTCGGCGTCACCCCCTGGTTCTTGGCCTTTGACGGGTCAAAAACTAGACAGTCGATCGGGGCAGGAGTGGTAATCTGATCCCCGCTAGGGGTTGAGACCCAGTTAGCAGTCCATCTGGGGTTCGCATGTTCAAACAACCAGGCCGAATACGAGGCTCTGATTATAGGATTGAGGGTCCTCCTGGCTATGAAGGCCAGGATGGTATAGGTGATAGGAGATTCCCAGCTGGTAGTTAAGCAAGTGGCAGGGGAGTACCGATGTGGAAGCGAGCACTTGGTACGCCACCATCTGCTGGTAACCAACCTGATGGCCAAGTTAGACGACGCGGTCGTAAGGTATGTCCCTTGGGATGAAAATTAGACCGCCAACGTCCTGGCACAGATAGCATCAGGTCTACGCCCCACGGAGGACTGCTTGGAGCGAACCATTATTATACAAAAGCAATTGGCTTCGTCAGTGCTGGACATGGACCAGGTGGAGGTGAACCAGGTGGAAGATACACAGCCAGATTGGCGAACCCCGATAGTCCAGTACCTGAAGAATCCGCACCCCAGCATGGACAGGAGAACCAAGTACAGGGCGCTCAGGTACGTCTTGGTAGGAGAACTATTCAAAAAGGGAAAGGACGACCTGTTGCTGAAGTGTGTCAGCCTCAACGAGTCAATGGTGGTTATGGCCGAGGTACATGAGGGGATCTGTGGATCACATCAGGCCAGTCCCCAAATGCGATGGCTGATCAGAAGGCATGGCTATCATTGGCCAACCATCTTGGCAGACTGCATAAAGTATGCTAAAGGGTTCCAGGCTTGCCAACGGCATGGCCCGGTACAACATGCCCCAGCCATGGGACTTAGTCCAATAGTCAAACTGTGGCCATTTAGGGGTTGGGCAATGGACTTGATGGGCAAGGTAACGCCCCCAGCCACGAGAGGGCATTGCTTCATAATAGTAGCGACAGACTACTTTACCAAATGGGCGGAGGCAGTCCCCATGAAGTTAGTATCTCAGACCGAGGTTATCAGGTTCTTGAAGACCCAGATAGTTCATCGGTTTGGGCTGCCCGAGACCATCACATGCGATAATGGGTCCGTTTTCACTAGCGACCAGGTCCTTGAGTTTGCCACGGATTACGGGATCACCATAACCCATTCTACGCCCTACTATGCCCAGGGAAATGGTCAGGCAGAGGCAAGCAACAAGGTGTTGAAAAACTGCTTGGCAAAGGTAGTGGATGAGGACCCAAGGAGATGGGCTGAGTTGTTGTCCGAAGTCTTATGGGCATTCAGGACGTCACAATGGACCAGTACGGGGACCACACCGTTCTCCCTTACCTATGGGCATGACCAAGTTCTCCCCATGGAGATAAGTGTTAGGTTTGCAAGGGTGGCATATCAACAGGGGATGACTCCCGTTGCTTACAGTGAGGCCATGTTAACCAAGCTGGAGGACCTGGACGAAGAACGATTCATGGCCTTAGACCGGATTCTGGCCCAAAAGGCAAGGGTGGCAGTCCTTTATAACCAAAGGGTGGTACCCAAAAGTTTTCAAGAGGGCGAGATGGTCCTAAAGGCCATCCTCCCAATAGGGACTAAGGATCCCGTTTACGGCAAATGGTCCCCCACTTGGGAGGGCCCGTTCATAGGTCATCAAGTATTGAAAGGGGGAGCCTACAGGCTGAAAGAAGTAGAAGGAGACATTCACTTGAAGCCCATCAATGGCAAGTCTCTAAAAATGTTCTACCCCACTATGTGGGATTTGGGGTAACATGATCAATAAGGGTTGTAAAGGCCGGCCAAGCGGTCAGGCCAATCAGAACAAAAAGGAAGCTGACCAAGATGGTCAGCCCAGAAGACAGAAAAGTTAAAAAGTTGCAACAAAGGAGATGTTCAGGACTAGGGGACATTCACCCTAGATTTAACCAGGCACGTAGGCCTAAAGAAAGTCCTCTTTGGGGAAAGACCCCCACAAATCACTCCATTGGGATTCCAGGTTAGCCACTTCTTGGTTGGCCGTGGCCAGCTGGGCAGCTCGTTCGATCTTCAGGACAAGGGCCTCTACAGCGGAAGTCTTCAGACTCTCTGCAGATTTCACCAGGGCTCTGAATTCTTTAAAGTGAGGACCCGCTTGCGCTTCCTTTTCCTCCTTGGCTTGATGGGCAGCCGACAACTCGCCCTCCAGACGGGGCAATGTCGGAGCCCAGGGCGATGATTTCATCTCGAAAGCACTTGTTGGTAGCGCTCGATTCTTTGAGCTTCGCCTTGGTCTGCTCCCATGTGGCGCACAGGCCGTCTCCCTCAGTAATGGTTGTTTCTAAGTCACAGACTATTTTCAAAGCCTATGGCGCGTTGGCGGTCAGGTATGGGATCACAGTGGAAGCTTTGCCTATCCACGACTTCACTAAGTCTGGGAGGATGGTGCTGGCCGCCAGGGTCTGAGGAGGCTGATTAA
Source organism: Telopea speciosissima (assembly GCF_018873765.1). NCBI lineage: Eukaryota > Viridiplantae > Streptophyta > Magnoliopsida > Proteales > Proteaceae > Telopea > Telopea speciosissima. The sequence goes on along the minus strand of NC_057919.1, from coordinate 31,803,381 downwards.
GTGCAAGAAAATGATCGTGATCCAGGCCACCGATGGCGGGAAGATGTTGCTCTATGAATTCAATAAAAGCACGTTTGGCATCCTCAACAGCCGAAGGGGGTGGGGCTGGAGTGCCAGCGGGCAGCGACTCCCCTAGGGGAGTAAGGAACCTGGCTAGAATTGAATAAAAAACAAAGTCCTAGCAAAAGGAGAAGGAAAAAGTCAGGAAAAGCAGAGTCAAAGGGAAGGATAATGCATCCCAGAAGACTTGCGTCAGGGCGTACAGCTAAATCAGGAGATGGGCTCCGGATCAGAGCCGGGACAGGGCTAGAAGTGCCGACCAGCTCACTAGTACTGAGGACCTTTGAAAAAGGGGACGAAGTGACAGGAGTTGGAGCCTTGGAAAGTACTTCATCATGGGAGCCCGCAGTGAGGGTGCCTTCCTGCTCTTTTTCCTCTGACCCTCAGGGAACGTCCATAACGGTTGGAGAGGCCGATTGGTAAGCTTTCACAAGCCAATGCCTTGAGCATCGCAGACCTAAAGGTGCTTCTAAAACCTCCTCGCTGGGGGAACCTTCTCGGAGAGGCTGAGGCTACTTGTCGGACGGTTTTGGGGCTGGCTTCTATTTTTCCTGAAGAGATTCTTTAGACAAAGGGCTTGTAGGGACCGAAGACGGGGCCCGTCGCTTGAGGGAAACATCAGTACCAGTAGTCTGGAAAGGCACAGACTATGTAGGACAAGCCTCTGCGCAATAGAAAATAGGCCATTAGTAACAGAGACGTCCATAGGGTAAAAGTAACAGAGGTACAGGGATACCGTGTCAGGCAGGATTCACGGCCTGGACGGCCTGCCTCATACGAGCAACCTCGTAGTCCTCAGGATAGGAGCCGATGAATTCAACTCCACTGGACCACATCCACAGGTGGGGGTTGACAAGCTCGGCCACGCCTAGGCCAGCGACAGGGAGGGCAGGTTGTCGATCTAGAAAAGCCTTAAATTCCAGATCTCAGGAGCCGATGAATTCCAGATCTCGAAGCTGCTTGTGTCAACATACGCCCTCCTAGCTACCTTGCGAGCATTAGCTGGGCGGTCTAGAAATACTTGGCGCATCTCGTTTCGGATGCGCTCTATGGCCAGGGTGTGGCGCCGCGGCATAATTGTGTGGTCTGGGTGATACTTCACTCTGAAGGCTTCTTCGTAGCGGAGAATGGAGTTTAGGATTGACTTACTTGAGGTATGGGAGACCACCGCCTTGCCTCTGCAAGAAGCTTCCTCCATCTACATTTCAGATTCAGAATCAACGTCATTAGTAACAGGAGGGAGCGCCTCAGCAAAAAAGCTAGCATAGCATAGAGACCACCAGGCCAAAAATTCAGGAGTGGCAGAGGATTCTGGGTCAAATGGTTCAGGGGAGAAGTAGGACATGACAAGATCGCTCATACTGGCGACAAGTTCAATGTGGCCTGACGTCCTCAGAACAGGCCGAGTAGGTCCACCTTTATTCTAAGAAAAATAACACGGCAGGGGAATGGACTACCGAAGCCCAAACTGATGGGCACAGATCTGAGGATTATACACCTCCACCCCACATGTATTGTTGCCTGAACGTTCTACTGTGACTCCGAAATGCAAGTCCCTGCAAACCAGAAACTTATGCCAAAGTTCAGGGGCATCCCGCGGGTTGGACAATGCATCTACCAGCCAGGACGGGAGGTCAGGATGAAGATGGTACGACAAGAAAAGGGCAGGCCCATGGGATTCCTCAAGACTAAGGAAGAAGGATTGGTACTCCTAGAGGGTAGGACGTTCCTCCTCCGCTAATTCGGGCATGAAATAGAGGCCGATAGAGAGATACTCAAAGAGAGGGGAGGGGGTGTAGAAAGTAGGAGAGTAGGCCTGTAACCAGACCTGAAGAAGCCAAAAAGGGCCACCACCGGACTCGAAGTTGGTGCTGACGATAGAACTGCATCCTCTGTAAAGGTACGACAGGACAAAAGAGGCCATGTCCACTGGATGACCCCGAGCCAGGGCATTTTCCAGGAGAAGGTAGGTCTTGGTGATTTTATAAGATTTCGTGCAGGCCAAACATCGACTGATCCAGAAAAGCAAAAAACCCACAAACTCGGCCTCAGTGATCGATTCTTTGGACCCCCGAACAGAGGAGAGGTACATACTGTAACTAGCCTTCTTGCTGATGTCAAGGCCGTGTTGGATCTCATTACCCCCTGGAATCCACCTGACCACGGGAGGCCCCATGAAGCTCAGGGCCCACGGCTTTGAGGCCGGTAAGGGCCCCGATATCAAGAAGAGTGGGGGTCATCGGCCCACAAGGGAAAAGGAAGGCATTGCAAGAACTTAACCAAAAATGAAGAGCGGCCTGAAGAAGAGGGATTGCTGGGGTGATGGGAACACTTGACATTTCCAGGGCCTCAAGGATCCCCAGGGCGGCAAGACGATCGTGCTCTAGCGACATCATGCGGTCCACCCAAGCTTCCCAGTTTGGGAGGTAGGTGGGCCACAGGCGACTAAAGGGCTTGGGCCTAGGGCGGAGTGGGGTAGAGGAACAGAGCAAGGCTGCTTCGTCCGTATGACAAGTTAAGTTGGCGACCGAAGCTGGTATGTCAGGCTGGGCAGGACCAAGGGCGTATCGGGGAGGTTCAGGGGAGGGAATTAGTACCTCGAATCGAGACGAAGCTGGGAGCTGCGCTTGCTTCACCTTCAAAACCTTTTCAAGCTCACACTCTCTCTACAAAGGCACAGGGTAAGGAAGTAGCTTGTCCATGGCGTGGAGCTGGAGATGGGTGATCGAAGAAGGAGAATGGAAATAGAAGAAGAAGTCAGGAGGAACAACGTTTTAAAAAAGAGGGAAACAGAGGGACCCTTTGGGTGCCAGTTTCAAAATTCAAAGGCGCAGTTATTTCGGCCACAAATTAAGAGACCAAGCGGTTACGTCGGACAGGATGTGCTGGCTGAGGGAAGCTGGCTGAGGGATGCAGGCCTATTGGGGGGTGTAGGGTGTTGTATCATAATGAAGGTGCCAGAATCCAGGATGGAACGGAGAACGGCACACAACTCCCCGATGCTAGGATGGGCCACGTGGCACCACCTCAGGGAGTTATGAGGGGCGATTGTTAGGGGTAATTTTTGGATTGGGCCCCACGGCAGTAGCATCAGCCAAGGGTCGTTGGGAGAGGAGCCACGTCAGTAGAGCGTGGAGAGGAAGACGGACCCCAACCAACCGTAGGAGGGAATCTCGCCCACGAGGGAGGAGGTCCTCAACGTTAGGGAAGAGAGGGGTGAGCCACGTCTCTTTTAAAATGGTGGGGCCAAGGAAAGAGGCAACATCTTTTGCTGCGTGGAGAGTTGGAGTCCAACAGGGAACCTGCCACGGGGGCCATTATAAAGGGCAGCAGTTGCAGACGAAGACGAAAACATTCAACACCCCTAGCATTTATCTTTACTTTTGTCGCTCTACTTTGCTTTCAATCTAGTTTTTTCAGTCCTTAGAGGAGTGTACTTGCTGTCTCACTGAGCCAATCATTGGGAAATTCTGCCTTGGTGGAGTTTGGATCTGGCTTAAGGTGGTTAGTGTATTCCTCATTATTTAATTTAGTAATTTATTCTAATTCAATCGTCTTTCTCAATTGGATCTGTACAAGCATTCTTCTTGGGTCTGTCGCCATATAGTCTAACCCAAAAGTCCTTGGAGATAACTCAAGCACGAGGGAATTCAGCGTCCCTGGTTGGTAGTCAGATAGGCCGCTAGCCCCAGTCCGTTTGAACCTGCGTCAAAGGTTCTGGAATGCCCTACATTTATCACTGTTCACATCGTCCTGTAGGTGTTGGATTTTCCACCAACACAACTATCTCTCCATTTTTCCAGTATATTGAGATTGTTAGAAACTGCCCAAGGGCCTTCGTTCACACATTCTGCATGTCAAGCCCATGCTTGAACTGGGACATAAACTGATCTTTAGCCATATTCGCCACTGTTACCAAAAACTTTGTATTCCATGCCTTGATCAATGCTTCATCCACCGCTTGACGCCGATAAGGTTGCCCAGTAATAATCTTTCGTACAAGTGTCAAATCCCAATTCCTTACTTCCTTATCTTCTTCAATATCTTCAACGATAAAGACATCATCGTCATCACTATTTTGGTTACTAACAAAGTCTGGTGAAGGATGATGCGTGTTATTCTGAGAAGGGTTGGAATGAGGACTATTAGTGGGGAAAGGAACCTTGTTCCAGGGTGGAGGAGAGGGAGCGGGTAGTCATGGGTATTGAGGATGCATAAGGGAAAAAATGTATCAGTGTACACCAACAAGGGTGGAGGAAAGGAAATGAAAGTAGAAAAAAGGCTATAGCATACCAGGCTGGTGGAGAAGGAAGAAGAAGCACACCAACAAGGGTGGAGAAGACGACTCAAATACGATTTTGGTTGGGATTTTATAGTTCTGGCCGCTCCCGGGACTCACAAGGACCCAAATACCAAGGAAGGTGTTATGCACCTCGATACATCCAATTGAACCAGACCTTCTTTTTTTAGTATCAAGAAGGAATTTATTGAATAGGTTAACAATGTGTACAACCTAAAGCTTTAGACGTACAAAGTATTGAAATCCAAGGAATCGAATGAGGCCATTTTGTCTTACATATGATGGACATCGCCTTCCTAGCCAAGGTATCTGCTACACAATTTGTATCCCTTGGAATACAAGAGAAATTAATGGATTGGAAAGATGACAAAAATGATCTAATATCTTGTAGCACAGTTGCAACCTCCAATGGTGGGAGTCTTGAGGGATCATTGATCAGATCAATGATCTCCCTATTATCAGATTCAACTTCTAGGCAAGTGAAGCCTGACTCCAATGCCTGATAGATTGTACTCCTTATTGCAAGGCATTCCCCTTGGATTGGAGAAACAAAATGATGTGGAATTGAGAAAGCTTGAGTAAGGCATCCCTCATAGTCTCTAAAAATAAAACCCAATCCTCCTTTTGACTACTCCTGTGGAACAGCGGCATCACAATTGGCTTTCATAACACCAAAGGGAAGTGTCTTCCAATCATCACACGTGATATTGACCATAGGCGTTGATGGTGAAACATGATTCATAGTAGTAGAACCACATATAGAGAACTCGTTGAAGGTCTTTTCTGCTACAGAGATAACTTTTGACGGTGACCACTCTTTGGCGTTAAATACCAAGTCATTCCTTACGCGCTATAGGTACTAGCAAATAAAAGAAGCTTTTAATAGAGATTGGTGGGCAACTTCTTATCAAAACTAAATAGAGCGTCCCATCCCTTCAGCTAGTCGAAAATTAGTAGTTCCCAATCCAAAGGAGGCGAATAAGAGAGGTTGTTTCCAAACCATACTAATTTTGCAAAGTTGCAGCCCAATAGAATATGGTCCACACTTTCTTTCTCAGCACCACATCGTCGACGAGTGATTTATTGTAACCTCTCTATAAAATAAACCTTCACAATTAGTTAATATCATAGAACATGAATGCCATATGAAAGTTTTAATTTTTGGTAAGGTATCCATTGCCCAAATTCGCTTCTATACAACATTAGAAATTTACTCCCATGCATGTGATCTTGAAGTTGAAGCTCTAGATGCGGATAATATTTTAGCTTCATTGGATAAAAGATGATAAGCAGACTTTACGGTGAACTGCCCATTTTTAGATGAGCCCCAAACTTGTCTGTCTTCACCTGGGTTGACCCCTAGTGAAATTTTCAGAATTGCCTCTTGAATATCTAGCTGAAAAATTGCCGCCATAAATTAATTTTCTAATGCCTAGATATAGGATCGATGAGGTCAGAAACAAGAACTAGGTTGCAATTCGCTGGCCTTTGTTGCTGAATTTTGTAATTGGGTAACGATACTCCATAAATTACTCTTTTCCCCTTTTCCAATCAGCCACAAAAGCCAGCCTGTAGAGTCTTCCACCCTTCGAGGATGCTGCGCCACCCCCATGATTGCTTGTTCCCAAGTCTCGCTTTAAGAAAATTGACATTTGGAAAGTAGATAGACTTTAGGAATTTAGCCCAAAATGATTCCAAGGAAGACCATAATCGCAAAGGTACTTTGGCTAATAATGCTTGATTTTGAAGCCTCGTATCTTTGAAACTAAGTCCTCCCTTGGATTTGGATCGAGAAAGACGTGACCAAGAAATCCAGTGTATTTTAGATTCATTCTCCAAGTCACAGCAATAGAAACTTGTCGTTGCCTTCCTAATAGAATCATGTATTGATGCTGGCAATTTAAAGTGCGATCTTGCAAAATTCAACATTGGGGAGATGACAGCTTTCAACAGAACCTCCTTCCCATCATGGGACAAGAAATTCCCTTTCTACCCTTATAATTTTTTGAGCGACCTCTGTAAGGGTATTGATGTAATATCCCTTCATATGTTCTTATATAATCCTACTTGTATTAAAGCTCAGGCTGTGAGGGAAAATCTAGTAACTAACCCATCTGACCTAAACCCTAGTTTTCTTATAAATACTAGCTGGAGGCAGCAGTCTGGGTATTCCAAACTCGATACTCAGGGTGTAATACTTTAAGCAACCTTGTGCTTAAACCCTAAACCCTAACAACCTCTCCTTCACATTTTTGAAAAGAACCTTCTTTGATATGTTGAACTTGGTCAGAAGGCCCAAATACTTTGAAGGGTCATCACCATAAGATACTTTCAACACTCTGGAGAATCATCTTTTAAATTTCTCATGAGTATTGGGACTAAAGTACAGTGATGAGTTTTGCAAATTAATAGCTTACCCTACAGCCCAACAATATAAGTCCAAGCAGTTCTTTAGGGAGGTAATCTCATTCAGCATCACCTGTGAGAATAGAAGCATATCAAGCTAGCCATATACATCATGCTATACTTCGTACATTTTGTAAAATATAAGGACAGGTAAGAGCACTCACCTCTATCAAGTTGCACTACAACACAAAGACATATTAAACCTATGTTAAGTTACTACTAGCTAGTCACCTAATTAGTATATGAAAAACAAATATTAAACACCACTTAAAAAAACATGATATATATATCATCAATCCACTAAACAAAAGATATGGTAATAAACCAAGATCATATCATGATGATATCACATCTGAGAAACAAGGGGAAGCATTAAATCATAAGACTAAATTATTATAAAAAAATTTGGATTTACATAAATAGGTTAAAATTACTTAAATGCCCTTGCAAGCCAAACCAGCCTAGTATGCCAAATAAAATAAAAATAAAGGTATCTAATTTAATATGACAAGATTTATGCAAAAAAAAAAAAAAGATTCAAAAGATGTTAGAAATTATAAAAAATAAATATGTAAAATTCATGTACATGAAAATCCTAATTTGTCTAGAATGTAAATGTGCATGAAATAAAGCAAATACATGGAAGTAAAATCGATAAAAATGAGTAAATGGAAGAACCATCAAATATGACAGTAAATCTCATAAGACTACATTTTAATACATCAACAAAAACCCTATAAATTAAGAAATAACGATAAAACAAAACCCCAAATAAAAAAGTCCATGAAACACAAAAAATTAAGGAAAAGTAATAAAATTAGTAAAATCTCTCGAAAAATCATGAATGAAAGCTAATGAGGCATGCTAACTTAATATACAAAAGGCTCCATCAAAATCCCATCTTACACTTATGAATTTGAGGTATGTCGCCGCTACGTTATTGAGGACAATAGTGACGTACATGTGGTGTTTGATGGAAAACTTTAAGTACACTGCATTAAATTGAATGAAACAAAAGGAAATGCAGAGAAGACTTACCTAGCTAGAGAACTTATGAAGGAAAGTAGGAGCTTTAAAATGAAATAGTCTCATGTGAGAAGAAGCACAAGTCAGCATCACTAAGAAAGGGGTTTGCTGCAAACTGTGGGAGTCTCCCTCTCTCTATTTTTGGATTGTCCTTCAACATCTTGAGGCCTCGTATTTATAGCCTAGGATGTTGCCAATGACTCTATTGATGTTTGTAATCCAAACACTTAGATATCTTCTTGATCTAAAGAGAATTAGGGTGATTATTTCTCATCAATTAAAAAAAAATAGAGGTATTTATACTCCTCCATGCTACTAATATATGAGTTGTGGTGGATTGCAAGTCTTGGTTGCTTCCATCACATTTCTTTGGGTTTGTTGGGCAATTGTCATGTGCATGTGGCATCTTAGGTGGCAAGACATGGTGACATGGCATGAAGGTGAGGTAAGGTGGCAAGGTTGTGTGAGGTGGAGGCCATGGTGGCAAGCCAGCCACACAGGCAGCCAACCATGCATAGGAGTGACGCAAACAAAAATCACACAAGATGCCTACTGACTAAAGCTGCCACTGCAAAAACAATTCTTAAAAAATATGCAGGTGTTGTGTCAAGAACTGTGCCGGAGCGGCCTGTTCCTACAATAGAGAATTAGCAAGAGAGGGCCGCTTCGGCATAGTTCTTGACGCAACAGATTGGCGCCATTTGTGGGAACGACGATCACAAGCCTTCCAAAGCTCTATAAGTCAAACAATGGCCAGCGAACAAGACGTTGTTCCCAACAATCCCGAGATCCCCCAGCCTGTAGAGAATCCAGCGGCCTGCTAGACGATGAAGAACACTCGCGGTGGAGGACAGGCAGGGAAGCAAACTGCAAGCCAAGAGGCAGTAGCAGCGGCTGGATCCCAACCACCGGCAATGGGACCAGCGGGGACAGCAAGGCCCCGACTGTCACTCACAGCAGCAGCGGGACCAAGCGCAGTCCCATAAGGTGTTCAGGCCGTCCAAGGCATGGGAACTCTACCGCCCCCACCTCCACTGCCGGAGGGGTTTATCCCGGTGAGCATGAACCCAGATGCATTGGCCACAGTGGGCCATATCCACAACTTGCAACTGCAGGTTCTTCAACAGAACGACTTCCTCAGGGAGGTAGTCAGAGAACTGCAGGCCATCAGGACAGCTAATCCTACACCCGTTGTAGCGCAGGTCAGTCTACAAAGGTCGGTCAGGCAAGAGAACCGATAAGAAGTAAACGGGCACAATGGACAGGTCGTGCCAATAGCAAACCAGGTCGTGGAAAGCAAGCTTGACCGTAAGCTCAGGGAGATCAACACCAAATTAGAACCCTTGGAAAAGGGGGGCACCCCAGAAGAGAATTTCAGGCCTGGCCAGCACCCCTTCACAACTGAGATCATGAGAGCTGAGCTCCCCCGAGGCTTCAAACCACCCTCCTTTGAGGCTTATGACGGGAAGACCGACCCCAACGACCATATCAATTACTTCAACTTGATGATGATGGTATACGGCGGGTCAGACATGGTGTCATGTCTCTCCTTCCCAACCTCCCTGAAGGGACCGGCAGTGCTCTGGTTTGCCAAGCTAAAGCCCAACTCCATAAGAAGCTTCACGGAGCCAGCCAAAGCATTCGTGAGTAGCTTCCAAAGCAGTGTCAAACAAAAGAAGACGGCCGCAAACTTGTTAGCAGTGAAGCAGCGACCCGATGAGTCCATACAGGATTATATCACTCGCTTTAATGGAAAAGCTCTGGAGATCAAAGACCTAGACGATGTCATGTCCTTCAATGCCCTGCACAACGGGGTAACCAACCATGACCTGGTGAAATCGCTCGCCCTCGAACTGGTTACCATTATGTCCCAACTGCTTGATCGGTGCTACCAGTACGCCGACATGTTTGACATCATGAAGGCGCGAAGAACGACCTACCCCAAGGTGGCAGAGAAAATGAGGACAAGCGAGAAAGAAGAAAAGAAAGATACCAAGAAGCCGAGGTCGGATCAGTACTCAGACCGAGATCAGAGCTCGGACTACACGCCCTTGAATACAACTAGGACTAAGATCCTGATGGAGGTCAATGATCGGGGCCTACTGCAGTGGCCCAGACCAATGTTTTCGAAGCCCGAAGAAAGAAACAAGAAGAAATATTGCAAGTTCCATCGAGACGTCGGTCATGACACTGAAGACTGCCGGCAGCTGAAGAGAGAGATCGAGGACGTGATCTAGAAGGGCCACCTATGGTGATATGTCAAGGAGGATAAAAAAGATAATCCTCGGGGCCGAGATGGTACAGAGAACGACCCTAAGAGGGATGACCGACCCCGAGGAAGATACGAGCGTGATCGTCAGGATGATCAACGCGATGACCGGAGAGATAATCGAGAAACTGGCACCGAGGCCAACACCTCCAATGCCCCCAACAATCCTCACCATTGTGGGAGGCCTGGGTCAGGAGTCATCCTGAAAGGTAAAGTCTAAAGCACGGTTCATGGCAGTAGCAGAAGTGCCCAAGAAGAAAGCACGAACCGAGCTAACAATTACCTTCTCAGATGAAGACCTCACAGGGCTAAGCTGGCCACACAACGATGTTGTCGTGGTTCAGGCAGTTATAGCCAACAGACCGGTACATAAGATACTGGTGGACATTGGAGCATCTATAGACATGTTGTTGTACGATGCCTACCTGCAGTTCAGGTTCGAGCCAGGTACACTGAAGCCCGAGATCGCGCCTTTGTATGGGTTCTCAGGAGCACCCACCCCGATCGAGGGGTCAGTCAAACTCCTAATGATAGTGGGGACTACCCCATGCCAAAAAACTATAAAGGTAAACTTTATGGTAGTTCAGGTCGCGACAGCCTATGATGTCATACTGGGGAGACCGAGCTTAAACGAGTTGGGGCCCGTGGTCTCCACCAAGCATCTAAAAGTCAAATTCTCCACCCCAAACGGCATAGGAGAGTGCCAAACCGAGCAGAAGAAATCATGAGAATGCCATGTTGCCTTCCTGAAGCAGATAATTAAAGGCAACTACAGGGGGACGGCCTTCGCAGTTGAAGTTAGCGACAACCGTGAGGAGAACCAGCGCTACCAACGGGCGAGCCGATCGAGGAACTCATCGAAATTCCAATCGACGACTAGGACCCCACGAAGATTGTGAAAATTGGGGCCCTACTAAAACAAGAAGAAGCAAGAGAGCTCGGCTTTCCTTCGAAAGAATGCTGATGTATTCGCTTGGACGGCTACAGACATGTCAGGCATCCCACGCCATATAGCGGAGCTCGCCCTGCATGTGGACCCTACCAGAAAGCCCAGTCCAATAAAAAAGGAGGAGCTTTTCCCCAGAACGACAGGCCGCAATAAAAGAAGAGATAGAAAAGCTGAGAGCATTGGGCTTCATCCAAGAAGAGCAATTCCCAACCTGGCTAGCTAATGTAGTGATGGTACCAAAGCCGAATATCCTCTCCCCAGGATAGATCTCCTGATAGACGCGACGGCAGGACATGAAAAGCTAAGTTTCATGGACATGTACTCAGGGTATAATCAGATCCTGATGAGAGAAGGAGACAAGAAGTACACGGCATTCTGGTCAGACCAGGAGAATTTTTGCTATCGGGTCATGGCCTTTGGCTTGAAGAATGCAGGGACGACCTATCAGAGAATGGTCAATAGGATGTTCAAAGCCCAGATCGACAGGAATATGGAAGTGTATGAGGACGATATGCTAGTGAAGAGCATACGGGCTGAGGACCACTTAGCTGACCTCGACAAAGTATTCCAGGTACTGCGCACCCACCAAATGAAGCTACACCCAACAAAGTATGCCTTTGGGGTAAGCTCGGGTAAGTTCCTTAGGTACATGGTATCCCAAAGGGGGATCGAGGCCAACCCTGCCAAGATACAAGCCATACAGGAGATGAGCCCACCAAGGACGGTCTGTGAAGTGCAGAGGCTGAATGGAAGGATAGCGGCCCTAGCCAGATTCGTGTCGCGATATGGAGATAACTGTTTACCATTCTTCAAAACACTAAAAAATCTGAAGGAGGTGAAAGACTTCCCCTGGACTGAAGACTGCCAGAGGGCATTTGAAGACTTGAAGACATACTTGGCCAACCCACCCCTGTTGGCACGACCTGACCCAAAAGGAGAACTGCTGATATATCTGGCAACGTCGTATGTGGCAGTGAGCGCGATCTTAGTAAAGGAAGAGAATGGGTCACAAAAGCCGGTCTACTATGTCAGCCATGTCTTACTGAAAGCAGAAAGCCGCTACCCAGAGATCGAGAAGCTCGCGTTTGCACTAGTCAAAGCAGCGAGAAAGCTAAGACCCTACTTCTAGGCCTACTCCATCTCAGTAATGACAGACCAGCCCTTAAAAAAGGTGCTACACAAGCCGGACGTATCAGGGATACTGGTACCCTGGGAAGTAGAGCTAAGTGAATACCAGATCGAGTACAAGCCTCGAACTGCCATAAAGGGCCAAGCCCTGGCCGATTTCATACTAGAGTGTACGCAAGGTGAGAGCGAGCCAGAACTAGTGGAACAAGCTGAAGAAGAGGTCAAGTCTGAACCATCCTGGACCATGTTCGTCGATGACTCAAGCAACTCAGGGGGCGGCGAAGCAGGGCTCATATTGACAAGTCCAGAAGGCTTTAAAATACAGTTCACGCTACGGTTTGGGTTCTTGGCATCCAATAACGAGGTCGAGTATGAAGCACTGATAGCAGGACTGAAAACAGCTAAGGCCATCCAGGTCAAGAGATTGGTGGTAAAAAGCGACTCTCAGCTGGTCGTGAACTAGATGAACGGTCATTACGGAGTAAAGGACGACCGGATGGTGGCATACCTAGACAAAGTAAAAGAACTAGTCAGTCCGTTCGAGGCATTCGAGATGCATAGAGTACCAAGGGACGAGAACACCAAAGCTGATGCACTCTCACGCCTCTCGAACGAGGAGTTAGCGTAGTTGGACGGGTCGGTATACATTGAAAACCTGCCCGAGCCATCCCATCAAACAAAGGAGGTCATGTCGATCGAGATTGAACTGAGCTGGATGGACCCGATCATCGCCTACCTAAGGGATGATAGCTTGCCCGAGGATAAGGTCGAGGCACAAAAGATTCAAGGACGAGCAGTGAGATATACCCTGATCGAAGGGGAACTGTATAAGAGGTCGGTGTCATCCCCATTGCTCAAGTGTTTAACACCTAGTCGTGCCCAATACACCCTAGCAGAAGTACACAGAGAAATATGTAGCAGTCACATGGGAGGTCGCAATCTAGCCTACAAGGTGCTCCGATTGGGTTTTTATTGGCCGAATATGCAGAAGGACACAATCCAATACGTAAAGATATGCGAACAATGCTAGAAGCTTGCGCCCATACCTCATCAACCAACTACCAAGCTGACCTCAGTACTCAATCCCATCTCATTTGTAATGTGGGGGAAGGAAATATCTAGTTGTCGCGATAGATTACTTCACCAAATGGGTAGAAGTAGAGCCACTTTCAAAGATAACCAGACAACAGATGGAGAAATTCTTCAGAGACAAAGTCATCTATTGGTTCGGGCTACCTAAGGTACTGGTAACAGACAACGGGCTTCAGTACCATATAGACTTGAGGACGGTGTCGGTATCGTACCCACAAACAAATGGCTAGGTGGAAGTCATAAATCGAGCACTACTGGCAGGAATAAAGAGAAGGTTGACCAAAGCAAAAGCAAAGTGGGTGGACGAACTACTAAGTGTCTTGTGGTCATATCAACCTACTGTTCAAACCCTAATGGGGGAGAGCCCATTTTGGCTAACATATGAAACAGAAGCCCTAGAACCGATCTAGATACTAGCAGGGCCACTGAGAAACCTCAACTTCAGTGAGAAAACATATCAGGACGGGCTGAGGGCAAACTTAGACTTTCTAGATGAAGTAAGAGAAGACGCTTTGATGAGAAACATAGCCTGCCAACAAAGGACGACTCGTTTCTACAACTGCAAAGTAAAGTAAAGAATGTTCAGAGCAGGAGACTTGGTGTTAAGGAAGACCAGCGCCTCACAACCTCAAAGCCAAGGAAAGCTGGATGCAAATTGGGAAGGTTCATATGTGGTCTCCAAGCAAATAAGGCCAGGCACATATGGCTTGAAGACCCCAGCGGGCAACAAGATACCCCGACCTTGGAACTCAGAGAATTTGAGAAAATTCTTCCAATGAGCTGTTGTAAAAACGACTTCATTTCAATAAAAGATCATGGTTTCGAGCTAAAATGGCCCAAAGTGCAAATCATTACACTGACAGACAGACTTCTGTGGTCGGCACTAAAGACCAACTCAAGTTGGCACTAAAGACCGACCTCTGTGGTCGGCATGAAAGACCAATTCAAGTTGGCACTAAAGATCGGCCCCTGTGGTCGGCATGAAAGACCAACTCAAGTTGGCACTAAAGACTAACCTCGGTAGTCGGCATAAAAGACCAACTCAAGTTGGCACTAAAGACCGACCTCTGCGGTCGGCGCCAAAGACCAACTCTAGTAGTTGGCACCAAAGGAAAGACCTAAAAAGGCAGTGCGATGACCCTAGCAAGTTAGCCGACCTCCAGAGTTGGAAAGAAAATGCATAAACATAAAGGACCGACCTATGGAGTTGCCAAATTTAGAAGAAAATAGTATTTGTGACACCAAAGCTGGGAACAAAAGGGTTTTTCATTAATGGAATCCAAATATTTACATTCCAAAAAAAAAAAAGAGAGAGAGAAGAAAAGGGTAGTTTAAAAAAAAATACATCATCAGTTCGCAATTGGTGGGTCTGTAGGAGTAGCAGCATCAATAGGAGGAGCAGAACCATGGAAGGGAGGATCAACCGAAATCGGAGGATTGACCGGAGCTGGAGGCGTGAGCTCTTTCAGAGGTGGAGGAGCGATGTCGACGACTACGACCTGATCTAGGGACTTTGGCGTAGGAGGGACGTAGTACTCAAACTTAACGAAACTAAAGACTGGGCTCTCCTCAAGGACGTAGCCGACTGTGTTGTCAACGCTGAAGTTGTAGGCCTCTTTGGCCTTCCTCGTCAGAAAAACTTTCAGCTCCTTCGACTTCTTGAAGGCTTCAATAGCCTCCAGACAGGCTGCGCTCTCCCTCGCCTTCTGATCAACCAGGGCCTTCTGAAGACCCTGGATCTTCTTCTGGTCCGCAAGAACCTCCTTCTCCAACTTGTCTTTACTCTTGGTCAGTGTCTTGAGGGTCCCCTCCATATCCCTGACCTTGAAGTCAAGGTTCGAGACTGAGTCCCAGTGTCCAATGACTGCTCCTCCGCAGCCTTACGCTTCTTCTTCTCCCCCTCATAATGGTCAACAAGGACCTCCATCCTCTGCCGGATCTCGCTAGCCTTGCTGGAGACCTGAAAAGACAACCCCAAGTTAGGAAATACATATACTGTAGAGAAAAGAAAGACAATACAGAAAGTGATAAAGCTTACCCGAGTAAAATTAGAAGCGAACGAGTTGACAAGTCCTCGTTCGTCAGCCCCCGGACGACCTCTAGATCCGGAGGAAGGCTGTGGTCCATCCATTCCTTGGTGACCTTTGGGTCCTGGAAGGCTGAGTCACCCTCGAAAATATTCCACCGGAAGTTTATCCGATGTCATGCCCCCTTCCCAAAAACCTGGGGTGAGTTGCTGCCGCTGGCACCATGGGTGGTGGTGAGAGGGGTTTTCTTGAGAGCGATCTTCTTCAATGGCGCCCCCTTCTTGAGATCGATAACATCGTCCCGAGTCCTCTTGGGAGGAAGACGTTGGTCCTTGGGAGGGATATTTGGGGGAGGAGGAACGACTTTATCCTTTGGAGGGGCCGCCAGTAGCCAGGACCTTGGAGCGCTGAGCTTGCTCCTCGGTCGCCTTCTTCTTCTGCTCCGAAGCAGACGATCAGAGCAACCTCACATCCACTTGGAAGTCCACTGTTAGAGAAATAGAGAGCAGTCAAAGATATAAAAAATAAAAATATATACATTGATGAGCACATTTATGTGTGAAATCGTAGGGCATAAAGCATATATTTTACCACATTGGACAGAGTTACTCGGTGCTTTCTTGTGCTTTTCAGGTTTTAGGTGAATTCTTGTGAAAATGGAGGAGAAGATGGTAAGGAAATGTTTTTAATCTGTTTAGAGGTGTTAATGGCTTGGATACGTAGCCCATCGAGTCAACTTCGTAACGGTTCAAACGGCACATGATTCCGAGTTGAAACGAAGAAGTTACGATCGTTTCCGTAACGAAGCACGAAATGGTCTGTAGGGGTTTATTTATAATTATTGACAGTCGGCCGGAGACAAAGTGAAGCAAAAGTTCGGATTCCAGGGGCCTTAATGAAATAACTAGAAGTTATATTTCCTGTACCCGAAAGATCCCATTTGAAGGGCTCTGGACAGTCCAACTTCAACTTGAGATATCTTGGGCTCCCGAACTCCAAATTGGACAAAACTTGGGTCTATTTTGGGTGATTTTTCGCAAGGAACATAATGGTGAGGCCTATATAATTACCCCATGCTCCACGTTTTCTGAAGGATAGAATGGGTATTTTATTTATTCTTGAAGGAATCCTAGTCATCACCCTTACTCTCTCTCTCCTCCAACTTCTCAAGGGCACTTCTGGAATTCTACTTGGGATAGATTTATTTTGAAAGATATTCTCTCACCTATGGAAAGTTGAAAAATCAAAGATGCTTTGATTTTATTGCTTGGAGAAGATATCTACAAAGAAAAGGAAGCACTTGTTAGAATTGGAAGTTTACTTTTCTAGAAATAGAAAGTCTATGTAAACAATCTTCTCTTCTTCTTCTTTCTATTTTTTTCCTTTTTTCTTAGGATTCAAGGCATTGTAAAAGAGGAAAGAGAAGAGAATACTCTCTTTTCTTAGGGAATATTTCTCCTACACTTCCCTCTTCTCTCTTCTCCTCTCTTCCCCCTATAAATACCCCTTGCCCTCTGGGTTGTAGGAAGTTAGTTTTTTTAGTTCAGTTTTTAGTTAGTTTCTAGTTCAATTTTAATTCAGTTTTTAGTGTAATTTTTAGTTCATTCACTTAGTAAATTTCTTTTCTTCTTCTCCTTCGAAGTTGTGATTTTTGGCTTCTATAAGTTCTAGTTTGCTTTTTGATTTTCATTTAATGGTTGTAATAGGTTTAGTTTATGCTTTAATGTCAATTTAAGTCTTCAATTGGGTTATAATTTCTTAATTCTAGTTTAGGTTTTAAGCCTTCTAGTCTAAGTTCTTAAGTTGATGACAAGACTTGAAGATTTAGAAGAGGAGGCCATGGTAAGTTTATGCAAGTATTCAAGCTTTTCAATTACATTCATGCAAGCACATCTAGGTTTTACTATCTAAACTCTCAATCTCATTCTCCCTTTCCTCTATCTCTCTCTATCTTCTTCTTCTTCTCCCTCTATTTCTTTTATTTTTTTTTTATATGGTTGTGGTATGTAGATGCACTTTTATTCCCTTATTTCTTTTTATGTGATTATGAAGTGTGGCTGCATTTTTGTTATTCCTTTCAATTCGCTTTAGTTTGATAGGTTAGATGCTCATGTGTTAGGACGCCAATTTAATCCCTTAATTTTGTTAGATGCTTATGAGTTAGGATGCATTAATTTTCATTAGTTTAATTAGTTTAATTTAACACTTTAATTTGGTTCACTTTGCATTACTTTTAAGTTAATTAAATAGAGTGGCGTATATCTCCTCGTGTTCGACCCGTAGCTACGATTGACCTGTACGCTTGCGGTATTATTTTAACTCAAACATACATATTGAAGGAAGGACCAACACTGAGGACCGAAGACGCTCACCCTGGGCCGAGCTCAAGCTATGGCATACCAGCAGATCCTCTTTCTTCAGCTCCCGCACGTTGAAGGCCTCGCCATTCAAGCACAAGCTGAGAGACTCCCGATCTTACCAGCTCAGCTCAGGGACGAGGTTCACGGTCCTCAGTCAAATCTTCTCCCATTCTGCTTTGAAGGGATCCCCAAGTATCCGCACGAAGAAAAAGCGATCCTTCCACTTCTTAGCAGATTGGGGCATGTGGCTTATAAACCGCATAGCCTTCAACGACCCCTTCTGGCCGTGCAACACCAAATAGTACCACTCGCCCGACGCCCTCTTCAACATGAAGAAATGGGCAAAAAGGGCCCAGGACATCCTATGGCCGAGCTGGACAAAAAAGAGGTAGAAGCCGAAGATCTACCTCCACGAGTTCGCCACCAGTTGGCCTAGAGAAAGGGTATAGTGGCTAAGGATGTCCACCACGAAAGGCCGAACGGGCAGACGGAGGCCACAGGTGAACACGACCTCATACAAACACACAGTCCCCTGGGGCAGGGTATTCGCCCTCTCCTTTAGTTTTTGGGCCCAGGCACGCACTTCTTTGGGGAACCCGAACTGGTCCCTCAGAGCGGTCAGTCAGAACACTCTCGTAAGAGTCTACCCCCTAACACCTTCTTCAGGGGCCTCAGAGGCGCAGTTGCCCCTCCTCCTCATCAAGGGCCTCACCACCATCGGTAGCCAGCTCCTCTAAAGCTTGGGCAGGGGCTGGTATACTCCCACTAGGAGGAACAGAAGAAGAACTGGCCAAATGGCCGTACTGGGCAGCAAAACACTTAGATCCAAAAAGGACAGATTGGTCGTCATGAGTCCTCTCAGAACTCACCTCAAGGTTCGAACCCCTGCTCATACTAGGAAGATCACCGGAACCCCTACTGGGCTCCGGCTGAGAAGAAGATGAAGACATAGTTGCAGAGAACTTACTAAGAAAAGAAATGCGTAGAAATAGGAAACGAAGCTCGCATGCTGGGAAGTAAAAGATGATAGAACGAGGAAAGCAGTGCGAGCAGAAGGAACTGAACTTGCTGAAGACACTGACGTCGCACAGACGGGAGCGCAAGAATACAGAAGAACAAAGTAGCAGGAAGAAGACGAAAACCAGAAAACTCAGGAGCAGCAATAGAAAAGGTAAAGGAGTTGAGGGCCCCAAATTTATAACCAAGAGAAGAAGAAAAACTGCCAAGATCTAACGGTTGAGAGCGAAAACCATCAGAGGGCCAGAGGCGAGCAACGATGGGTATACCTGAGGCGCCATAAAGACCCGTGCCATGCGTCAACTGGCGAGTGGAATACCAGGTGTAGTAGAGCTCGAACGATCGTAGCACTGCCCTAGACACCATAATGCCCAAAGCCACATGTCAATCATCGTATGGGACGTCAAACACTGCCAAGATCGAGCGATGGTAGCCCTGCCCAAGGCACCATCATAACTCCTACCACGCATCAATCAGGAGATGGAACGTCAAGTCATCTCCCAATTGCCAACCATCGCATCCGCACGCGCAAGGGCAGACGTTAAACCCAAAAATCAATTCGAATACCCTAAGCGATAACGCCCAAAGGAGTGGGGGGTTCGTGATATGACAAGAGATGTAGACCGCCAATAAGAGGCCGACACGTGTATGATGGACGAGCCAAAGTCGTATAGGATAAATGCGACCTGACCAGGTCCATAATGAGCAAGGTCTGGATAGATACTAGGCCTCAAAGGACATATGCGCGAGGCCAGACCTCGTACGATAACGAGAGGTCGCCAGACCGACTCCCTTATGGGGGCAACCTAACCCAGAACCTAGATGGTCCCATAGCAGAGAGGACGACCTGAGCGTTATGCTCAGTTAACGCAAATCCTGCCATGAGCTACCGTGGCCCGAGACTATCGCCCATATGGCGCCTAATAAGGCACAAGGGGATCAAGAGATCAATGTTATCCCTAGGATCACTCCTAAAATCTCTCACTCCATGCCGGGGACTCTACTTTCCTATTATGGCACGATTCTGCCCACCATCGTCCATAAATAATAGGGTAAAATCCTTCCACGAGTATCTAATTTGAATTATCATTATCTGTTGCTAAGAGTTCTGACTTAGGCATCGGAGTGGAGACACCGGCACAGACCAGCCCTCTCTTGCTAATTCTATATTGCAGGAACAGGCCGCTCCGGCACAATTCTTGAGGTAACAGCAGGAAAAAATGAAAATCGCAAATAACAAGCACATAAACGAGCACAAGGATTTACGTGGTTCGACAAAATTGCCTACGTCCACGGTGAGATAAGATTTATTTCACGACCAACAGAGAATAAAATTACCGCTGCTTGTCCTCACACCTCTCTCAGATTGAATTACAGAGAGAGAACCCTCATTGTATAATTATATCGAAACCCTACACAAAAATTTTACCTAAATACCCATATAGTCCTTAAGGCCTACAACTTCTTAACGGTCATTCAGAATCAACCCACAAACCAAGTGACCGAATACAAGATATCACACCCCAACATCACAGCCATAGGGTCATGAAGCTATACAACCACACGTCACAAGCAGTATGCAACCAAACTCGCTTAGCATGCACGCGACCAAGCTATGGGCCTGCAAGGGGGGCGGAGTAGGGGCCCCTCGAGTTTGAAATTTTGGCCAAGGCCAACAACACCATAAGGTGTTTGACCTTTTGCCTCCAAGAGAGGCCGGTTCTCCTCCCTCCCCCTTGGGTGGTTCTGGCCTGATGATGTGAAATGGGGTAATGTGATTCTACTTAAGGATGTTATGTATGCATCATGTGATCTGATAGTTGTAAAAACAATATGTGGTCCCGTACCTTATGCTCTCTAGCTACGTTCTCACTTACTAATAGAACAGTTATTTCACCCTTCCTTCATGGTGTACATACCTTTTGCTCACTCTAATTCAATAAAATAATTTCTTTTCATAAAAAAAAAAAACAACAAAGAAAAAAAAACTAACTTTTTTTATTGTCACAAAAAAAAAAAGTTATCAATTTTACTCAAATTGTTGTTGGCTTTGTGTCCAATTTGACACTGATCGCTGTGTCGTTAATAAAAATGTCTTTAATCAATCTAAATCTTATGAGATCTGCTATAAATGAGCGAGATTCGGATCAGATTCAGGATAAGATCTAATAAACGTAGCCTACTAACTTAAATCTTCTAAATGTCACGATGGAAAGTGAGGTTTTAACATTTGACAAACTATCACGTGGGCAGCGCAGACATGAGGATATGTACAACACACGATGGGTCATTTTATTTATAAAATAAAAAATTTCATCTTAAAATAAGTAAAGAAAGTGATCTAAAGTTTTATAGAAATTTTATAAGATTAAGGGGTCTTGTTTCAGGATCTGGATCGTCAGCGTAGCGCCCAAGGGGCATCTAACAGTTGAGCTGTACCACACACATTTTGGTGCACACCTAAGGACGTGTGCGAAACAATCCAATGGCTGGATGCACCCTGGGTATGCTGGGCTCCCTAGAGACGAGTTAAATTCCTTGTTTCATTGTAAGTTTTCTAAACTCTTCCTTTGTTTTTTAGCCATTGTTCAAGAATGTAAACATCTACCTGGCAAGAGTTGGATATTTACTCTCAAATTATTTATTTATTTATTTTTTAACATTTAGAATGATTATGTTCCTTATCCCAAGATAGAATTAAAAAAAAAAACAAAACCATCATCTTCCCTACTGCGTTTAGCTCATAAATATTCAATCTTTTTTTTTTATAATAATATTTCATTATTGTATAAAATAAGGGTGCCAATCGGTTCGGTTTCCGTTAGGTTCCATGCCTTGATGGTGTGATTCGAAATCGACCTGAGAACCAAGTCGGTTCTGGAAGGGGAAACTGAATCTAAACCTACTCGGTTCAGTTCGATTACGGTTCTAAGTCGATTTTTCAATACGGGTCCAATTCAATTCTTCAATATGGTTCAAATTCGATTCCAATACAGTTCTATTCTACTAGGCTGTCAATTGTTGCTGCCTTGCTGTATTCTCAAGAAACTCCATTTGTATAATGAAATGCTCACAAAATCTTAAAGGAACTTGAAATATTAATAAATAATTAAGGATTCTAAGTGAGTTCTCCACTTTCAGATCTTATATTTTAATTTACCCATCAATAAAGTGAAACACATCAAAATTATAGATCCAAAAGAAAAGGCAACATCATAAAAAAAAGATGTAGAGTTTTAGATTTAAGTGTGGTATTCGATTCGGTTTCGATTCAAATCAATAGTTTTTTTTTCACTAAAACCGTACTCGATTACTTGTATTGTTGGCTCAATTATGTGAAGAAATCTCTCTCTCTCTCTCTTTCTAAATTGTTGCCGTTGAAATCCACCTGAAGTGAACCTGCACACAGAGAGCCAAGAAATAAGGCAGAATAACTAATTCGAGTGAACAGAGACTCTCTGATGCCTAAGTCAAATCTCAGGAAAACAACAAGGCAGCAAGAAAACAGAAAGAGCAGTGAGTGGGCTTAGACAACTCACTATTCATAACCTCATACTCAATGAATTTTGTATTGATTTCATTCGATTTAGTTTTCAGTTTGATATTAGTTCGTACAGTGTGATCTAGTTTTCAAACCCTAGTCCAAAACCAATCTCATAAAGATCGATTTGGTTCGATCCAAGTTTTTTCAATCGATTTTACCGGTTCGAGCTAGATTTTGACACCCGTACTTGTGATGTGATGGTTGTAAAAACATATATTAATGTGTATTCAACTAACTTTTTTTTATTGTCACCGAAAAAATAAAGTTTACTCAAAATCGTCATTGGCTTGTATCCAATTTGACAATTGACACTGATTGCTGTGTTGTTAATAAACGGTGCGCTTAAATGCACTCCACGGTCTCCACCCATATCAGATTTGCTATAAATGAGCGAGATTCTAAATGTAACGACAGCAAGTGATGCTTTAACTTTTAAGAAACAAATTATCACGGGGACAGCTTAGACGTGAGGATAATTTTTTTTATATTTTTTTGACAGGTCCTACTCTAAAGTAAAGTAAAGAAAGTGATCTAAAGCAGTTTTATACAAAATTTAAAAAGAGTAAGGAGTCATGTTTTGCTTTGCCAATCTTCTTTGCTCTTATCTTGTTTCATTGTAAAGTTTTCAACTCTTCCTTTGTTTTTTGTTTTTGGTTTTTTGTCATTGTTCCTTAATGAACAAACATCTACCTGGCCAGAATTGGATTTTTTAAATACTTCTCAAATTATTTATTTATTTTTTTATTTTTTTATTTTAACATTTAGAATCAATCTACCATGTTCCTTTTTCCAAAGTAGAACTGAAAAAAAACAAAAAAACCCCATCATGTTCCTTATCTCGTTTAGCTCATAAATATTATATTTTTTTTTATAAGAATATTATTTTATAGTATTCTCTCTCTCTCTCTCTCTCTCTCTCTCATATAAAAATTGTTGCCGCTGAAATCCATTTGAGGTGAACTGCAAACAGATAGCCAAGAAACAAGGTAGAAGCTAGAAGAGCTAACCGGAGTGAGCTCTAGGAGAATTCTTTGATGCCTAAGTCAGAAGAAAGAGCAGTAAGCTTAAGACTATAATTTCACCTGTGTACTTCAAGTATTGTAGGTCTAGTTATAGGGTGAAGAAGGAATATCTTGAGTTCATGTAAGCTTCAAGTTCACGTGATCCTGAGCTCATGCAGATAATGTACTCTTAAGTTTGGGTGGGAGATCTGAGTGGGAACCATTGAACATAATTTATGTCTTCTTGTAGCTAACATCGTGGAGAGTCTTAAGTTGATTGATCATGAGGAAAGCTTTGGTCATGAGTTTGGTATGAGGAATCTGATCTTAACGGCTTCTTTAGGACCTCGAATCGATCACACGTGGGCTTACTTATGTGGCTTCAGACTTGAGTACCTACCACGTGGCACCCGCTCATTGATGAACCAATCTTATCTGTATCACACATGCTTCCACTAGGTGTGGGAATTGGGCTCAGGCTGAGGTGTAAGATATAAAGGTCGAAGATGTCAAGCCCAATCTGAACCCAAACCAATATTGGGTTGGGGATTGTTGAGTTAGAAATTAAACTCAACCAAAAATTTTTTATACTTGCAGTTGGGATTTGGTTATCCTCAGGTTGGATTGAACTCGGAAGATTTTTCAATTTTAATAAATTTTTTGTTGCAGACTGGTAATGAAAGAGGCTTATTTATATCTAACACATAAAGCCTAAAACAATAAGATTTTTTTTTTTTTAATTTACTTTTTACTAAAATAGACCTATAGGTTCCACTTTAAGTATAAAGATCTATAGCAATAGCTTACTTTCATTATATAAGACATGTATGTATATCATATATGTGTACTTATATATGTATATACATACATAAAAGACTTGTTTTTTTTTTTTTTTTTGGAATTATATTGGGCTTAGGCTTGGACTTGGGAATATGTTTGGTTATCAATGGCATCAATCCAAGCGCAACACAACCCAACCTTGAGCTTTGTTTTCTTAGCCCAAGTCCAAAATATGGTTACTAGAAAATGGGGAAAGGTTTCATACACGGTCATGTAAACCGTGTATGTGAGAGGATCTCTCACAAAGAGTTGGAAAAGTCATAAATCCGCACCCATTAATTAATGCCCTGAAACTCTCACCCTCTCACTTACACAGTTTATATGACCGTGTATGAAAACTTTTCCGCTACAAAAATTAACCCAACCTATTTTTTCTTATTAAAGGAGGGGGGGGGTTGTGGTTTGGGGAGGGGAGTCGGGCTCGGTTCGGTTAAACCCACACACATGGTTTGAAGAATCAGTATTGGATTGCTGGTTGGATCGGTCGATTTGTATTGGTATCAATAGAGACCGATATTGATTCCTGACCAATCCCATATTGGTGGATCGGTATGAAATAAGGGTAAAATAGTAAAAAAAAATCCAAATTTTAAAGGAAAATAGAGGTAAATATGTCCGATTCGTATCGATATCAACTTTTGTTTTGTTTTAGCATCTATATCCTTCATACTACCAACCATTTCTTCGTCACCGTCACCCATCAAAGGAAAACAATAACATAAGAATAAGAATTAAAGAGAAAAATCAGAATCTAGAAGAGTAAAGCAATTACATTCCATGGCTGGCAATGGCAGAAAGAATTTAAACAAAATCCAGCCCAAAGGGGAATAAAAAACAAGAAAAAATTCTACTAGATAAGAATAGGAAAACTATGGACACAGAGAAACCTTTACGTTTAGATCTGAAGCTGAAAATTAGTCATTTGAGCATTAGATTCTGTCATTCGAACTCCAAGTGGGAGAGAAATCTACACTTTTGTCATATTGTAGGGATGTCAATCGGTCGGTTTGGGCCGGTTTTGGTTTGGGTTTACATCAGTTTCTTGTATCGTTTTGTTATTAGGTCGGTTTTAGTTTTGCCCCGATTTGGGTTCGGTTTACAATACACATTTATATAAAACTATAGAAAAAAAAAAATATGATGTTTAATGAGTTTTGGGTTGTTATCGGTTTCTTATTGGGGTAGATTAGTTTGGTTTCTGTTTTAATCCGGGTTTTGAGCCGATTTTGGATTCTTTCGATTTTTTTATTTGGTTCAGTTCGGTTTTGGGGTCGTAATCCCTCAAACAAAACCAGCCCAATAAGACTTTGGCTCGGTTCGAACTGGGCTATTTCAATTTGGTTCAGGCCGGTTTACCCGGTCTGGTCCCAACTTTGAGACCCCTATCATATTGTATGGTCTAATGGCGGGTTCTCAGTGGGACTAAAGTCTTCCTTATATGGACATATTGTTACACGAAAGCCCAGACATTGGTGGAAATTGGAAAGTAAAAAAATATTGATTAACTAATTAATTAATGTTATTCTAGATTAGGTACTCCAAAAATAATATATGAAACGTTGGATACTTTAGCTTAATTTTTCAAACATTAAGTACACAGTGTAGGTGAAACTACGGTCCAGGGATAAAACCATGGTTCCCTAGGAAAACCAATTAGGGTATTGCATGCCCTGGGTTAGTTCATGGTGTCCCATGGGCATCCAATTTTAATTTTAGGGTTTCCCATGGTTACCCATGGATGGGAACCCTAGTGCATCCTTGTTAGGATTTTTCCTTCCCTCATATGTCCCATGCAATTATGGAACGCAAAAAGAACGGAGAAAATCATCTATAATCCATCACATTGCAAGAGGGATCCATCCCATACTCAAATGTGTAGCGAAAATAGATCGATTCGAGTTTCTTTCACATCCCATGAATATTTAATAATTAATAACAGGAGGAATCAATAAAGAATTGCTAACCTGGTGAGCCTCAAGTGTTGCTCCTCCAATAGACAATGGTTCTTCCTCCAATGAGCATTCCAAGTAAACAGATCTGAACCTTCAATGGTGCTACCAAGGTTCTTCAAGCCAATCCCAGATGCTCTCAAATTCTTCAGCACAGATCTAGGGTTTCTCAAACCCTAACTCTCAATTGCAGTAGAGAGAAACTAGAAGAAGAAGGAGAGAGATCACAAGAGGGAGAGAGAGAGAGACCAAAACGCAGGAGAGAGGGGGCCAGGCAAAAAGGTGGAGCACTGCCCCCCCCTCTGCGTTTTGGTCCCCTTATATAGAGCTAGGGTTTAATTAAAAACCCTGATGGCTCTGTTTGGTTGGCAAGGGGAATGCAAATTTTTTGATGTAAAGTGAAATTTATTTTTCAGGAGAAATAATTCTAGGTGTTTGGTTGCAAGGAGATTGTTTTTCTCATGGGGAATAAATTTCACTTTTCAAATAACATTGCAATTTTTATTTTTTGACAAAAAACGCAAGTAAATTAAAAACCTAGGGATTCTCGACTTTGGGGGCTTTTCTCTCGATTGAAATATCAAATACTCTGTAGAATAGCTGAAGGCGATGGTTATCTCTCTCTTGAGATCGAAGCTCTGAGCAAGGCTGGAAGATTGAGCATGCGTTGGTTCTCTCTCCGAGAAGCTCGGAAGGCACCGGTTCTCTTTCTGTGTGAGAAGCTTGGAAGCTCTGAGCAAGGCTGGTTCTCTATCTAAGAAGCTTGGTAGCTCTGATTTGATAGAAAGTTCATCAACTCTACTCTGTTAGGGTTTAGGATTTAAGCACAAGGTTGCTTAAAACATTACACCCTGAGTATCTAGTTTGGAATACCCAGACTGTTGCCTCCAGCTAGTATATATAGAAAAACTAGGGTTTAGGTCAGATGGGCTACTTACTAGATTGCCCCTCACAGCTTGGGCATTAACACAAGTAGGATTATATTAGAACATACGAAGGGATATTACATAAATACCCTTACAATCTCCTCCTATGTTCTACATATATCCATTACACATGTATATGAACCATTGTTCAATCAGTAATTGAGTCAATATAAATTGAATAAATTGAATATCAATAATCCAATAAATCAAATAAGAAATAAGTGAACTTTAAGAAATAAAACTAGGGTTTTAGATCAAACCTAAACCCAACAATAAATCTGAAGTTCCACATGCAAGTGGCTAAACCAAAAGAAATAATTAAAAGGAAAAGTCCTTGCAATCCATGTGACTTTACTCATCAAGTAAGTCATCCTCATCAAGATCCAGATTCAACCGTTCTCCTCCATCTTCGCCATTCTCTGTAATTTGTCAAATATGAATTTCATAAGATATTATGAATTCAATCATTTGCACAATAGTATCTAGTTCAACAATAAGAACTTAGTACATTTCATATATGGCTGAAGGTAAATCAAAAACCAATAAGCATCATCATCAAGTTTCTTTACAAGAACTCGATCCTATATAGTCTCTATCATAAGGACAATATCATGTTTCCATTTGGAATACTGTGTTCATCATATCAGTCATAGATTTATGTTGTATCATCAAATTTGGAATGGTACACCATACTATGAAAGACATATCATCAAATTTGGAATGACATAAAAACTAGCACAATATCATTGAAACATATCAGACATTTTCCATATTCCTTTGTGGAATAACAAAGTAAGGAGACTTCACATGAAAATTTACTACACCATCAAGTTTGGAATGGTTTCATAAACCCCCATACTTAGTAATCTAACTAAGTTATCTGAAACATATAAATTGTCCCGAATGCGTACCAAGGCTAGATGAGATTCGAATAATTCAAAATAATACTGGGTTAGATTAAGACCTGACTAAATGATCTTTAACCCCATCTCCCCTGTAGTTTTGAATGTTCGATCTTTGTTCAATCCCTTTGTAAGGGCATCTGTCGTATTATCCTTCGATCTCACATCAATCAAAGTGATAATCTCTTATTCTGTTCTATAATTCAGCATGGCCTGTTTCAGCCTGATGTGTCTCCTCTTACCATTAAAGAGTGAGTTATTCACAATCGTCTTTGTTGCTTGATTATCACAGAATATAGATATAGAGTTTAACTTAAAACTCCTCAATGGAATATCCATGATCAGATTCTTTATCCACTCTGCTTCATCTCCCGCAGAAGCTAGAGCATAAAGTTTCGATTCCATAGATGACAGAGCAATACTAGTCTGTCTCTTAGATTTTCATGCTACAGCTGCTCCTCCTAGTGTAAATACATAACCACTGGTGGATCTGCTGTCTCCCAAATCTGAGCACCAAGATGCATCAGAATATCCTTCCAAAGTTGGAGGATGTCTAGTATAACATAAAGTATAACCTTGAGTACCCTTAAGGTATCTCATCAGCCTCGATAGGGCATCACAATGCTCTTTTCCAGGATTACTAGTGAAACGACTCAGCATGCCTACCGTAAAGGCTATGTCTAGCCTAGTGCAACTCATTGCATACATGAGACTACCAATCAGTTTAGAATAATCTAACTGATTCACGGTGTCACCTGTGTTAGGTTTCAACCGTTTGTTATAGTCATAGGGTGTCTCAATCGGTTTACAATCATTGTATCCCCAACTAGAAAGTAGCTTCTCAATGTAATGAGTCTGACTAAGGGTGATCCCTTGCTCACTGAAGCTTACTCTCATCCCAAGAATGGTGTCTACCACACCAAGATCTTTCATGTCGAATTCTTTGGACAAGGTTTCTTTAATGTCACTCATTACAGAGAGATCAGAACCAAGAATCAACATGTCGTCTACATACAAGTAAATAATCGCGACCTTATTTGACTCAGACAAAAAATAAAAGCACTTATCCGAGTTGCTGATTTGAAAACCAAGGCTCCTTACTGTCTTGTCAAACTTCTCATGCCACAATTTAGGTGCTTGTTTAAGACCATAGAGAGATTTGTTTAATTTACAAACTCTTTTTTCAGAACCTTCTATGACAAACCCTTCAGGTTGGTTCATATAGATTTCTTCTATTAGGTCTCCATTAAGGAAAATCATTTTTACATCCATTTGATGCACAACATAGTGCTCAATAGATGCTATGACAAGAAGAATCCTTATTGTTGCCAAATGGCAGACCGGGGAGTAGATGTCAAAATAATCTATCCCTCTCACCTGTTTATAGTCCTTAGCTACTAACCGTGTTTTATACTTGGCTATAGACCCATCCGGATTAAGTTTTTTCTTCAGTACCCACTTACACCCTATTATCTTGGCCCCTCTAGGCAGATCAATAAGGTGTCAGGTCTCATTCTGCATTAAAGAGCTCATTTCCTCATCAATGGCTTCTTTCCATAGCAGTGAGTCCCTAGATCTCATCGCTTCCTTATAGGTGGATGGATCAGCCTCTAAATGGTAGGTCACAAAATTCTCACCAAAATTCCTGGGTACTCGATCTCTAGTAGATACTCTTCTAGATTCTGATTCAAGGAGCATTGTGAGAGTAGTGTCAAAAACATATGGTTCAGATTCCAAAGGTGATTCTGTAACCACTTTAGTCAGACCAGGCAAGGTCAGGCCTTTATCTCTGAGGAATTTATCCTCAAAGAATATAGCATCCCTAGATTCTATCACCACATTGGTTGATAGATCCAAAAATCGGTCTGCAGCACTGTCTTCTGCACAACCTAGATATACACAAGTGTTTGTTCTAGTTCCCACCTTAGGTCTCCTGGGGTCTTGTATCCTAACATAAGCTATACAACCCCAAACCTTAAGAGTGTCATATCTACAGGGATGATTATGCCATAGTTTTTAAAGTGTAGAAGTCAGTTTTGAATGTGGTAGTCTATTTAGAATGTGATTTGCAGTCAACACTGCTTCTCCCCAATAGCAAGAGGGCATGCCAGCTGTCAATAACATGGAGTTTAACATCTCTATTAACGTCCTGTTCTTTCTTTCAGCTATGCCATTTGATTGAGGTGAGTAAGGAGCAGTAGTTTCAAGGATTATGCCTGCAGAGGCACAGAATTCCTTGAACTCTGTCAATTTGTATTCTCCTCCCTTATCACTTCTAAATCTTTTAATTTTCAAGTTCAACTGATTTTCTACCCTATTCTTGAAAATTTTAAAATTTTCAAATGCTTCATCTTTAGATTTTAATAGGTATAAATGACAATATCTGGAAAAATCGTCTATAAATGTTATCAAATACTTTTGACCTCCTCTAGTTGTGTAGCTTTTAAAGTCACAAATGTCAGAATGTATAAGTTCAAGAAGTTGAGTGCTCCTAGAAACCGGTCTGAACGGTTTTCTAGTTATTTTGGTTTGAGCACACACTTCACATCTGTTAAATCTAATTGAAGTGTCTAATGGTAAATTATGAGTTTTAGCTAGTTTGAGCATTTTCTTATAGTTCACATGTCCTAACCTACAATGTAGTATTTTGGGATCAAGTGAATTGTGGTTAACCTGATTTATTGTCTCATTAGCTAAACTCAACCTAAACATACCATTCAAATTATAAGCACATCCAAAATAAAAGGAGTTAACAGACAATATTATTCTACCTCTACTAAAAGTAATAGACATGCCAGCATCAAGCAAAATTCCAATGGAAATTAAATTCTTTTCAAAACCAGGAAAAATTTTAATATTTTTCAAAATTAATATTTTAACTGATGATAGAACCAGGTTCACTGTCCCTTGTTGAGCTACTTTCACGACGTCTCCATTTGCAACAGTGACAGTCTCTGCTACTTGAACAACATCAGTGAGTAGGTGCTATTACAAACATGACAAGTCGCTCCAAAGTCTAACTACCAATCTGAAGATGTACTGGCCAAC
Organism: Telopea speciosissima; assembly: GCF_018873765.1. Classification (NCBI taxonomy): domain Eukaryota; kingdom Viridiplantae; phylum Streptophyta; class Magnoliopsida; order Proteales; family Proteaceae; genus Telopea; species Telopea speciosissima. The sequence goes on along the minus strand of NC_057919.1, from coordinate 31,772,537 downwards.
CCCTTACCCTTGCCAACCATGGCAACAAAGTTAGTAGGCTCAGTCTTGTCCACCAGCATGTGAACTTCCTTCTGTGGTGTGTCAGTGTTCCCTTTCTTATGACCCCTACACTCAGATGCATAGTGACCCCACTTTCCACAGTTGCGGCACTTGCCCCTCTTTTTAAAATTAGTCTTTTTGGCCTCCAACTGTTGGGGTTCTTTCTTAGGTGTCTTGGACTGCCTAGGATATTTCTTGGGTTGTGAAACCAAATTGACAGATGCCTGTTATTGTTTCACCATCTCCAAGTTATTCCTGGCTCTGTTCTCATCTTCGATTCTAATGAACCGTTTGAGATCATCCAGCCCCACTTGTGTTTTCTTTCTGTGCATCTCAGTTTTAAAGGAATGCCAGGTAGATGGTAACTTAAAGATAATTACACCCACTAAGAATACATCAACAACAGGGATGTTTTCTTGGTGCAATTTTGTTCTCAAGTTCTCAAAGTTTATTACTTGTGGAAGTATCTCCTTATCTTCTTGAAACTTGAAGTCCATAAACTTGTCAACCAAGTGAGTTTTTGATAGGTCCTCCTCCTTTTTGAATTGGGCTTCTAGGTTTTTCCAAATCTCTTTTGCAGACTCATATTTACTATAGGTCTCTACCAGCCTATCTGACATGCAGTTTAATAGGTAGTCTTTGCAAAAGTCCTCATCACTTATCCATTGGGCTTCAGTTAGGTCCGTACAATCAGAAAATTTATTTACTACAGTGTAGAAAATATTGAGGTACTTCAGTCCAAACTGAGTCCTCATTTTCCAAGAACTGAACTCAGAGCCACTAAAGCTTCCCAATTTGATCATCTCAATTGGAACAGCGTGTTTCTCCATATTTATGTGATTTGTTTATATGCTCAAGTAAAAGTTCAAATAAAAATAAATACTTCAAGGAACAATCACACCTGATATGAAGAACCCTGGATTTAAGCGGCGGAGGAAAAGATGATGGCAATGCAGCAGCGTCGACACTCGTAACGTACACATTAGTACTGGCTGCTAGTAGATATTGGCCGAACCCAATAAGATTTGATAAATCAAATCAAAAGTATCTTTTTTTTGTTTTTTCAAAACACCAAACCTTTCTGCCAACGTACTATGGTTGCCTTTTATATTTTATAATGGCAATCAAATCAAAGCATTGATTGCTTTGAGTTATTCATCTCTTTTTTTTTTTTCAATAAACAATCCAAGCTATTGAGATTCAAAGGAAGCTTTGGTTGAAGCTTACGGACAAAATACAAAAAGCTCTCGGCCAGCACAATTTCTGTAGACTTCTGTCGCACGATCGTGACAACTTCTTTTGGCTTAAAATAATCAAGAAAAACTTGATTAAAAACCTGCAAATGGTTTCAAAAGTCGCAGTCGATTGGAGAGAAAAAAAAAACCACCGAAGCCTTGATCTCAAAAACAATCAACCACACCAAAATCGATTGGAGAAAAATCACCGAAGTCGAACGTGAATTCGAAAATTCAAAGCCGATCTTGATTGCAGAAAAACAAAAAATAATAATGCTTTAAGATTGTTAGGGTTTAGGGTATAAGCACAAGGTTGCTTAAAACATTACACCCTGAGTATCTAGTTTGGAATACCCAGACTACTGCCTCCAGCTAGTATATATAGGGAAACTAGGGTTTAGGTTAGATGGGCTAATTACTAGATTGCCCCTCACAGCCTGGGCATTAACACAAGTAGGATTATATTAGAACATATGAAGGGATATTACATAAATACCCTTACATACTCTGCTAAGCATTTTAATGATTTGAATATAAATAAAATGAATCGAATTTGCAGAGTGAAAAAACCCTAAGTTCCCCCTATCGTCTCTTTGATGCAAGCAAACAAAGATGCAACCTCCTCCTCCTTATTTTGTGTTTGGCGCAATGCCCTTTCTCTTCCTTGGCTTTGGTGATGGTGGTAGCAGCTGCTCTTACAACCTCCTTCTTCTTCTTCTTCATCTTTTGCTCCTTGAACACCATCGCAACCACTCATTTTGCGAGTGGTATTTCATCATAATCTGTCTGATCTCATCCCATAAATATTCAGAGATATTGGTTCAGAATTGGTAACTTCAGTTAGAACGACAGATCCAATCCTTGGGAAGATTCAGATTGTAACTTCGAAGGTTTGTTAACGATGGAACGAACCCCTACTACTACTGCAACTAAAATATGGTATTTGACTGGTTGTATTTCAAATTTATCTAGTCAAACTTGGCTGCATGCTGTATTCCTTTAGCTTCCTAGTTTTCAAGTCAAATTTCTCTGTATCTGATTAGTGTTCATAATCTCATTATAGTCTAGTGTTGATGGAGATTATTTGGTATGTCAAAGAATCTGTAACTCTTTATGGTGTTTCTCTATATTCAATCTGCCGTGATAGTAGGTACTAGTTAGGAGCTTAAGCAGAAACAAATGAGATGCTTGTGTGGTGCACCCAAAAGTGACAGACTTGCTATATATATTTTCTCAATGATTCCCCCCTCCCCTTCTCTGCAACTATTGAAAGCAAAGTTAACTATATTGCATGGATTTGTAGTCGTTTTGTGTCTGAAGTTGAAAACGGAGTTAACTATATAACATTCCCACTTGGCAACCAATGACGTTTTAGCTGTTACAGCTTTTTTAGTACCTAATGGCAAAGCAATTTATTAGATTAGTATTACATCTAATAAATTCTTTATTTTTCTTTTTTCTTATTGAATGCATCAAGTAGTCATGGGAGAAGCTGCACTTCATTATCATCTTATTTCAACTTCTGGGACACTGTGCCTAGATGGTGATCCAATTAAGGAACACTTAATTGGGTCACTACAGATGACGAATGTAAGACATTGGGTCACTGTGTCTAGTTTTTATTTAGATGGATTCAAGAGTTTCTTTTTTCCGCTCTTTGTTATTCTATGTTGGAATGCCTCTAAGGACGTCGAACACCTCTTTTTCGACTACCCATTTCCTCAGTCTGGAAAGGCCTCTATCTAAATGATAGCCCTCAAAGAAGGAGAATCTTGCCATTTGAGAGAGAATGGATATGGGTGTACTGTGTACATGACCTTTGCTGGGAAAACTTGTTGTGATACTGTAGGAAAGCTTACATTTGGTGCTGCTATCTACCACATTTGGCTGAAAGGTAACCTTAGAAGATGGACTTCTAAGTCCAGATCCTTCCAATGGATTTGTAATACGACCATCCTTTTTTTTTTTTTTTTTACTTTCTAATACCTTCAGTTCATATTGTTGAATATGTTTTTTAAGATTTCCTATCTATAGGGATATTGACACTGTTATTTTATGTAAACAAAGCTATCAAAGCTGTTATATATCTCCCCCCCCCCCCCCACACAAAAAAAAAAGAAAGAGTATATTTCTTTGTTGTTTCTGGATTAGAGTGCAAGTCTAATCTCATTCTTGAGATGGGTAGTCTATACATAGTCTATAAACAAGCATATTTGTGGGGGGTAGAGTTAATACAATTGAGGCTGTGGATATTGATATATGTAAGGATAGTTCCTTGATTTACATTCTAGATTTAGTTGAATACTACTTTTAACATTCCAAGTATTTGCTTCGCAGGGAAGACTGATTGCTCTGTCTACCATTCTAGTAATGGTGTTCTTTGTTGAGGTTGTCTCAAGGTTAGGTATGGTGAAGGTAAGCCTATGTGCAATAACAAAAGAACGATGAGTAGAAGAAAAGTGGGACAAGATCTTCTCTTAGTTCATGGCAATTTATGGGTTGTTGCCTTCACATTAATGTATTTCTGATCATTATCTGCTGAGTCATTTTTGATAACCTGTGTTAGTTCCCATTTAGGAACTTGAATTCTGAACTGACTTCAGAGGAACACCATTTTTTTGTTTTGGTTATGCTGTGGATAGTTGATTGTGTTCATATTCGGGTTGCTGCACATCATGCATGATATCATCGTTCTAACTATGATCACGATTCATTTGGCCGTGCAGAGGATGAGAGAGAGTTTGATTATTTGGTAGGGAGTAGTAAAGGACTAGAGCACTAGGGAGAATTTCATGAAGAATGGGCAGCCTGTAATAATGGAAATATGCAATCCCCCATCGACTTGTTGCATCAATGGATGGAAGTGGTTCTTGAATTGAGGAAGATCAAGAGAGATTACAAGACTGCCAATGCTACTCTCAAGAATAGGGGCCACAATAGAATTGTAATTAGCAAATCAAATCACCTGACCTAAAGCAGCTTTGGATTTATGACTTTTAGTTATTTCAGGGTACTAATCTCTGAAAGTTACAAGGCCATGACACACTAATTGTATAGATTATAATTTGGAAAACAGAGAATATGGAGTTTTATCTAATCATTGGATGTGGATTTGCTGTATCGATTTTTTTTATAAACTTGAATATAATGATTTATCTGAAGTGTAGGAAGTAGAGCACAAGAATGAGATAGGTTTTTACCCTTTATTCTCTCTCTCTCTCTCTGAAACCAGACGAGACTTCTAAATTTATATTATAAGTTGGTGAAAGTTTAGTGCAAAAATTGACAGTAGAAAATAGAAATGGTTTTTCTTTATCCATGGATGATGAGTTTTACAAATGAAGTTGCTACTATACTTGCAAATAGGGCCAGTGAAGGAGGTCTTGTTTGTGGTCATTTCAGGGGTTTTCTTTTTTAAGCAAAATGTCTTCTTTTGGTTGATTTAGGAAAGATCCAACTAGTTGTAGATAGCATTTTTCTTGAGGTGAAGTTGAAGAAGTCTGTTGAATGTTTGCAATTGAATCAAAATTCAGTGGTATATAAAAAATGTTTGATCTCAGTATGATTCACTAAAATTGAAATTTTATGCATTCGGATAAGTTGTCTATTTCAAAATTTTAGTGCATGTTTTTTTTTTAAATTTATTAAAGGGAGAGGGTTCCCTACACTGTCTGAGTGCAATTTTGAGCCAATAAGGTAACTCTTTTTGGAATCTGACAAATGGTGGAGGGGTATTTATGACATATCATCCCCTCACATAAACAATGATATGTGAGGAGGTGTGCAATTTCATTTATGCACTGGTGTTTTATTAAACTTTTTCCATTTTTTTTAAAGAAATTATTAAGAAAGAGCCTAAGTGCAAGTTAGTATAGTGAGTTGGTTTACAAATTTTAAAAAATTTTACATTGATTTTACATCAATTTTACAATCAACTAAACAACTTAGTAAAATTAATTTCATTTCACTTCCTTTGCAACCAAACAACTTAAAAGGGAAAAAAAAATTCCCTTCACTTCCCTTCCCTTCCCTTTCCCATTTCCCTTTCAACCAAACAGAGCCGATAGGATTAGATTAATCCCTGTGAGAGTCTGACTCTCTCTCTCTCTCTCTCTCTCTCTCAGTTTGGCAGTTCCGTTTAAACTTAAAGTGCTTCAAAAAGGTGAAGAAGCAAAATCTAATAGGGAAAGTACTAATTAGTTACTTTATTTAATATTTATAGATAATTATAATTAGCACTATATCCATTAATTAAATAAAGAACCAATTAAATTAGCAAATTCCAAATAACTCCCCATATGATATACAACCCCTCCCCCCCACTAATCAACACTATCATTATGGAATCTAGGGCATGTACACATGTACTGCCAAACCTCATTCCATAGTACATGTCCATATAAGAGTGTCTGTGCCTCTGATCGGGTCCCGCAAAACTCGATAAAACACTTTGTTCAAATAAATATACATAATCTATTATTTTATGTAAAATAGATTTTTGCAAAACCATTTCCAAAACGGCACTCGATCTAGATTTCGATTTGACCATACACAGATAGTCTTAATCTTGGTGTTCCCCAATCGGGCAGTGGTGACCATGTTGGATAACTCCTTCACTCACAAAGTGTTCACGCATTCCCAGAACACCGGCTTTAACTTGCTTGAGTCTCAGTCATTGATGAATTAAAGAATGCGATCACACTTTGCAGCGACAGGGTTTCCTCAAGCAAAGGGTGTCAGTGATACATGTCTATCCCTTCCTACATCTGGCAGTAATACATGAGGGAATCGACAAAGTAGATTCTTCGTCAATACACACATCAAACATGTGAGTACTCGCATTCGTACCCTGACATCACATGTCTAGGCATACCCAATGCGACGACCATATGATAAGGGTGCCCAGCCCAAACCCTAGTCATGACTACCATTTTAAGTAAAACTTACGGACACATAATGCTCAAAAAGTTTATATCGCATGTGATAATATTAAACTAAAATGTATAAAAGTTCAATACAAAGAAGAACCGGGTTGAACCGGACCGGATCGGGTTTGATGGACACACACAAGTCCAACAATCTCCCACTTGTACATCAAAGCCAATTCCCCATACATTTTAAACCCATGCCCTCCATGTGTTTCTCAAACACTCTTGGAGACAAACCCTTTGTCATAGCATCAGACACATTTTCAGTTGTGTCCACTTTGGAGATACTCACGTCGCCCTACTAGATAATCTCTCTGATGAGGTGATACTTCCGCTGCACGTGCTTGTTCCTTTGATGAGCCCTAGGGTCCTTAGCTTGTGCAATGGTCCCTGTTGTCACATAACAGGGGAATAGAGCCTTCGACAAGATCAGGGACTACTCCAAAAAACGTGAGGAACTTCTTTACCCAAATACCTTATTAGCCGCATCACATGATGCAAAGTGTTCTTAAAAATTGGGATCAGCTGTAGATTTCTATTTTTTACTTCTCTATACAATAGCACTTCCACTCATTAAACTAGTAACGACTCACAATACCTACTGCATAGCAAATGTCTGGCCTCGTACACAACATAGCATACATAAGACTCCCTACTGTTGAGGCACAAGGAATCTTCTTCATCTCTTCAATGTTCATCTGAGATTGAGGATATTGAGATCTAGAAAGACTGACTCCATATCGGAAGGGAACACTTCCTCGATTGGAGTTCTCTATGCTAAATCTAGCCAAGACCTTGTCTATATAGGTAGCCTGTGACAAGCTGATGAGCACATTTATGTGTGAAATTTTAGGGCATAAATTATACATTTTATCACATTGAACAGAGTTACTCGGTGCTTTCTTGTGCTTTTCAGGGTTTAGGTGAATTCTTGTGAAAATGAAGGAGATGATGCTAAGGAGAAGTTTTTAAGCTTTTAGAAGTGTAAATGGATGCATAGCCCATCGAGTCAGCTTCGCAATGGTTCAAACGGCACTTAATTCCGAGTTGAAACGAAGAAGTTATGGCCGTTTTCGTAACGACGCGTGAAAATGGTCTGCAGGGGTTTATTTATAATTATTGACAGTCGGATGGGGACAAAGTGAAGCGGAAGTTCGGATTTTAGGAGCCTTAATGTAATTATCAGAAGTTACTTTATTGTACGCGAAAGATTCCATTTGAAAGGCTCTGGACAGTCCAACTTCAACTTGAGATATCTTGGGCTCCCCAACTCCGAATTGGATGAAATTTGGGTCTATTTTGTGTGATTTTTCGCAAGGAACACAATGGTGAGACCTATATAAGTATCCCATGCTCCACGTTTTCTGAAGGACAGAATGGGTATTTTATTTATTCTTGAAGGAATCCTAGTCATCACCCTTACTCTCTCTCTCCTTCAACTTCTCAAGGGCACTTCTGGAATTCTACTTGGGATAGATTTATTTTGAAAGATATTTTCTCATCTATGGAAGGTTGAAAAATCAAAGATGCTTTGATTTTATTGCTTGGAGAAGATATCTACAAAAAAAAGGAAGCACAAGTTAGAATTAGAAATTTACTTTTCTAAAAATAGAAGGTCTATGTAAATAATCTTCTCTTCTTCTTCTTTCTATTTTTTTCTTTTTTTCTTTTTTTCTTAGGATTCAAAGCATTGTAAAAGAGGAAGGAGAAGAGAATATTCTCTTTTCTTAGGGAATATTTCTCCTACACTTCCCCCTTCTCTCTTCTCCTCTCTTCCCCTATAAATACCCCTTGCCCTTTGGGTTGTAAGAAGTTAGTTTTTTTTAGTTTAGTTTTTAGTTAGTTTCTAGTTCAATTTTAATTCAGTTTTTAGTGTAATTTTTAGTTCATTCACTTAGTAAAATTTCTTTTCTTCTTCTCCTTCTAGGTTGTGATTTTTGGCTTTTATAAGTTCTAGTTTGCTTTTTTATTTTTATTTAATGGTTGTAATAGGTTTAGTTTATGCTTTAATTTCAATTTAAGTCTTCAATTGGGTTGTAATTTCTTAATTCTAGTTTAGGTTTTAAGCCTTCTAGTCTAAGTTCTTAAGTTGATGACAAGACTTGAAGATTTAGAAGAGGAGGCCATGGTAAGTTTATGCAAGTATTCAAGCTTTTCAATTACATTCATGCAAACACATCTAGGTTTTACTATCTAAACTCTCAATCTCATTCTCCCTTTCCTCTATCTCTCTCTATCTTCTTCTTCTTCTCCCTCTATTTCTTTTATTTTTTTTATATGGTTGTGGTACGTGGATGCACTTTTATTCCCTTATTTCTTTTTATGTGATTATGAAGTGTGGCTGGGTTTTTGTTATTCCTTTCAATTCGCTTTAGTTTGATAGGTTAGATGCTTATGAGTTAGGATGCATTAATTTTTATTAATTTAATTAGTTTAATTTAACACTTTAATTTGGTTCACTTTGCATTATTTTTAAGTTAGTTAAATAGAGTGGCGTATATCTCCTCGTGTTCGACCCGTAGCTACGATTGACCCGTACGCTTGCGGTATTATTTTAACTCAAACAAGTTTTTGGCGCCGTTTGAGAGATTATAGTCCATTTTATTTTTCTGATTTTTAAGTAGTTCAAGTGTTTTAGTTTATTATTTTCTCTTCTTTTTCTCAAAAAAAAAAGTAGTTTTGAAAACTCCTCTTGTTTCTTTTCAAATAGTGTGCCAATCTCCTTGTGCCGATTCTTGTTGATGGCATGTACTTCTTGAGGTGACCAACCTATAGTCTGTGGCTCGTGAAGACTATACGGCAACCTTACACTTTGGAACCATTGTTTCGATTTCTGAGGGATAGATGCACTATCTACCTTGGGCTCCCTCTTGTTTTTAGTATTTTTTTTTCTAGTCTTTTATTTTTCTTTAAATTTTTTTTTTTTTATTTTTTTTTATGGGAGACCTCAATTTGGGATAGGTGGTTAATTTAGAATTATGGGAGATACACTTACAAATAAGACTTTGGGGGAAAGATGGACCTATGCTAAGGCAACCATGATTTTGGAGGAAATGTTTAAACAGATTAGGGAAGCCAAAAGTAGTGAGATAGAGAATAATTTTGCACCACCCCAGTACAATTTTGCTCCCCAACCCAACTATGGGCTTTCAAAAAATTTTGATTGGTTACATCCCCAAACAATCCATGTTATGGAAGTATGCCCTAATCTGTATGGGGGTAACTATGGTGATGAGAATGTGAGTCTTCAATTTCAATACAATTCTTTTGGCACTTACAATCAGGGGTGGAGTGATCATCCCGATTTCTTGTGGGATCAATGGAATAACCAAGCTGGACCACCCAATTTCCAATATCATGGTCAGTTTGGTCCTCCAATGCCCAACCCTCCATTAAATCTTAACGGGCCACCTCTCCTTGAACCATATCACCAACCCCTTGAGTTTCAAAACATGGGTGAGGAGGCCAGACTGAATGAGCTTGAGAAATACATAGACCTTCTCACAACAAGCCAAAATACCATGGAGAAGCAACTCTATCAACTGATAACCATGGTACAAGAGGGGGGAACGGGTACATTACCTAGTCAGCTTGAACCACCCCATCCCCAGTTTAATGATATTGAAAGTCCACCACCCCAGTTTGAGGTTAATGAGAGTCATTCCCAACAAGCTGCTTTTCATGATGATTTATTTGTTGAGATTGAGTCTCCTCAGGATATTAGTGAAGCTAGATTTGATGAGCTACCTGGGGAAGTCCAACTTTTTCCTGAAATTTTTGATTTTAGTGAGCCTAGTGTTTTTATTGATTTAGAATCAGATTTTCATGATAACATAGAAACCCAGGAAATTCGATCTCCCCCTCTCTCTTTGGAAAACCCGGATAATGGTCATTTTGAGGATTCCATTGTCCCGTTTGTTGATTTGTCCAAACTTCCTAGGTTTGATGATTTTATTGAGGAGGACAATGTTAGTCAAGATGCGTTTCAAGCATATTTCCATGATCCTTATTTAGCAAACCAAGTTCTGCAAAGAGCGGATAGTTTTATTACTAGGATTGATTTGAGTAAACCTCCCATTTTTTATGATTATGTTGATGAGGTTATTCATAATCCTTTTTATGCTTATTGTGATCCATTCTTGGTTGGTTTTTACAATAATGACATGTGTTCTACATTGCAAACGGGAGAGAATGGGAGGATTTATGGCCTGAGTTTTAATGCCTTCATTTTCCACTATCCCATGAGAATAGATTTTTCTATTGGATATTTCTCAGTTGTGCTTAACTTCCATATTATTTCTCGCTTTACTAAAATTCATGGTCAAGTGTTTTCTGGGTCTGAAGCTATTTCTCCATTTACTGGCCATGGATTGAGATTTCTGTTGCTGCTCCTAGCACTTTTTATAGAGCTCATGACTCTTCATGATCCTCGTTGTTGATTATATCCAGTAAGCCCCTTCATCTCCTCCCATGTCCTTATGTTTTTTCTTTTATGCATGCATTGAGGACACTGCATGAATTAAGTGTGGGGGGTATGTTGGGCTTAATTGGTGAATTTTGATTGTGGCAATAGTTTGGTTTTGTGCATATGTCTCTTTGATTGCAAAACGAGAGAGAGAGGAAATTAGGTGTCCTAGCATGCGAAATAATAAAAAATTCCTTTTCAAGGATGGTAATTGGTTTGTATCCGGTGAGAGGGATTGAATTGGAAAATATGAGCGTTATTTCATTTGATGGCTAGATTCCTCTATGTGTTTTATGGATCCTTTGATCTTTTGGCTAGTAGTTGAGACCAATTTGTTTGTGGCAAGGCAAGGCATGAAAGTGGAAGTGAATGAAAAAAGAAAAAAAAAAGCAAAGAACAGAAAAGAAAGTGGAATTCCTTGGGACTAGACAGGGCACTGTGTCTCATGAAGCAGGGTGACTTGATCGAAATTCCTTGGAAAGAAACTAAAAAAAAAAAAAAAAAAAAAAACTCTTGCATCAATGTCTCAATGTCAAATGGATATATGCAAAAAGCGAAGCTATCAAGTATTTGGGTGTCTGGTGTATGCTCCACCATGTCATTCAGAGAACAGTAGTGGAGTAGAAATAGAGTTTGTGGTTGAGAAAGAAATAACTTTTGCCTTAATGCCTGAAAAAAAAAAGTATGGTCAACAATACTCAATGCCTAAGTCTTTGGTTCCATCGATGCTATGGGGGGTTTACTTGAAGGTGAGTAGTGTTCAAAAAAATATGAGGAGATCCCTTGAACTTGATGCATACTTGTTACTTGAATTGATGTGGGGTGATAAAATTCAAGTGTGGGGGAACCTTTGGCTCCTTGATCTTTAGTTGAACACTTTTTGGGATTATGTGCACTGTCCTACTTATGCCATGATTAAAATTTGCAGCATTTATTTACAATTGAATTTTGGGTGTATATTCACTGCAAACACCCACGAGACACAACTCGTCCACTAGGGGTAACCTAGGGGTTTAAAGGCTTGTTGCACATGCTAAGTGCAACCGTGATTCCTACGAAAGTGAGTTAGGATTTTCTGCATTCTAGGTTAGTTTTTGTTTTTGCTTTACTTGAGGACAAGTAACGTTCAAGTGTGGGGGAATCTGATGAGCACATTTATGTGTGAAATTTTAGGGCATAAATTATACATTTTACCACATTGAACAGAGTTACTCAGTGCTTTCTTGTGCTTTTCAGGGTTTAGGTGAATTCTTGTGAAAATGAAGGAGATGATGCTAAGGAGAAGTTTTTAAGCTTTTAGAAGTGTAAATGGATGCATAGCCCATCGAGTCAGCTTCGCAATGGTTCAAACGGCACTTAATTCCGAGTTGAAACGAAGAAGTTATGGCCGTTTTCGTAACGACGCGTGAAAATGGTCTGCAGGGGTTTATTTATAATTATTGACAGTCGGATGGGGACAAAGTGAAGCGGAAGTTCGGATTTTAGGAGCCTTAATGCAATTATCAGAAGTTACTTTATTGTACGCGAAAGATTCCATTTGGAAGGCTCTGGACAGTCCAACTTCAACTTGAGATATCTTGGGCTCCCCAACTCCGAATTGGATGAAATTTGGGTCTATTTTGTGTGATTTTTCGCAAGGAACACAATGGTGAGACCTATATAAGTATCCCATGCTCCATGTTTTCTGAAGGACAGAATGGGTATTTTATTTATTCTTGAAGGAATCCTAGTCATCACCCTTACTCTCTCTCTCCTTCAACTTCTCAAGGGCACTTCTGGAATTCTACTTGGGATAGATTTATTTTGAAAGATATTTTCTCATCTATGGAAGGTTGAAAAATCAAAGATGCTTTGATTTTATTGCTTGGAGAAGATATCTACAAAAAAAAGGAAGCACAAGTTAGAATTAGAAATTTACTTTTCTAAAAATAGAAGGTCTATGTAAATAATCTTCTCTTCTTCTTCTTTCTATTTTTTTCTTTTTTTCTTAGGATTCAAGGCATTGTAAAAGAGGAAGGAGAAGAGAATATTCTCTTTTCTTAGGGAATATTTCTCCTACACTTCCCCCTTCTCTCTTCTCCTCTCTTCCCCTATAAATACCCCTTGCCCTTTGGGTTGTAAGAAGTTAGTTTTTTTTAGTTTAGTTTTTAGTTAGTTTCTAGTTCAATTTTAATTCAGTTTTTAGTGTAATTTTTAGTTCATTCACTTAGTAAAATTTCTTTTCTTCTTCTCCTTCTAGGTTGTGATTTTTGGCTTTTATAAGTTCTAGTTTGCTTTTTTATTTTTATTTAATGGTTGTAATAGGTTTAGTTTATGCTTTAATTTCAATTTAAGTCTTCAATTGGGTTGTAATTTCTTAATTCTAGTTTAGGTTTTAAGCCTTCTAGTCTAAGTTCTTAAGTTGATGACAAGACTTGAAGATTTAGAAGAGGAGGCAATGGTAAGTTTATGCAAGTATTCAAGCTTTTCAATTACATTCATACAAACACATCTAGGATTTACTATCTAAACTCTCAATCTCATTCTCCGTTTCCTCTATCTCTCTCTATCTTCTTCTTCTTCTCCCTCTATTTCTTTTATTTTTTTTATATGGTTGTGGTATTTCCCTTATTTCTTTTTATGTGATTATGAAGTGTGGCTGCGTTTTTGTTATTCCTTTCAATTCGCTTTAGTTTGATAGGTTAGATGCTTATGAGTTAGGATGCATTAATTTTTATTAATTTAATTAGTTTAATTTAACACTTTAATTTGGTTCACTTTGCATTATTTTTAAGTTAGTTAAATAGAGTGGCGTATATCTCCTCGTGTTCGACCCGTAGCTACGATTGACCCGTACGCTTGCGGTATTATTTTAACTCAAACACAAGCCTAGCATCCTTTTCTGGCGATCACTTATGAGTTTGATCCCAAGGGTATAACTAGGTTCACCAAGGTCTTTCATCGAAAACGTTGTGGATAACCACTATTTTACTGATGAAAGAGATCCTACATCGTTATCAATCAGCATTATGTCATCTACGTGTAAAATAAGAAAACATACTGCCCTCCCACTGATCTTCTTGTAAATGTATGGTTCATCCATGTTTTGATCAAAACCAAACGATTTGATTGATTGATCAAACCTGATGTTCTAGCTCCTGGAAGCCTGCTTCAGTCCATAAATGGACCTCTGCAATTTGGACACTTTGCTTTCTTCCTCCAAGGAAGAGAACCCCTTTGGCTGTTATAAAGTACTCATACCCATACCTTGCTTATATGTTTATGGGTCCACACACGTCAATGTGTATCAACTCCAACAAATCTGTGGTTTTAGCACCTTTATTGCTAAAGGGTTTCTTGGTCATTTTGCCCTGAAGGCATGACTCACAGGTGGGGAATGGTTCCACCCTCAAACTTTCTAAGGGCCCATCCCTCACCAGTCTACTGATTTGGTCCAAATTAATGACCTAATCTTAGATGCCACAGGTATGTTAATTTCACTAGAGCTGCTTTTCGTTTCAAATCAACATTTAAAACAACATTTGTTCTAATAGGGTAATCTAGGAAGTACAAACCACTTTGCATATATCCAGATGCCACAAAGGAATTATTAAAACGAATAATCAATTTAGTATTAAAGGAGAAACTATACCCGTCCAAAACAAGTTTTGAAACTAAAATAATCTTTCTCTTAAAAGAGGGTACATAATTGCAATCCTTTAAAACTAAACAAGCAGAATTAAAATTCAAAGTAAAAGTTCCCACAGCCATCGCCATGGTCTCAGCTCCAGTGTCCATCCGAAGACGCACCTCATTTCTTTCCAGGTTCCTTGTCTCCTTGAACCCCTGCAAATCATTGTAAATGTGAACAGTGGAACCACTATCCACCAACCAAGAATTGGTCAGTTCAAAAAGACAAATTAGACTCATAAAGAACGTCAACATCACATGTACCTTCTTTAGTAGCCTCTGTTTCATCCGGCTTCTTGTTTTTCAAAGTGGTTAGGTAAGCACGATAGTTCCTTTTCCAGTGACCCTCCTTCTTGCAATAGAAACACTTGTCGTTGCCTTTATTGCCAGACTTCCTATCCTTGGGTTTCAGGGTCTTACCTTTACTTCCCTTCTTCTTCTTTTGTCCATTTGAAGAAGGCTTCACATCAGTTGAATTGACCTAAGCCTTGTCCTTTTTTAAGGAAGCTTCCACCTCTACCAATACGTTAGCAAGCTCGATGAGCTCCATCTCCTTATCGGACATCTTGTGGGACATCTTAAAGAGTGCATAGGCAGAAGTGAGCGACGTTATGATCACATCGGTCTTGTATCGCTGGCTGAAATCCGTCCCCATGGATTCTAATTTTTCCAACAGATTGATCATTTTCATTACATGATCCATCACTAGAGTCCCTTGGGGCATCTTGGAGTTATGGATTTAACTCACCACATCAGAATGGGCGTACGTCAATTGCCTATTGAACAATTCAACAAGCTTATTCATCTTACCCCCAGCTGTGCGTATATCCTTGACCGAATCTAGGACTGACTTTTTCAAAATCCTAGGATATAAAGTGATGCCTTAGAATCCCTCATAAGAAAATCCTGCATCTCTTCAATTGCCTCAAAATTATATGGGTCGGGTTGAGGAGGAACTTGTTCATCTAGAACTGTGTACAGTCCTTCAGTAGTCAGGAACAACTTAATGCTCTGGTACCAATCGACATAGTTTGTACCATTAAGTTTGTATTCGCTAATGAGTGTTAACAGGTTGAAATTAATGGCAACCATTGTATAATTATCTACACATGTATAAGTAAAACAGATGCATATTAACAACCATTGAAATTAAAATTGAGCACACACACATCAATGGTCTTTCATGATTTGGGTCTCCCTCATGACCCAAAAGATGAATTGGATACCTACAACCCTTGAATGCATAACTTACCCTGTCGGGAGTCATTATACACACCATGGTAGTGTGGACTAAGCTGTCCGTCTCATGGGCTTCCAATATTTTCGGCCACCTGATGTCATGTCCAAATCCTGTCGGCTGACATACACCCAAGTCATGTACTTACCTATTGCATTAGTTAGAATCATGGAATCATGAAAGATGGTCCACTGTTGTAGTGCCCCCTCACTATCCATACCCTAACGTATCTAGATAGAGGTAAATATAGATAACCGTGTGATAGAGGTCCTGGCAATGTCCTATCGACTTATGCGGGGTCAGGTCACACAATTTCTACATTTATCTTCAATAGGAGACTATGGACATGTCTACCGATTTAGACTAGTCCATATCATACATGTATTATGATCAAAGAGGGATTAATCAACTCTTACATAACATGGATAGATTTAAACAACATAATTAATCAACATTAATTAAAAGTGATTATGGGATGGCAACATTTTTATTAGAAGCAATTAAAGAACCCTCCCAATAAAAATAAAACTAATAACTTTGGTGCATCAATCATGCTATGGATGCCACGCCTCGATCATCTCCTCCGCCCGATCACGTCTTCAAAGTAGGTGACTTGCATCTCCAAAAGCTTTGAGCGCCACATGTGGATCACCATCAACATGCCCTGGGAGTCTAACTCCTCTAAAATTACAATGTAAATCTAGGAAAAATTCTATACACTTTCCTTTCCATAATAAAGAAACCCCGCATGGAGAAACCAACCCACCATTTGGGCTGCCTATAGGGTGGAGTACATTTGTTTATAAAAAAGATAGGGGGAGAGAGAGAAAGAGAGAGAAGCATCACATCCACCCATAACCCCATGTATCACATACATCAATAATCCATCCATTTTATTAGAATGTCATTCCCATAATCACATAGACAATGTAACATTATATATGGGGCCCACAATCAAATGGATCATTCCAAAAACAAAACATCACATCTCATGTGAAAACATGTACCCAAATTCACAATATAATCCAATTTATTCCCCAAGTAAATGTAGAGAAGAATCTCTTCACCCATCTTTCTCCATCCCATAAAACAATAAACCAAATTAAAAACTACTTTTTTTTTTTATGTTTTGGAGGGAAAAACACTACCAGACATACTGGGCAGCAGTTGCACAAGGCACCATGGGCGGCAGCCACATGGCTCCACTGGTAGCAGCCACTGGCACCGTAGGGAATCTAGGGTACAAAATTTTTTTTTACTTATTTTTTATTAAATCTGAAATGATGGGTTTTAAACTCTATGATGGAATAAAAATAAAAACATTACAAAAAAAAAAAAAAAATTTCATCATCTTACATGGACAAGGTTGTTATAACAACTATAACCACCCATGTGCACATGACAAGGTTGTTACATGAATAATTACCTTGTAACCACCCATGTGCATATAGGAAGGTTGTTACAACTATTATAAGCCATGTGCAAAAACATCCATCCATATTCTACCATGAATAAAAAATTGCATTCCATATACAATAATTACATCCAATTAATTATATGATATCCATGGGTGGAAAAGATGGCTCTGATACAACACTGTAGGTGAAGCTACGGTTCAGGGATAAAACCATGGTTCCCTAGAGAAACCAATTATAAACCAATTAAGGCTTTGCACGCCTTGGGTTAGCCCATGGTGTCCCATGGGCGTCCCATTTTAATTTTAGGGTTTCCCATGGTTGCCCATGGGAACTCTAGTGCATCCCTGTTAGGGTTTTCCCTTCCCTCATGTGTCCCACGCAATTATTGAACGCAAAAAGGATGGAGAAAATTATCTCTAATCCATCACATGGCAAGAGGGATCCATCCCATACTCGAATGCTCAACAAAAATAGATCGATTCGAGTTTCTTTCGCATCCCATGAATATTTAATAATTAATATCAGGAGGAATCAATAAAGAATTGCTAACCTAGTGAGCCTCAAGTGTTGCTTCTCCAATAGGCAGTGGTTCTTCCTCCAATGAGCGCTCCAAGTAAACAGATCTGAACCTCCAATGGTGCTACCAAGGTTCTTCAAGCCAATCCCAGATGCTCTCAAATTCTTCAGCATAGATCTAGGGTTTCTCAAACCCTAACTCTCAATTGCAGTAGAGAGAAACTAGAAGAAGGAGAGAGATCACAAGAGGGAGAGAGATCACAAGAGGGAGAGAGAGAGAAGAAAACGTAGGAGAGAGGGGGCCAGACAAAAACGTGGAGCACTGCCCCCCCCTCTACATTTTGGTCCCCTTATATAGAGCTAGGGTTTAATTAAAAATTCTGATAGGATTAGATTAATCCCTGTGAGAGTCTGATTCTCTCTCTCTCAGTTTGGCAGTTCTGTTTACAGTTAAAATGCTTAAAAAAGATGAAGAAGCAGAATCTAATAGGGAAAGTATTAATTAGTTACTTTATTTAATATTTATGGATAATTACAATTAGCACCATATCCATTAATTAAATAAAGAACCAATTAAATTAATAAATTTCAAATATGATAACAAATTATCATATACAACCCCGCCCCCACTAATCAACACCATCATTATGGAATCTAGGGCATGTAACATGTACTACCAAACCTCATTCCATAGTACATGTCCATATAAGAGCGTCTGTGCCTCTGATCGGGTCCCGTAAAACTTGATAAAACACTTTGTTCAAATAAATATACATAATCTATTATTTTATGTAAAATAGATTTTTGCAAAACCATTTCCAAAACGGCATTGGATCCAGATTCTGATCTGACCATACACAAATAGTCTTAATCTTGGTATTCCCAAATCGGGCAGTGGTGACCATGTTGGATAACTCCTTCACTCATAAAGTGCTCACGCATTCCCAGAACATCGGCTTTAACTCACTTCAGTCTCAGTCATTGATGAACCAAAGAATGCGATCACACTTTGCAGCGACAAGGTTCTCTCAGGCAAAGGGTGTCGGTGACACATGTCTATCCCTTCCTACATCTGGCAGTAATACATGAGGGAATCGACAAAGTAGATTCTTCGCCAATACACACATCAAACATGTGAGTACTCGCATTCGTACCCTGACATCACATGTCTAGGCATACCCAATGCGATGATCATATGATAAGGGTGTCTAGGCCAAACCCTAGTCATGACTACCATTTTAAGTAAAACTTACGGAGACATAATCCTCAAAAAGTTTATATCGCATGTGATAATATTAAACTAAAATGTATAAAAGTTCAAATTAAAGAAGAATCGGGTTGAACCGGACCGGACCGGGTTTGATGGACACACACAAGTCTAACAATCTCCCACTTGTACATCAAAGCCAATTCCCCATACATTTTAAACTCATGCCCTCCATGTGTTTCTCAAACACTCTTGGAGATAAACCCTTTGTCATGGCATCAAACACATTTTTAGTTGTGTCCACTTTGGAGATACTCACGTCGCCCTATTGGATAATCTCTCTGATGAGGTGATACTTCTGCTGCATGTGCTTGTTCCTCTGATGAGCCCTAGGCTCCTTAGCTTGTGCAATGGCCCCTCTGTTGTTACATAACAGGGGGGGCCTTCGACAAGATCAAGGACTACTCCAAAAATGTGAGGAACTTCTTTACCTAAGGAAATTCCCTGTTGATACCCCAAAAGCGCATTTAAGGGGATTCATCTTGAGGCCGTGGCGCCTCATCCGCTCAAAGGATCTCCGGAGGTGCTTGAGGTGCTCTCTTGACTCATGGACTTGACCATGACGTCGTCGATGTACTCCTCTACTCTAAGAAATGGCCAATCATGTCATGGAAAATGAGGTTCATTCCCCTTTGGTATGTGGCCCCAGCGTTGTTCAAGCCGAAAGGCATCACGACCGACTCAAATGTCCCAATAGCTTCAGGGCACCTACAAGCCGTTTTGGACACGTCCTCCTCGCCAATAAATATTTGATTGTAGCCTGAATGCCCATCCATGAATGACAGGATCTAATGCTTTGCGATTGAATCAACCAGCATGTCTACCATCAGCATTGGATTCTCGTGCTTGGGAGTCGTGGCATTCAGGTCTCGAAAGTCTATACAGACTCTCAACTTTTTGTTCTTCTTAAGGACGGGGATGACATGCACCAGCCACTGGACATAGCGAGTTGGCCAAATAAACCCTGCCTTAAGAAGCCTCTCGATCTCGTCCTTAATCTTTGCCACAACCTCAGGCGCCATGCGCCTAGGGAGTTGTTTGACTGGTTTACATCCTTCTAGGATGGGTAAATGGTGCTTGACAAGACTCTGGTCTAAACCAGGCAATTCGGTATAGTCCCAAGCAAAACAGTCTTTATATTCCATTAACAAGTTTACAATCGACGCTTGAAAACCTGAAGCAAGTAGGCTACTAATAAATGTTGGCCTCTTGACATCCCCGGAGCCTAAATCAATCTCCTCGAGTGGATCTTGGACTTTGGCCAGTGTCTCCTCCATCTTGGGTGGCACCGGCTGAAGATGTTTTAACTCTAATCCTCGGCCCGAGCCTTCATCGTCTGTAGAGCACTCGGCCATATGGGCCTAAGCTGGCACCAAACGTTGTTCCAGGCTGTAGAGCCCCAGCCTCTTTATCATATCCATCGCTATGCCTTCCTTCTTGGACCTTCTATCCATCAAACTTCACTTTACTCAGCGTAGGCCTGTCGACACCTGATGGCCTAAGGAGCCCAGAAAGAGCGTAGCTCAATTGCTTAGCATCTTCGACCACTGTCGAGGCCTTTGCCATCGTCGTCGGTCTTCCATCCTCGTCCTGACCGACGAACTTAATGGGGGTAATCTCTCTACCGTTGAGCCTGGCTTCCGCGTGGTTTGCGTTGAGAAGAAAGGCCTACTGTTAGCACTTACCCACTTGATCTTTCCTTTGTCATTCTAGAAGACCAACAACTGATGGAGAGACGATGGGATGCAGCTATTGGCGTAGATCCAATCTCGTCCCAGCAAAGCATTATAATTGGCATCAACGTCCATAACGAAGAAGGTAGTTAAGGATTCCTTGCCCCCAATCCTGAGATCAATCAGAAGTATCCCTTTAGGTTTAGAAGCTCTGCCCAGAAAGTTGGTGACTGAGACGTCTGCCGACAGGAGCTCGGTCTCGTCATGGCCTAAACGCTTCATCATCCTCGAAGGGATTATGTTAACTGTAGCTCTGTTATCGACCAAAACTCGCAAGACAGACTTCCCATTCATCTAAACGTTGATGTACAAAGGTCTCAAATGCTGTGTCATCTCTTTGCTAGGCTTCTCGAAACTCACACTCGACTGGGTGGACTACTGCCCCTTGGCCGTTGTCCCTAAGTCGGTCACACCGATCATCAACAAGCTGTGAGGGACGGGGCTTTGAACCACACTCTAAGGGTTAACATCCATGATCATAGGACCGCCGTCTTCCTCCTTAAACTCTTCGTCAATAACATCCACGACCTCACAACTTGACTGGTACATCTGCGGTAGCACATAAACCATGTTGGCCGGGGCCTTAAATGGGACTAGGGTCTTCATCAGAATTGTACCGACCATCATGGTTTGGATGTACCGTTGAAGCTCAGAATCATCGGTATACTCCTGGTCCAAATAGTTGGAAGTCCCTCTCTCGGGGGAAGATGGCTTAGATTTGATCAACCCCTTTTCTTCTCCTGCCGAGGTAAGATACCCTGAGGTCAGCTGCTGATCTACCTTGAAACTCGCTTCAAATTCTTTGCCTACAGTTGCAGGCTTAGTCTCGATCAATAGCTTCTCCTTCCCTTTGAAAGGGGCTTGACCGTCTGTTGGCTGCTTCCTTTGCCAGCCTCCGGGTGACCTGTGGAAAGTGAGGTTTCCCCACGGTCATCCCTCTCCTTCGGGAGCCTGGGTACCTGGCGCCTCTGCTCCTCCCTAGTTGGGAGAGTGTCCTCTCGGTTAGGCTACCCCTCAAGCTGGCGACGCACCGCGGCTTGCTGCCTCTGCCATCTGTGTTTCTGGGTTCTGGTCATCCTCCTCCCTTGGGCGAAAGGGAACTTGGGATGTCTCGCCACATTCCAATGATAGTCCCTCTCGGCCCTCGATCAGGGAATCACCCTCCTAGGCGGATAGGGTGTGGAGAACCCTCTTGGTGGGTCCTCTCACGCTTCCTGCTCTGGTATGGTAATGGTAGATTGCAGACGCATCGATGCCAATGCTGATGCCCTTTCCACTCGATCCTTGGCTGATGGCCGCAGCCGTGGCTTTCTCTCTGGTCTGCCAGTTAACTGATGGTCCGGATCCTCTACCACGAGTCATTGTCCTGTCCCTATTTTCAATTATCGCAGGGGCTCCCTTGATCGTCCATGATCAAACGCAGTAACAGGATGTCTCGACCTGACCTATCTGGTAGTTCCCGCAGGCCTTGGAAGCTTCGCCTCTCTACCACTTGGTTGATCGTCCACTGACGTGGTGCTCGACTCCGCCTAAGGCCTATTCTCGTATAGTTTCTTACAATGCACACAGACCCCCATTGAAAACGCTGGTCTGGTAACGGTTCAATGGCCTCTAGGTTGACTCCTTTCTTCTTCTCCTTGAACAAATGCTGGAGATGCTTCAACGTGACTAATGGCTCTTTCCTTTTGAGCAAGCGTAGCTTTGATAGGTCAGCATCTACCATGCTGATCGGCGGGAAAGGGTTCTTGTCTACCAACATGATGCCTTTCCCCTTGTCTGGGAACTTCAGGCGCCCATCATTAATAGGTTTTTACAATGCCATGCACAAGACAATATAACCATTAGTATTATGAGTAAAGGAGTTGTGCCACTTACAATACCTTTTCCCCTTAATCTCCTACGCCAAAGGTATTTGATGTCCCTCCGACAGCTTTATATGCTTGTCCTTAAGAAGGTGGTCAAAAATCGACTCAGCCTTGGATATATCGCAAGAATACTGAGTCCTACTATCCAAATTCTTGGTCGGAGTCGGCTTTGGCGTCGAGCTTGCCCCTGTGCGCTCAGCCATGGGAGACAAAGCCTTACACACGTAGGGCTTCCCTAAGACTATCTCAACAATGCTAGCCTCGCATTCCTCATTGACCTCGAAGTCTAAGAAGTTAACTGAATTGGGGGTAGTACCCCCCATGATTTCCAAAGCCGGTTATTTATAGTAAGTCCCTGATGATGAGGCCTTTCGGTCCTCCTCCTCCTTGAGGAAAAACTCATAGCTAGTTGCCTGGGCTACGAGCTGACCGAGGTCAGGGAACTCCTGAGAGGCGAAATGCTTTCGCAATTTGAATGAAAGCCTGCCCAAGGCCATCTTAACGTATTCTGGCTCTTGCAAAATAGTCGGGCACTTGTATCATGCCAACTTGAACCTATTAACAAACTTTATAGCTGACTCATCGGGTAATTGGCACATGAGTGCCAAATCCGCTATGGAGACAAGGGGGTCAATCCGGTAGAACTGGGCATGGAATTGATCCTCCATCTCACGCCATGTTTGAATCGAGTCAGCCGGCAAGTTAATGTACCAAGTAAACGCTGAACCGGTCAGGGAATTTGGGAACAACCTAAGTTTCATGACTTGGTTAGCCCCTAAACTTCCACACTGGGAAACAAACCTCTCTATGTGCTCGACAGTAGACGTATTGTCTTCTCCCAAGAACTTAGCAAACTGTGGAATTTTCTGGGTATACCCCAAGTCCAACTGGTCATAATGCTCTGGGTAAGGCTTCCTATACACCGATCGAGTAATAGGCCAAAGCAAAGGATTAATCTGCTCTTGGATCAATCGAGTCAGATCCTCCTGGTTAATAAGTACCTGATTGGCCTGCTCTGTAACCACTGGCTGCCTCGGTCGGACCTCTGCCTGCCCCTCATTGGGCGGTGGAGGAAAATGGCCAGCATACGGCCATTCTGGCTCTGGCAGATTCACCCTGGGCACTGTCGGCCTTTGATAAAAATTTGTACTCGCGCGGCCAACACGCTCTCCTCCTTCGGCCTGGAGTCCTGCTGCTAGACCAACCATGGTAACCGGCACAGCCGGGTTCCTGATCTGTAATGCCTGAGCAGTAGCTCCATTCTGGGGAAGCGATGTCCTAACCACTGCGCTGCGCTGCGCTGCTTGGTCGTGCCAGTCGGCTGGACGAACTTCATGCCTGAATGAAAGCACTGGGATGAGCCGCTTAGGCCGCTAGCACGCCGACTCCTGTTCCTACTACACTGCCAACTTGAACGGCGGGGATCTGACCGATACGGACTTTGGCAACCTGAGGTGGCCGCTATTGGGCCAGAAACATTGTAACCAACTCTTCGAAACGGGCTTGGGTGCCATTATAAGCCTGGGCCATAAAAGCCACGATGGCTTTCATGTCCTCTATCCTTGATTGCAGGCACCCTTACGTTTCAGCGGCCGTGCGGGCCTGCCCTTGCAACAATGTGGCCACGAAAGGAGGCATAGCAGCGTCCAACTGTTGTTCACCTTGTACGACCAGCTAATCAGCCTTTTCGTCATCAGACACATCCGTACTGCTATCCTTGTTACGTTGACTTGCTCTGGTCTTAACCACCATTGCTATCGAGTGTCCCACCGGGTATGCCAAAAATGTTTTGCTTAAAATCCTTCAACCAGCGTAGTGTGAATGGAATGGAACGAGACACTTTGATCAGTCATGGCGGTCTAGGGTTCTACTCGTGCCCCGGTATTCCGAGGACTTCTCAAGGACAACAGACAGACAAATGGTCCAAATAGTGGGTTAGAATTGCACTTGGATTACTTGTCGTGAACGATCTAGAGTATAAATCAAAAGGGTGCATAAAGCAAAACATGAAAACCTTAAGTTCACACCATCATGAAAGTAAAGAAGAACAATGTAAGGAAAGTAAAGAAAAGTAAAAGCTGCAGGTTTGTTGTGTGTTTGATTGATGCCCTTCTCTGCTTCTCCTGCTTATTTATATGGTGGGTGTAATCGTAAGAAGCGGTTTCCTTGACTATCGGCCATAACTGCACCACGTTCAGGCTCACCCAACTTCCCAGCCCAAATTGCTACAAACTGCCAGTGTCATTAACCGCCTGTCGCCTGGCCGATGAAATTATCTCTGACCAAAAGCACCATAATGCCTCGGTCAACCCACTTAGCCGAGGTGCCGTGTGGCCGAAAGCCTTCTCCTGACCTTGAAGGAGTGGAGAAAAATCTAGGTGTAAACAGGTAGGTGAAGAAATTCCCCCATCACCCATCTTCTTTTCTAAGTCTGAAACACATAGAGCAGGACTCCTGTCCCACACCCCTTTGCAATCAACTCTGCCCCATCCGTGAAGCTGTTTACACGTTTTTGTGTTTCTTTATTCATCCTCCCTTCGATCAAAAGTTCAAAACACTGTCTTCATTCATGATCCCCCGCTAGTTGATGTCTCATTTGATTTGGACATGCCCACCTACTAAAACCCACTTCTGTTCCCAATCTCTTTCTCTACAACCCTAAGATCAAACCCACTATGGAAACCCATTTCTATCTTCTAACCCAGCTCCCTCCATCGCTTCTATTTTGTTTCTATATTTTCTCCAATCGAAGATCCTATTTCTCTTTCCTGGAACCTAAGTTAGAACCGCCATCTCAATTCCAATCCCCAACCGAGCTCACAAATCCCTTTCCATTTCTTTTATTTTTTTTATCTAACCCATCTCTTCTCACCTGATCTTCTTCTTCCTCCATCTATCCTAATCGAAAATCTCATTTCCCCATCTCATAATCGTACCATATAACCCATTCCAAACCCCATTTTCCCATCTCATCACTGACTCATTCCACTTCCATAGGGGGAGGGTGTCGCACCCTGCTCCCAACACTTAGGGACGTGCGATTGAAATACCCCCGGTATTTCACACTAACACCAATGATCTACACTTTACAGTACCATGATCACTGATCTCACATAACAAATCAAATCAAAACTGTCGGCCTTTGATAAAAATTTGTACTCGTGCGACCAACACGCTCTCCTCCTTCGGCCTGGAGTCCTGCTGCTAGACCAACCATGGTAACCGGCACAACCGGGTTCCTGATCTGCAATGCCTAAGTAGTAGCTCCATTCTAGGGAAGCGATGTCCTAACCGCTGCGCTGCTTGGTCGTGCCGGCCGGCTGGACGAACTTCATGCCTGAATGAAAGCACTGGGATGAACCCTTTAAGCCGCTGGCACGCAGACTCCTGTTACTACTACGCTGCCAACTTGAACGGCGGGGATCTGACCGATACGGACTTTGGCAACCTGAGGTGGCCGCTGTTGGGCCAGAAACATTGTAACCAACTCTTCGAAACGGGCTTGGGTGCCATTATAAGCCTGGGCCATAAAAGCCACGATGGCTTTCATGTCCTCTATCCTCGATTGCAGGCACCCTTACGTTTCAGCGGCCGTGCGGGCCTGCCCTTGCAACAATGTGGCCACGAAAGGAGGCATAGCAGCATCCAACTGTTGTTCACCTTGTACGACCAGCTAATTAGCCTTTTCGTCATCAGACACATCCGTACTGCTATCCTTGTTACGTTGACTTGCTCTGGTCTTAACCACCATTGCTATCGAGTGTCCCACCGGGTATGCCAAAAATGTTATGCTTAAAATCCTTCAACCAGCGTAGTGTGAATGGAATGGAACGAGACACTTTGATCAGCCGTGGCGGTCTAGGGTTCTACTCGTGCCCCGGTATTCCAAGGACTTCTCAAGGACAACAGATAGACAAATGGCCTAAATAGTGGGTTAGAATTGCACTTGGATTACTTATCGTGAATGATCTACAGTACAAATCAAAAGGGTGCATAAAGCAAAACATGAAAACCTTAAGTTCACACCATCATGAAAGTAAAGAAGAACAATGTAAGGAAAGTAAAGAAAAGTAAAAGCTGCAGGTTTGTTGTGTGTTTGATTGATGCCCTTCTCTGCTTCTCCTGCTTATTTATATGGTGGGTGTAACCGTAAGAAGAGGTTTCCTTGACTATCGACCATAACTGCACCACGTTCAGGCTCACCCAACTTCCCAGCCCAAATTGCTACAAACTGCCAGTGTCATTAATCGCCTGTCGCCTGGCCGATGAAATTATCTCTGACCAAAAGCACCATAATGCCTCGGTCAACCCACTTGGCCGAGGTGCTATGTGGCCGAAAGCCTTCTCCTTACCTTGAAGGAGTGGAGCAAAATCTAGGTGTAAACAGGTAGGTGAAGAAATTCCCCCATCACCCATCTTCTTTTCTAAGTCTGAAACACATAGAGCAGGACTCCTGTCCCACACCCCTTTGCAATCAACTTTGCCCCATCCGTGAAGCTGTATACACATTTTTGTGTTTCTTTATTCATCCTCCCTTCGATCAAAAGTTCAAAACACTGTCTTCATTCATGATCCCCCACTAGTTGATGCCTCATTTGATTTGGACATGCCCACCTACTAAAACCCACTTCTCTTCCCAATCTCTTTCTCTGCAACCCTAAGATCAAACCCACTATGGAAACCCATTTCTATCTTCTAACCCAGCTCCCTCCATTGCTTCTATTTTGTTTATATATTTTCTCCAATCGAAGATCCTATTTCTCTTTCCTGGAACCTAAGTTAGAACCGCCATCTCAATTCCAATCCCCAACCGAGCTCACAAATCCCTTTCCATTTCTTTTATTTTTTTTATCTAACCCATCTCTTCTCACCTGATCTTCTTCTTCCTCCATCTATCCTAATCGAAAATCTCATTTCCCCATCTCATAATCGTACCATATAACCCATTCCAAACCCCATTTTCCCATCTCATCACTGACTCATTCCACTTCCATAGGGGGAGGGTGTCGCACCCTGCTCCCAACACTTAGGGACGTGCGATTGAAATACCCCCGGTATTTCACACTAACACCAATGATCTACACTTTACAGTACCATGATCACTGATCTCACATAACAAATCAAATCAAAGTGTGTGCAGAAGCTATACAACATATATAAATTAACATAGGGCGGAAGCTAAACATGTGATATCATATAATAAGTTGCATCTTATTCCATCACCTTAAAGTTTGTAAAAACATTAACTATTAATATGTAGTTACAAGTAAATAAAATTCCAAAAAGTTAAATCATAATTAAATACATCAATCTTCCATAAACGTTCAAAAACCCAAATGTCCTCAAGCCCGCACCAAACCACACCATGAGTATAGGTCTCATAAGCTTACTCAAGGCCATACTCCTTGCCAGGGACATCCCGAGTATCGTAACCATCAACATGTAGATACGCTGAGTCACCATTGGCCAGTCCCATCAAATATGCAACCATATCTAAAAAAAGAGGTCCTTCGAGGGATGAGCTTCCAACTAAGCCCAGTGATCAATTAGATCATACAAGCATATGCAAACAATCATGAATGAACAATCCATCAGGACGTAAATAAAAAATGATAGATGAATCCCACAACGTCCCATACCACCAAGATAATTCGTGCATCAGATTCAGTTTACGGTCATGCACATAAATGAATTCCAAATTTAGTATACATCCACCTAACAATCAAAATGCCTAAGTCCATGAGGTAAAGTGCTACTGCAACATCCCTTAGGTAGCATCTCTGGCCTCTAGAGTCAAAACATAATGATAATCCGACGATAGCAACCTTATTTGCGGTTAGAAGCTTATGAGATCGGACCCCGTCAGGTTATCCGCAAACCTCCGGTATAACCCAAGCCCTCACCCAAATAAGGTGGTCTGTTGAGAATGGCACCTCAGTCCATTGGAAGTCACCATCGGTTACCCAACACCTTTCCCCCTATTGGTAAGGGGTGTAGCATTGGGGAGATGTAATCCTAACCATGCATCTAGAATGAAGGGTACATGCTCATGTATAAGCCAGAGGTCGAGTCCATAGTACCAAAATCACAATCGGCCCTGCTATCCTCTTGTCCCTCTAGCTTACACATGCACATACGAGAGTATGGTGGATGTGATACCGAATAATAGTTGGCCCGGTCACAAACCCATACACTCATGACGATCCCAAGTCCGGTGCACACTCACAACACTTGGATCCCAATACACACATTCATCAAATACATCGCATATCCAACACATAACCATCATTCACATATACATCTCATCGCATAACAGTTATGAAATCACAACTTATATTCATGTCTCAACACATAACCAATATTCGCATTCGCAATAACAGTTCAAGTATAATTGTAAATCCCTAAACAACTAGCATTCATCATGATAAGCTTAAACCATCCTTATCATGATCCATCATTAGTAACATGCATTGAAATTAGCATAAATCATCATATCATTTATCACATACATGTGTAAGTACCGCGGTCCTCGCTGATGAGGTTTCCTCAGCCTTATTGGCGATAGACTATTCGTCTGATATTATGGGGTGTCATTTCTAACACATCATCATAGAGTAAGGGTCATGCTTCATAAATTATTAAAAATAATAAGGAGTCGCCACCTAGGATTAGAGCCTAGGACCCAATGGGTGTAGCCCTATCCATTATGAATGGAAACGGGCTATAAGATTCCATTTAGTCTGGTCAGAGATTTGGGTGAGGGGTCAGATTACAAGCATGGGAAGGTGTTAGGCACCCATCTTAACCGGCAAAAATTGATCTTTCCGTTATAGATGCTGGGATGACGAATATTCTCTCTTTTTATGAAAATGAGATTATGTAATGTACATTATGCCTATATTTACAATATATACATTAAAATGATAAAAATGCTAGGGACTACACTATAATAAATGAAATGCAGCAATTATACCTTTATATGGGTATACCTCAAATCTTGACGATCCCCTGGCTCAGGAGAGACGGATGAATGGACCAACACCAGCTTCTTCGAATAGGGTAACAGCTCTTTTGGATGTGTTTTCGTTATCTGTAAATGGACAACATAACGGCTAAAAGGGGATTTTTGTTACCCGTACACAGACGGGATGACAACTCAGAGGGAATGAAATTGCTCTTTTATCGAACGGGTAATCGATGGATCTACCCACACTCAAGAACCTTACTTTAATGGACGCTCAAAAGAGAGGGAATCGGGGCCAAAAGGGGTGAATCTCAGGTTAGGAGGGTCTCCCTACCCTAAAATTCCATGAAATGAGGGGAGGGGGACCCTCCTATTTATAGGGGGGGGTCCCACACCCTCTGACCTAGATAGGTCCTCCACGGCGCCGTGGAGGACTTATCCACGGCGCCTGGATGATGTCAGCCTACTGGCGTCGTAGCCCTCCACAGCGGCGTGGTTCCATACCCTACTGCTATAGGAAGCCCCACAGGGCCGTGGGGCACTGTCCACGGCGCCGTGGGTAGTGGAGTCCCCGTCTTTCTACTTTTTTGAGCCTAAATGGTCTTTTTTGGTGTTTTGGAGTGTGCCTGAGCCCATGGGCCCTGTCTTTCTAGTCTTAAGAAAGGGAAAGGGTGCAATGTCCATCGTTTGTGTCCCGTTGTCATCATCGCTATGGGTGGTGGCAAAATTTCAGTGTATACAACATGCATGAATGACATTCAACGTAGTTCATCACAAATTCCAAGTATCTAATCCACTCACAATTGTCGTATCGAAGGTAAACTTGGTCTTCGAGTAGTGTACACTCCCGCAACCACTGTAGATTATCCTAACAAATCATTCCATAGGTGTACAGTAGGTTAGATAGGGTCTGGAGTCAAGCCCCAAAGCCAAAATCCATTTTCTATTCTGTTCTGGTCTCAGCGGACGAAGTGTCTGCGGATGATACCTATCGTCCACAAACTCTCTTCCTATTGTTTCACAGCTTGGATTGAGTCCAGCCTTGGCTCAAGGCCATAGGATAGCAGGGGTCATTTAGGGAGTGAAATTAGCCTTCTCAGATGTACATAACCACAAGCATTCGATTCAATAAGATTCCATAAGGGTTATTGGGTTTCATAAGAATCTCCAAGTTGGAGTTCAAAAATGGGGTTTCTAAGAAATCTAAGGCGTAAGGCTAGAATTTGGTCTTTTTTGGGGTGCCAATTAATGCCTTTGGCATCTACTAAGTTGATTAAACCATTTATAATAAAAATCCCTTTG
This sequence comes from Telopea speciosissima, assembly GCF_018873765.1. NCBI lineage: Eukaryota > Viridiplantae > Streptophyta > Magnoliopsida > Proteales > Proteaceae > Telopea > Telopea speciosissima. The sequence goes on along the minus strand of NC_057919.1, from coordinate 31,741,899 downwards.
GTTTGGTAAGGGACTGGATAGTTTCCAGCATCAAGAATCCTCAAATTGGGGGTTCTTCAAGGGGTTTCATGGCAACTAAGCCATGGGGCTAGGAATCCATCAATTGGGGTCACTAATTAACATCAATAATACTAAATAGAAGGTTTAAGTACATTAGGACAAGAAGCCCTATGATTTGGCTAAAGATTGGGTAGGATTTCAATTAAATCCAAATAAAAATCACTAAGAATATGTATGAATTAGCTTACTTACAATAGGGTTAGCTTAGGACAAAAAAGGGGCAAGCTTCAAGGCTATAATGGGGCTGCAAATCCTCTTCTCCACGAGATCCTAGCTCTAAGCTTGGATCTCTAATAGGTTGAGGTGAGGTTGCACTCAAGAGGGGCTCCAATGGTGGTTGTGGCTCCTCCTCTCTCTTCTTCTTCCTTCCTTTCCTTCCTTTTCTTACTTCCCACGTTTTCCTCTCTTCTCTAGGGTTTGGGAATGAGAGAAATGAGGAAGAGATAGGGTTTTGATAATGTTTAGCTAAGGATCTAAGGGCTTGTTTGGTTGGGGCTTATTTTAAGGTTTAATTGGTGTTTAAAACCTCATAGAGTCCAAATAGGTCTTATGGTTTAGTTAGGTCATTTAGGTCATAAGTGGTCCAAAGTAACCTGGGGTTAAGCCCCAAGCTTGGGCATGAGGGTTCCAAGAGTCAAAATCACATTTCTGGGCACTTTTTGGTCTGTGTGGATGACAGACCAATGGATGCTGTGGATGAAGGGCTACGGCTGATACGCTTCGTCCATAGGCTTTCGTCCACAGGGCAAAATGCAGCAGACCTCCACCCACTATTTTGACCATAACTCGATCAATACATAATTAAATGATGTGATTCAAAATGCGTTGTAAACTAGACTTAGAGGGATACATTGTTTATGAAGAAACCTTTGACTAAATCAGAAAGGAAGGCCCTCAAAATTAATTGGGTTTCAAAATGACTATAGTGTATGGACAGCAAACCAGAATTGAGTTGACTCTGGATGGCATGCGGTTTTCCTCCAGGGTATTTGTACATGAAAGGAGGGCATGCAAGAGTATAATTAATACGCATAGAAGCTAAGACAATGGTCAAGAACCAATCATGTAAAATGGGCAAACAACAAAGTACAATATCTAAGTCTAAAGCTTACCTAGTCGAAGTCTTCCTCCTTGACTCTGAAGGGCTGTCCAAGCTACACTACCACACACACACAAGTAACATAAGTACAATTGGGTCATGGGTATAACATTCCCCACACCTTATAAGAATTTCATCTTTGAAATTGGCTTACCATATGGGATGAAGAATTGTGGAAATGTCGCCTGCAATTCGACCTCAAACTCCCGAGATGCTTCCTTGTCGGAAAGACTGTTCTAATGCACCTTCGCCTAGGTAAAGGGACGGTTGCGAAGGTGGATCTTCTTTTGGTTCACAATATAATACTTAAGCACTCATTTCAACTTCAATTGACCTGGGATTTTCTCCAGTACACTTCACATGGATCTCAGGTGAAGTTACTTACCATCACTCACTCGAAAGGGCTTTAGGTAGTTCCTACGGCTTTACTCAAACCATGGCACGTACAAGAGGAGTTGCCATTACTTCCAATTAACCTCTTGACTGCTACCTCACATGCAATTCTGGTGCCAATAGTCATCGAAGCAACACCCACTGAAAGTTCAAATTAGCCCCAGATTTTAGGTTCAGGTGTAACATTCCCCACACTTTATAAGAAATTTCACCCCCGAAATTTGGCGTTTGCAATGCTTCGGATAGATGGGGATTTTTACACCGAAATTAGCTTAGCTTCTTAGTTTGGGCAGGACAATCTAGATCCCTTGATGCACGTGGCCCGCATCAAATTCAAGCTCTATTTAGTTTGGATTTCGATGTGATAGAAAAAAACTCATGAACATCGAACTCCAAACTTGTACCTCTAAAATTTAAAGGTCCAAACCCATTAGTATACCTCCTCCAGCACAATAATCCTTTAGTCTTGGGCCGCACATCACAAATTCACTTTACATTTAGTTTATGTGGCACTTCTATAATAACTTCTACATCTAGTTTTTTACTACTCGACTCAACTTTAGAATGAATTGGAATATTGATGTAATCCCTATAGTTTGCTCCCAAATACAGAGGGGACATTCGGTGACCCATTACTCCACTCATACCTATTGTTAAGTAAAGATTTTTCAAATCCTTCAACTTCAGTTACCTCCTATTTTCAACTATTATAGGCTACAACCACACCTGATAAAAACTTCTCATCAACTTTAATCATCAGATCAGATTTTCACCTCTAGTTACTCGGTATAATTCATATTTTTTTGCATCTAATATGTATTGTCCTTTTTAACTAACCAACGGTTGTGGGTGCATAGCCGTACCAAGATTCAAAACTGACCTAAAGTCTTACACTAACACCCAGAATTCAGGTACAAAACTGAGATTTTCTAATCGACACGGTCCATGGACTGGGTCCATTTACCAAGTTAATTCTAACATTTCCTATAGGGTTACCAACAAACTTCAGAATAGCTATCCCGTGAGACACGAGGGGCCGTAGGCTCTCCCAAGGGTACGCAGGACTACTCTTAGTGCCTCTAGCACGGTTGCTATGAGTTTCAAGAATGGCACTCCTGAGAGACACATGGGGCCATAGGCTCACCCAGTGGTACTCAGGACCAAAACTCAAAATCTCCAGGTGGCTCTCAAGAAAGGGTCAAGATAACTACTGAGGTCAAATGATATAACGAAAAATTCTCACACTAAAACAAAAATACACGATAAGGTCTTCAAAGAGTCCCCCTTTCGACGACGAGATAACACAGAAAGACAATTCTTACTAACGATGGTGGATGACTAAATTGAATGATAACCCAAGGTTTGGCAATACATACATGGTGATAGGTGAATACACAAGATACCCGATACATAAGGATTAAATTGATGCCATACAAATTATGTAGGGAAACAAAGCATGCATAAGCATTAGCAAGTTGGTTCAGGTACTTGTCACCATGCCCAAAGATGATGCTCCATCCTCAATAGTCATGGGGAATACACTCCCAAGGGGTTCGCTACCTGGCTATGGCTACATGGGGACGATGGCCTGAATATACGACACGTATCTGGGCCCACACCTACCATAGGTGCAATCTCTGGATATATACCCCTCTTGTTGCAGTTAAAGCATCGAACTCCCCGGGTTAGGGTGTCGATCGCAGATGGTGCACTAGAAGCTGAAGAATTCACCGGCACGGCTTATACCCGACGTGCAAATTAGAACTGAGCATTCACATCAGCCATGAACAGCAACTATTGTTGTATTAAAGCGATTGCATTATCTAGGAATAGCTGCTATTGTTCTTTAAAGTCTTGCATCATGCTCTCCACGATAGCAGTGACATCCTATGTGGTGAGCGAGGGTGGCGTGACAGGAATGGTGAAACCAGATGTCCTGATTGTTTCTCGACTTAGGGAGGTTGGGTTTCCAATGCCTTTCATACGAGCATGAACCAGGCTTGATTCCTAGGAGGAGAAACCAAGTCAAACTCACAATCAAACTCCATCATGCATTTATCATTAAAGTGATAAGAAGTTTGCATGAGTGGGGTCACAATAATTAAATACACACGTATGTCAAGACTCAAAAGTTCTACCCTAGTATGTAAATGAGTTGTGGTAAGTTGTCTAGATGTGAGGAAGGTTGTTCCACCACAAACCCACAAGTTCACTTCAATTTTGGGACCTACACTCGACCAAAATTCAAATCCCTTCAATTCCCTTGTTCTGCTGTATTTTCTCCCTTAAATGCTTAATATCCTTGCAGAACACTTCACACACGACACAAAGGTGATTGCCTCATGTATGGTTTCTTAACCCAGGTCTTACATAATCACAAAATTATTGTTTCACTCGCAGGTGTCATTAACCAACGAATGGAAAGGACCATGCTATACCCTCAACGATAATCATACACTAAGGGATATGGAAATGATCGGACGGGAGGATAGTCTAGAGCTGCCATCAAATAGAGTATAAGTAGCCAGGGGACTGAAGAGGAGACGAGGGAACAATCTGGAGGTGATGGCAGTCATGATGGTGAACATGGAAGGAAGAGGTGGTGGAGGTAATGTAAAGTTGTAGCCCCACCTAGCTAGGTTATAAGATGCATTGCTTCTCCGCTATGGAACCAAGAAATGGAAGGACACCATAAGGCCTTGAGGACTCAGTTAAATGAGAATTTTGTTACCCTGCGTTCAGTAGTTGGTTCTGAATTTACTAAAATTGATAAGAAATTGGGTGACATAGAAGGGGGTTTTAATCTTAAAGAGGGTTCGGAGAGGGCCGAACAAATACCATAAAGAGGGGTAAGAGTGAGAAGGAAACAAATTGATTAGACTTAAGATTTCTATTTCATTTCTTAGTATGTTATGCTCTTTGTTAATCTTTAGGTTAATTTCTAGTTGTAGGGCAGTAGAGAGAAAGGAAGAATTAAGATGTACTTTCTCTTATCTACTTATTGACTGCAAGGTTCTATTATTAATGACACTATCTTATCTATCACACATCCCTATTTGTCTCTATAATTTTTATGTGTTGTTAAGGATTTTATTAGGCGATACCTATCATTGAGTAGATCATTGTGGGTCAGATCGGTCAGTGAACCTGGTAGAGCAAAATCGCACTGATACCATATTGTTACACCCCACTCCCACCACTTAGGGACGTGTGACTGGAACACTCCCTGTATTTCACACTAACCCCAAGGATCTATACTTTGCAGTACCATGATCATTGATCTCACATAACAAATCAAATCTGAGTGTATGCGAAAGCTATACAACAAATATAAATTAACAGAGTGCGAAAACTAAACATGTGATATCATATAATAAGTGGCATCTTATTCCATCACCTTAAAGTTTTTAAAAACATTAACTATTAATATGTAGTTACTAGTAAATAAAATTTCCAAAAGTTAAATCGTAATTAAATACATCCATCTTCCATAAATGTTCAAAAATCCAAATGGCCTCAAGCTCTCACTAAACCACACCATGAGTACAGGTCTCACAAGCGCACTCTAGTCCATACTCCTCCTTGCCAGGGACATCTCGAGTATCGGGGGCGAGAGGATAGCCTGGCCGACCGTGATTTCGATACTATGGACTCGACCTCTGGCTTATACGTGAGTGTGCACCCTTCTTTCTAGATACAGGGTTAGGATTACGTCTCCCCAATGCTACATCCCTTACCAACAGGGGGAAAGGTGTTGGGTAACCGATGGTGACTTTTGATGGATAGGGGTATCATTCTCAATAGACCACTGTATTTGGGTGAGAGCTTGGGTTATATCGGAGGTTTGCGGATAACCTGATGGGGTCCGGTCTCGTAGGCTTCTAACCGCAACTCGGGTTGCTATCGTTGGATTGTCATCGTGTTTTGACTCTGGAGGCCGAGAATGCTACCTAAGGGATGTTGCAATAGCACTTTACCTTAAGGACTTAGGCATTTTAATTGTTAGGTGGATGCATACTAAAACTGGAATTCATTCATGTGCATGACTGTAAACTAAATCTAATAAACAAATTGTCCTGGTGATATGGGAAGCTGTGGGATTCGTCTATCATTTTTTATTTGCATCCTAATGAATTGTGCATGCATGATTGTTTGTGTGTGCTTGTATGATCTAATTGCTCACTAGGCTTAGTTGGAAGCTCATCCCTCAAGGGACCTCTCTTTTAGATATAGCTGCAGATTTGATGGGACCGACTGATGGCAACTTAACGTATCTGCATGTTGATAGCTTACACATGCACATACGAGAGTACGATGGATGTGATACCGAATGACAGTTGGCCTGATCACAAACCTGTACACTCATGATGATCCCAAGTCCGGTGCACACTCATGGCACTTGGATCCCAATACACACATTCATCAAACACATCGCATATCCAACACATAACCATCATTCGCATATACATCTCATCGCATAACAGTTATGAAATCACAACTCATATTCATGTCTCAACACATAATCAATATCTGCATTCGCGTTAACAGTTCAGGTATAATTGTAAATCCCTAAACCACTAGCATTCATCATGATAATCTTAAACCATCCTTATCATGATCCATCATTAGTAACATGCATTGAAATTAGCATGGATCATCATATATTTATCACATACATGCATGAATGGCATTCAGCCATCACAAAAACTTTCCATAAATTAAGTCCAAGTATCTAATCCACTCACAAGTAAGGGTGTTAAACGGTCCAGTTTCAGTTAAACGGTTTGGTTCAGTTCGATTTTGACTACTTGAGGGTAAAAACCGTAATCAGACCGTTTAACTAAACGGTCTCATAATCAAAACCTAGACCATTTAGTAAACGGTTTCGGTTAAATGGTTTTTAAATGGTTTCGGTTAAATGGTTCTATACGGTTTTATACGGTTTAAGTTAGACGATTCTATACACATTTACTACTCTATTTACTAATACTAGTTATTAGTTAATAGTTATTACTTATAACTTACTAAGTTATTAATTTTTTTTTTTTAGAAAGGAAATCATTAATGAAGAAACATGACTACTTAGTAGTTGCTACTTGCTAGGTTTTGATTTTTTGTTTATTAAAAAAAAAAAAGTTGTTAGGTTTTTAAACGGTTAGACAGTTTGGTTATAATCGCTTTTAATTGGATTATATGGTTTGAAACCGTTGGGTGGTCAAATCCGAATCAAACCGATTAAATAAACGGTGTCATTTCTAAAACCATAATCGGACCATTTAACTAAACGGTCTGTCGATATTGGTTTAAACGATTCGATTTGATTTCGGTAAACGGTTTCAGTTTGGCTTTGACACCCTTACTCACAAGTGTCATATTGAAGGTAAACTTGGTCTCTGTGTAGTGTATGCTGCCAGAACCATTGTAGGTTATCCTAATAATTCATTCCATGGGTGTACAGTAGTTGAGATAGGGTCTGGAGTCAAGCCCCAAAGCTAAAATCCATTTTCTGTTTTGTTCTGGTCTCTGCGGACGAAGGGTCTGCGGATGATACCTATCATCCATGTATCATCCGCAGACTCTCTTCCTACTGTTTCACAGCTTGGATTGAGTCCAACCTTGGCTCAAGGCCATCGAACAACAAGGTATTTGGGGAGTGAAATTAGCCCTCTAAGATGTACATAACCACAAGCATTCAATTCAATAAGATTCCATAATAGTTATTGGGTTCCAAATCATAGGAATTTTCAAGTTAGAGTTCAATAATGGGGTTTCTAAGACATCTAAGGCATAAAGCTGGAATTGGGTCTTTTCTAGGATGCCAATTGATGCATTTGGCATCCATTAAGATAATTAACCCATTTGGAATAAAAAGCCCTTTGATTTGGTAAGGGATTGGATAGATTCCTACATCAAGAATGCTCAAATTGGGGGTTCTTCAAGGGGGTTTCATGGCAACTAAGCCATGGGGCTGGGAATCCATCAATTGGGGCCACTAATTAACATCGATAATACTAAATAGAAGGTTTAAGTACATTAGGACAAGAAGCCCTATGCTTTGGCTAAAGATTGGGTAGGGCTTCAATCAAATCCAAATGAAAATCACCTAGAATATGTATGAATTAACTTACTTATAATAGGGTTAGTTTAGGACAGAAAAGGGGGCAAGCTTCAAGGCTATAATGGGGCTGCAAATCCTCTTCTCCATGAGTTCCTAGCTCTAAGCTTGGATCTCCAATAGGTTGAGCTGAGGTTGCACTCAAGAGGGGCTCCTCCTTCTCTCTCTTCTTCTTCCTTTCTTTCCTTCTTTTTCTTGCTTCCCACGTTTTCCTCTCTTCTCTAGGGTTTGGGAATGAGAGAAATGAGGAAGAGATAGGGTTTTGATATTGTTTAGCTAAGGATCTAAGGGTTTGTTTAGTTGGGGCTTAGTTTAAGGTTTAATTAGTGTGTAAAACCTCATAGAGTCCAAATAGGTCTTAGATTAGTGGTCTTAGGGTTTGGTTAGGTCATTTAGGTCATAAGTGGTTCAAAGTAACCTGGGGTTAAGCCCCAAGCTCGGGCATGAGGGTTCCAAGAGTCAAAATCACATTTCTGGGTACTTTTTGGTCTGTGCGGATGATAGGCCAGTGGATGAAGCGCTTTGTCCGCAGGCTGCGGATGAAGGGCTGTGGTTGATACGCTTCATCCACAAGCTTTCAACCGTAGGTAAAATGCAGCAGATGGTCCACTGTTTTGGCCATTACTGGGTCACTATATAACGAAATGTCGTGATTCAAAATGCGTTGTAAACTAGACTTAAAAGGCTACATTTTTCATGACGAAACCTTTGACTAAATAAAAAAGGATGGCCCTCGAAATTGGGTTCAAAGATGACTATAGTGCATTGACAGCAAACCAAAATTGAGTTGACTATGGATGACATGCGGTTTTCCTTCAGGGTATTTGTACATGAAAAGAAGACATGCAAAAGTATAATTAATGCGCATAGAAGCTAAGACAATGGTCAAGAGCCAATCATGCAAAATGAAGAAACAACCAAGTACAAAGTCTAAGTCTAATGCTTACCTAGTCGAAGTCTTCCTCCTGGACTCCAAAGGGCTGTCCAAACTACACTACCACACGCACACAAGTAACATACATACAATTGGGTCACGGGTATAATAGAGGGGCAAAATGTTATTGCAAGTGTAGAATGTAGAAGAAAAAGAAGCAGAAGAAGAAGAATGAGGAGGAGGGCAAGGCATACTGTAACCCTATGGTGAAGGCTCGTTGCAAGAAGAAGAAGAGGGAGGAGGAGGAGGGGGCTTGCCTTCCTAAAAATAAAAGCAAATGACGCTTTTACCCTCGACTTTGAGGACTTAGAGCACGTGCTCATTAAACTAGCGAAAAAATGAAGGAAAAACATTTTTTTCCCATAATCCATAATAGACTCTTGAGTCTATTATCATTTTGGAGGTGTTTTCATTTATTTTAAATAAAAAAAAAAGTCAAAAATAATATCAAACACAAGAAAAAATGAAGAATTGTCAGAAAATTAAAATGAAAAATGATACCAAAAAGACCCTTAGTCAATTTGGTTGTATGAGAATAAATGGGTTAAGGCTAGGACTGTAATTTTGGGAAGGAAGGGTACCCTAGTCAAAGTAAGTGCATATGAATGGATTGGTCTAAGAGGGAGGTGACCAAGGGTAAGAGTGGGATATCACCTAGGAAAATGGGGTAGAACACCTCAGCCGATTGAGTCTATATCCCTTTCTTTCTCTTTGTTTGCTGATTTTTAGGAAAGTAAGAGAAAGGGGAGAGTGGGGGATCTTTATCGTCTCCATTTATCTGCCCCTCCATTTCCTCCATTACATCTCATGGGGGGCGGAAATGACCACCCTACCCCCTACCCGAACACACTGCCCGGGTGGGGTCCACTCCCCCCTATTAGATGTAATGGAGGAAATGGAGGGGCAGATAAATGGAGACAATAATTTTCTAAGAGTGGGAGACGAACTTGGGGAGAGAGGAGACAAAAAATGTTTTTATGAGAGAGAGGGATGGAGGAAAATCGTGGAGAGAAGGAAGAGAAGTTTGAGAGGAGATTTTCAAGGAGTTGAAGGGCCAAGCTTGAAGTGGGATTTGGAATCTTCAAACCGTAGATTTTCTTTTACAAATTTTGGGGATTTATTTTTGTAGAAGTTGTTCTATTTTTTGGGAAGGGATTTGAAAGAAGAGAGTGTGTGTGCATGAGACAAGAGGGTGAGAAAATAGCTGAGGAGAGAAAGAACCGTTAGAGTGAAAGAAAGAGAGAAAAAGAAGGAAAGAAAGAGGAGAGCAAATAGGAGAGAGAGAGAGAGGGTTCGACCAAGGAGGCCGAGCATCCCTCCCTTGTGTGTGTGTGTGTATGGCAGCCACATAGGCTGCTGATGTGGCATTTATCCAATGTTTTTCAAATAAGAAGAGAAAAGAAAATGGAAGGTTGATGATGATAGATCTTATAGTTATGGTGTATCAAAATTTAATGACAATGGATTTTATTCTGCAATGGGCTTCTATATGGGCTGGACTCTATTTTTGTTTAACCACTGTTTTGGGCCTATCTTATTGCTTACACTAATAATGTCTTACGCCTAAATCCTTTCATGATGTGCTATTAATATTTGAGCTTCACATATTGATTTTTGGCTTAAATAAGGGACTTTTTATACATCTTGGACCCAAAAAGGAACCTAAGATGCCTATTTAGATTCAATCATGAGTGTAATGGGTTTAATGGGCTTAATGAATTTATAATAGATAAATAAATCTACATACTAAGTAAGGTACTAATTTCAGACATAGTTGGGACTACGTAATTAAATGGATGAGGTTATAGAAGCATGAGACTGTTTATATACTTAGAACCTAACATAACTACATAGGACTAGATATGAAGGTGATTGACTATTTGGACACCATAGGCTTAGATGGAACTTAATAAGAGCAATTGTAACTATGATGTTTATGGAGCAATGTGAAGGAATAAGGGGCTGATTTAAGGACCTAAAGACTCAAAACAATATTTAAAATAACCTATCATGCACAAGTGAACTAACTATATAAAATAAAAGGTAAATTACGAAACATCCCCTGAAAATGGAATGAATCTCAAGTCACCCCCTCTTATTTGAAAAGACTTAGAACACCGCCGGTCTGCTTTAGAGCCCTATATTACAGATTAGTTCCTACTGTTAGTTTTACGCTGTTAACTTATGAAGTCATCTGGTTATATTTTTTTAAAACCCTAAACTATCCTTGACCAGTGTTTAGTTACTATTTTGCCCTTGAAATCTAAAAACCCCAAATTCGACCATGATCCTCTTCCTTCTTCCCACCACTCTCTTCCTAACTGACCTGCAACTCCAATCTAAAGCAGAAGTTCGCCGAAGAGAAGAAAGACAAGAAATTTCGATGATTGCTTGCCGACCCTGATCCTCTCCCTTCTTCACACCAGTCTTTTTGAAATCTAAAAACCCCAAAGATCTCCCACGTTGTTGAGGCTGAAGAAATAGCCAACAATGTCGGTCAGGGGACGGGTTGTGAAAGCGAAATAATGAAACCTAAACTAGTGGGGCGGTGAAATTAAACCTTATCTCTCCTCTTCAATCCTCAATCCCCAATCAATTCTCAATATATATATATATATATACCCTATTCCTCCCCCTTCCACTCACACCCAAAACCAAACACTGCAACCCTTCTCAGTCCCATTCCATCACAGCTCCTTGAGCTCTCTATCTCTCTCACTTTCAATCATTTGGTGAAGTATGGGGAAGGACATAGAAGTTGCCCAGAAAGGCGAGTTCTTTGCAAAAGACTACAATGACCCACCTCCGGCATCATTGATCGACCCCGAAGAACTAACCCAATGGTCATTCTATAGGACTCTCATTTGCTGAGTTTATTGTGTTTGCTACTAAAAACCGTCGGCCTAGCTTAGGCCGGACCGGGGATCCAAGATGGATGGCCAGGCTACAAGCCGTATGGATGTGATCCACTTGGGCACGATCCTATCTCATCAGCCCAGAGGCAGAATCACGTGGCAGGTGCTCAGAGAATACTGGAAGAAGAGGGAAATCGCCCAAGAGACGTGAGAACACAGTGTGAGGTGGGCCCCACCATGGCTACGGGCGGTTGGAAGTAATACAAGCCTGATGGGACACATGGCAAGCGCTGATTGAGGCTGGGAAGTATGGGACCGAGAGAAACGGGGTTATACGTGCCTTAAGGCCGTGCATTGCACGTTGCCATCAAAGAGGTTCATCCTTTTAAATTTGAATAACAAAGTGGGAAGGTGGGACCTGCCATGACTACAGATGGTGGGAGGTTACAAACTCCACACGGCGCAGGAGATTAGCACTTTGGAATGAAAGTGGCCCCAATACAAGGAGGTGGGAGTGTTGGTTATGGGAGTTACCAAGTAAATTTCTTCTATATAAGACAAAAGCCAAGCAAAAGAAAAGGACACCCAACGGATCAACAACACACTCTAGACAACAAAGTCTATCTTTATTTTATCTTTCCCTTTTTTTTATCTTTCAAGATGTAGTCTTTCATCTCTTTCTGTAATTTTTGCTGGACTTTGGCTTCCAGCCACCAATGTTTCATCGGCTTGTGTTTCAAGGGGCATTCATGTAGGTCTTGCTTGGAGAATAACTCCAACAACCATGTCTTTTGGCCCGTGTTTCAGAAGACAACCATCATCATCAAGTCGCAATCTTCATCAGTCTGTGGCTGACAGAGTTGTGGAAGCTTCATCAAAACTGTTTTTGGGAGATGCTTGGAGAATAACTCTAGCAATCTAATCTTTTGGCCCGTGTTTCAGAAGACGACCATTAATATCAACTTGCAAGCTCCATCAATCCATGGCTGGCAAAGTTGTGGAAGTTTCAACAAATCCATCTTTGGGAGATTATGCGATTTGGTCGTAGAATAGTTGGAGTGTAAATACCAAATTGTAAATCTCTTCAATGTCGGATTTCACAAGTTATACTGATTCCAATCGGATACAGACTGTAAGTAAGCAATTTGATTTTCAATCTTCTTTCTTTGCTTCGTCCATCGTGATTTTCTTTTACCCAAAAGACCTTAGAGCTACTCAGGCATAGAAGGATCCCCTTTTTGTCTTGGTTAAAAGTCAAAACACTCCGTTTCTGGCATCTTAGAACAGGCCATTTTGGCCTAGCTGGAAGTTAGAATAGGTCGTTTTGTCTTAGAACAGGTAATTTAGTCATTTAGAATAGGCCATTTCATCTTGGTTGAAAGTTAGAACAGGTCGGTTTCGTCAGTTAGAACAGGTCGTTTCGTTCTGGTTGGAAACTAAGACAGGCCGTACCAACCTCGTTTGAACCTGCGCCAAGGTTCTGGCACGCCCGCGCTATTTGCACCATGTGCGTGTGCCCCTATGTGGGAGTGTTGCGATTTTCTCGCCAACTCATTTTGGCACGCCCGGTGGGACTCCAGAAAGAAAAATCGTGATGGTTCGAGGAAGAAGAAATGTCGATGAAGGGAATCCAATCCTAAATACAGCAGTGAAGATTTGCTCAACTAGGGGCAAGTCCTGTTGTAACGAGCATCGAGAAACTGCAACCTGTCACACCCCGCCTTGGACAGCCCAGGCGTAGCATGAAGTGATGCGGTCTCGCACCCAACCTAGCCAGGAATTCTGCGCAGCACAGTTATCAATGGCATAAAAATAAAGAGAAAATTAAGAGCAAAAAAATACGTATAACTATAAAATATCTACATAAGGTCCAACGTGAGACCACATGATAAACCTGTTTAATATGAACAAGATTTTACCCCCAAAAGATAACCCAAAATTACAGACTTTTCCAAGATGATTATCTACATTAGTGTTATACACACATCAAAAAGAATATATATATGTACGGCCTATTCCATCAGGCCCGCCTATGAGAAGGCACATGAATCACAGACGCAAGTCCCGTCATGCTCCTTAGGCTCTGGGTCTATGAAATCCTCAAAAGCTTCATCCACGAACTCATTATCAGGTAGTCCGTCACCTGCACACTCATTTAAAAAAAAAGTTTCCACGAGGGTGAGCTCACACTGAGCCCAATGAGGAAAAAAGCACACAGCATACAAATGATGCATGATTACATATCATTAAAAGAAAATAACAATCGCACAATATGATGCATGTTTAATTCCATTTTTATTAAATCACCTAACAAGCAAACTAAGTCATTGGTTTGAACTACGGTATCGGCTCGAGGAGTACTTTGGGTCACTTCACATTATCGCCACCGCACTCCCTTAACCCATACAAGTAAGGTGCCCGCCTCCACGCTTGGTACGTTGGCCTCAAGCCTTCTGGCAGACCCCGATAGTCAAGTACCCCTGACCCTGGGTTAAATCCCTTTGTTCCAGGCGTCAGTTACCCGACTACCCATCACCTGAACCCCTGCTGGTAAGGGTTGTAGTTCGGGGTTCCCATCCTAACCATGTTTTCTAAATGACGACATGCTGTGTTCAAGAGTGCACTGTGTTCCATATACACGTCCACTCAAGAACACAGGATCACACAAGTGGTAATGCACATTAATTCCAAACAACAATCAAAATCAGGTTTTCATATCCATACACCAATAATGAGAGCAGCATATATCATAGCAGTTCCAAACAAAAGTTAAGTACATCACAACATGTTCCAATTAGGCAAAACACAAGTCTAATCAAGCATCATTAGCTAACAATAAAAGATTAATAAAATGAATACTTAAAACATGGAAAGCAAATTTGAAACTGTTGTGCATATATGAAATAAATTAGATATACATTACAGCAAACACCAAAAATCCCACTCACCTTGGTTGCCTTGAACAAGATATCCAACCAAGAGTCCAAAATCAAGAGAAGGAGTTTAATGCAGGTTCAACCCCTAAATACAAAGTTATAAAATGGTTAAAACTCTTCCTAAGAGGCTGGTGCATCATCCCAAGCCATTAAAGAACCCAAAAATTCATTCAGAGATGGTCGGAGCTTCTAGCTCCATAAATGGTGGTCAGCCTGCTCTGAAGAGCCAGCCCAGAAAACAGAGTTAAAAACAGTAATTCATTTGGCTGGGTGTTAACTATCAAGCTTGGTTCAGCTATCCAAGAGGCATTAGGGAGGAGGAAAGATCATCATTTACAGTAAATATTCAGGGGTTGTATGTATGATCAATGGATCATACACCCATTACACAATCTAGACTGAAAAGGGAAGATTGAAGATGAAATTTGTTGAGTTGAGCCAAAGAAAACCACAACAGTAACACCTAAGCTAAGATAAAATGATCTAAGCATAGATTTAACTGGTTACAAGTTAGTAGCTTACCTATTGAGAAGTTAGGAAGGATTTGAGGGCAGAAGATCCAACATGCAAACAAGTTTAGAGAGATTTTAAGCCAAAATCACAGCACAAGATCCTCCTATGAGCAGCTCAATGTTTCGTCCTTCTAAGCTTTGAGAAAAGAATTCTCAAAGCTAAGAATGAGCTTTTTATATCTAGCCCTAAGGGCCACATTGTAAAAGGCAAAAATAAATGGGTTTCTCCATAATTTAATATGTGATTTAAGGTTATTGGAAGCCGATTCCGAATCAATTCAATAACATAAGTTACCGATATGCCGGGGTCGTATCGATTCAACACGAGGTCTTACAAGATTTGGTCACAGTGGACCCGTGAGGTATGACAAGGCATCGAGCCGGCACGGCCAGTCATAGTGGTAACTGATTCAAGGCCGGCCAAAACAAGCATAAAATAATTAATTTATTTTAATTCTAAAATAGATATTATTACCTAATGTTCGGCATCCGACACTAATAATTGTTGCAAGTGGTCAGCCAAACATCTCTCGCATGCGAACCATATATGCGACTACCCGCTGGGTTCCTCAGATTCCAACAAGGCCTTATTTGATGGTTCCTCGGCACAAGGTGCAATAGGGTGCGGGTTTGTCTCAATGACAGGCAATGCCCACAACGCGGAGACGGTCATGGCACCCAAATTCGCACTCATAGGACCTATTATTTTAATATAAAATTTAAATTAGGCCCAATTTTATGAGGTGGGTCTCACACTCCCCCCTCCATATAAAAATTTCGTCCGCGAAATTGCCATACCTAGAAGACCAAAAAGATGAGGGTATTTTACCCGCATAGAATCTTCTCACTCCCATGAGGCTTCTTCAGGCGAATGATTACTCCATTTAACCTTGATGAAAGAGATTGTACGGTTTCGCAAGTTGTGTTCCTTGCGCTCCAAGATCTCCTCAGGCACCTTCTTATAAGTTAAGTCAGGAGTAAGCTCATTGGGCAATTGCGTCAAAACATGAGCCGTATCATACACATACTGTCTCAACATGGATACATGAAAAACGTCATGGACACCGGCTAGAGATGGTGGTAGTGCAAGCTTGTAGGCAACCGGTCCAACTTTCTGTAGGATCTCAAAGGGATCGATAAATCTTGGACTCAGCTTTCCTTTCTTTCCAAACCGAAACACTCCCTTGGTCGGTGATACTTTAAGAAAAACTTTCTCACCAACTTTGAATTCTAAATGTTGACTTCTTTTATTGGCATAGCTTTTCTGCCGGGATTGTACTGCTTTGATCTTCTCCTTGATGAGATCCACTTTCTCACAAGTGTTTTGTATCAATTCTGGCCCAAGTATACGCTACTCTCCGACTTCATCCCAATACAAGGGAGTGCGACAAGTCTTGCCATACAATGCCTTGAAGGGTGACATCCCGTGGTTGCTTGATAGCTGTTGTTATAGGCAAACTCTATCAAGGATATGTGATCATCCCAACAACCACCCATTTCCATCACACATGCCCTGAGCATATCTTCCAAAGTTTGTATTGTTCTTTCAGATTGACCGTCCGTCTGAGGGTGATGTGCCGAGCTAAGCTTCAATTCCGTACCCATGGTTTTTTGCAAACTCTCCCAGAATCTAGATGTAAATCTGGGATCCCTGTCTGATACGATGCTTACTAGTACTCCATGCAAACGAACTACATTGAGGATATATAGCTTTGCTAATTGGTCCATGGAGTAAGTAAGTTTCGTAGGAATGAAATGAGCTGTCTTAGTTAATCGATCAACAACAACCCATATTGTATCTAAACCCTTCCTGGTACAGGGTAAACCAGTAACAAAGTCCATAGTTATGTGCTCCCATTTTCATTTCGGTATAAGTAGTGGTTCCAGTAATCCTTGAGGTCTTTGTTGACGGCTTTGACTTTTTGGAAAACCAAGCACTTAGACACATAGGTTGCCACATCATTTTTCATTCCATTCCACCAATAGTACTGCTTTAGGTCCCTATACATTTTCGTACTACCTGGGTGTACAAAGAATATAGAATGGTGTGCTTCTTATAAAATCATATCCTTCCCATTACCTTCTGCAGGTACACACAACCAGTTTTTGTACATAAGAACACCTTCAATGGTTACTGTAAAATCTGCATCCTTCTGTGTCCCCTTATGGATTTTATTTACTATTTTTTGAAGTTCAACATCAGAAGGTTGTGCTGATATTATCTGAGCTCTAAGTGTTGGCTGCACTGTGAGTACTGATAGCAAACCACCGGTATCACCATCTACAAATCCCAATTCCATCTTTATAATTTCCTTCATCAAATGTTCTTTAATAAATAATTTGTTTAGTGACCCACCTAGTGACCTTCTACTGAGGGCATCGACCACCACATTAGCTTTACCTGGATGATATTGAATTTTGCAATCATAGTCTTTCACAAGTTCAAGCCATCTCCTCTGTCTCATGTTTAGTTCTTTTTGAGTGAAGAAATACTTGAGGCTCTTATGATCTGTAAATATCTCTATTTTATCCCCATACAAGTAATGCCTCCAGATTTTTAATGCAAAAACTACACCTGCCAGCTCCAGGTCGTGTGTGGGGTAATTCTTCTCATATTCCTTTAGTTGCCGAGAAGCATATGCAACTACCTTCCTGTGTTGCATCAAAACACACCCCAAACCTGTATTTGAGGCATCTGTGTATACTACCATTCCACCCGTGGCATCTAGTATTGTTAATACTGGGGTTGTTACTAGTTTTTGCTTGAGCTCTTGAAAACTCTTCTCACATGCTTCAGACCACTCAAACTTAATACCTTTTCGTGTGAGTCGGGTCATAGGCGCTGCTATTCTGGATAAATTTTCAATAAATCGCCTATAATAGCCAGCCAGCCTCAGAAAAATTCTTATCTCTGTTACAGTTTTTGGGCTTTCCCAGTTCAATACTGCTTCTACTTTGCTAGGATCAACTTCGATCCCCTTGGCTGAAATTACATGACCAAGAAACACCACCTGAGATAACCAAAATTCGCATTTACTAAATTTGGTGAATAGTGGGTTGCAACACGAACTTCAGGTGCTCTGCATGCTCCTCATTATTCTTGGAGTAGACGAGAATATCATCAATAAACACGATCACGAACTTATCTAACACATCATGGAAGACTCTGTTCATGAGGTCCATAAATGCGGCTGGAGCATTCGTGAGACCGAATGACATCACTAGAAACTCGTAATGGCCATACCGAGTTTGAAAGGCCGTCTTACTAATATCGCCTTCTCTAACTCTCAACTGATGGTATCCCGACCTCAGATCTATTTTTGAGAAAACCTTGGCACCTTGGAGCTGATCGAAAAGATCATCAATTCTGGGTAGAGGGTACCGATTCTTAATGGTTAATTTATTCAACTCTCGATAATCGATACACATCCGCATACTGTCATCCTTCTTCTTAACAAACAGTACTGGAGCACCCCAAGGTGATACACTTGGTCTAATAAACCCTTTCTTTAGTAAATCTTGCAATTGAATTTGTAGTTCTTTCAATTCACTTGGTGCCATTCTATAGGGCGCCTTTGATACTGGAGCTGCCCCAGGGAGTAAGTCAATCACAAATTCTGTTTCCCTAAGTGCTGGCAGTCCAGACAATTCATCAGGAAAAACATCAAGAAATTCTTTCACAACTAGAATTTCCGATATAGGCCTAACCCGCTTCTCAGTATCCATTACTGAGATGAGGTATCCCTGGCATCCCTTATCAAGCAACTTCTTCATCTGAAGTGCAGATATGATTGTTTTTCTCAGTTTCTTCTTCTGGTCACCGACAAAAATAAATTCACTAGCATCCTTAGGCTTAAACAAAATCTCTTTCTTATCGCAAATTATATTTGCCCAGTGTGCTGATAACCAATCCATACCCAAGATGACATCAAAGTCGGTCATATTGAGTTGGATCAAGTGTGCAATCATGGTTCGGCCAGAAATTTATACATTACATGGTTCGTACACAATACCAAGTAACCGTCCCAGTGGGTGTACTAACACTTAATTCTTTAGTTAATTTCTTAGGCAAAATGCCCATTCTCCTTGCAAAGGACGGTGATACAAATGAATGTGTGGCACTCGAGTCAAATAAAGTAAATGTCGGTGATGAACAAATAGAGACGGTACCTGTCACCACATCTTGATTTGCCTCAGCTTCTTCCACAGTCGCTGAAAACACTCGACCCTGAGTCCTATTGCCTTGACGTTGCCGAGGGTTAGAAAAAGATCTCCGAACATTGCATTCCCTTGTAAAATGACCTGACCGATCACACTTGTAACACTTATCTTCTTGATCATCTGCTGGTGCTGTAGTCCCTGTGACTATTGAGCTTGTATGAGTCGGCTTTGAATTCTGACCAGACGACCTTGCTCCTTTCCTTCGATACTGCGAGGAAGATGATTTGTAGTGAGGGGTTCTCGAAAACTTATTGTACTTACGATCTGAGAACGGCATGGTTCTTTTTCCAGTACCCCTTTGTCCAGCAAAGTTTTCCCTCTGCTTGTCTTCAATTTCCTTGGCTGTTTGAACCACCTCAGAATAGCTTTGAGCCTTATGGGCTACCATAACATGGCCGATGGAAGGCCTTAATCCATCTTCAAACTTTCTCGCTTTAGCCTTGTCAGTCTTCAGATGCTCAGGAGCAAAGAAGAAAAGTTCCTCAAACATCTGTTGATATTCTAGGATTGACTTTGGTCCCTGGCTTAATTCTGTGAATTCCACTTCTTTCCTTCTTCTAACAGAACTAGGGAAATAATTTTTGAAGAATTCTTCCTTAAATAACTCCCATGTCAACTCAGGGTGAGCATCGGCCAGAATAGGCTTGGTTGTCTGCCACCAAGCCTCCGCTTCATGCTGGAGTTTATACCTAGCACATTGTAGCTTTTGTGCCTCAGTACAACCCAAAAACTCAAATGCCTTCTCCATCTCCTTCACCCACCTCATTGGTTGGAGGGCGCCCTTAGCAACACCACCAAAGGTGAGAGGTTGAATTTTTAGAAACCTCTCCATCATACGAGATGAAGCACCATTCACAATCTCTAGAGGAGCCGACGCCACTACCTGTGGCACATTTGTAGTGGGAGTAATAGGTGGAGGTGGCACATTCTATGCATTCCCTCGCATTTGAGCGGTCACGGTGGCCATAAATTGTTGTTGTTGTCGCTGCATTTCTTGCAGAATTCCACCCAACTATAATTGTTGCTGCCCCATCATACCAGACACAATGTTAGCAACATCTTGAGCGGTGAGAGAAGTTGGTGCATTAGATGTTCCAGCTGCCGGTTGATTTCCCCCGCTAGGTCTAGACGAGGATGGCATATTGGAACGTGTCCGAGCTCCCGTCGGAAGTTGAGGATCAGTTGGAGCTAGTACCATGATTTTTCTAAGAATAAGAAAAGAGTTAGAACAATAACGATAGAGTTGATGGAAGTAGATCGTGTTCTAAACCTGATCCTTCCTGATGGATTTAGACACAAAATTACTATATAGCACAAAAAACTTCAAGTGTAACATAACATTTAGAGGATAGAGGCACATGGAATCGCAGAATAATAATCATAGTTGAGTATCATATGAATATAAATAAGTATCCAAAGAGATAGGAACAATGATACATGTTTGAATTTAAATGCATTAAGTAAGTGCATGTACCTGATTGCTTTAAATTGCAAGAAGTTGCAGATCAAGTTCTAAATTAAACCTTCCCCACTCGTGTGCTATTATGATCTGCCACTGCTCCTCAGCCACACGAATATAGTGTGCACGGTCCCTCACTTCACAAGTTCTATAGGATTCTTCGGCCTCCCTAAGTAGTCTTTTTGCCTATGCTATAATTCTATTTATTTGCCAAATTCTCCTACTCAACTAGGTTATGTATAACATGGTACTTAGTAGGCAAATTCTTGGAGGGTCCTTTTGTTTAGGTAAAGTCTATAGTTTATTTCGAATATTTCCTCTCTAACCCCCTCTGCTAGGTTAAGAAAATACCAACGTTCTTCAAACTCAGAGGCGTCAGCAAACGATATGTGCTGCCTCAACTGATTCCTTGCTTCAACTTTTGCTCTCTTAAGATGGCTTATCCTTCTCCTAAGCCTCATTAAGTACTTCATAACTATTGGGGTAAGTTGAGCGTGTAACCATTTCCTGTTGTAGGTTGGCGCCCATTAGTTCACCCCAATTCATATTAGGAAATTTTTTTTTTACACCAAGAACACCAACAACCTCAAGGGACAGATGTCAATAAATCTTAAATGTTAAATTGGCATCACCAGTCGTAATTTCAAGTAATGTATACTCCTAGTATATTCATGAAAGAGAATAAAAATAAAGGAGGTTCTAATGGAAATCCAAAAACCTATGTATTTATAAAAAGGTTGCATAACCTATCATACTTTTTTTTTTATGTAGATATTATGAAAGAGGGGTTTGTTGGTTTTTTTTTTTTTTTTTAACATAAATATATATACATATATATATTTTTTAAATATTGGGTGTTCATGCATTTTTATTTTTTCTTTCATTTTATTACATTACCCATTTATTTGTTTACATGTATGTGTACCTAGGTACCATGATTCTTATTATTATTTTTTTTTTAAAAAAACTTTTCTCATGGGTACGGATTTGGTAAAAGTGGATAAAATGTGGGGTCCAAAAATGTAGGCCCCACCCTTCATCCATCTTTTTTTTTTCTTTTTTTTCATTTTGGGCTGGCCGGCCCTTCTAGGTTGAATAGGGCTGGTCAGCCAGCATACCATTCTGTTTTATTTATTTTTTTTTGTAAAAACACGATTTTAAAAACTTCTCTTTTCATTTCCCTCTTCTCCTCTTCTTCTTTTCTCTTCCAAGAACTCTCAAGTAAACTTCTCAAGTTGGGGTTTTCATTCCTAAGTCTTCAAGAGCTTGATTTCATCCTCTATCTTCATTCTCAAGGATCTATATCCTTCAAGGTAAATCCTGCAACTCTTTTTCATACTTCACTTTCTCTCTACTTCAAGTTTCTTCTCTCTTTTTTTTTTTTTTCTAGTTCTTTGAAGCAAATGTGTAATGGCATACCCTAGTCTTCACAAACATTCTTGAATCCACAGGGATTTTAACACCATCAAGTGCCTTCCACCATAATCTCAAGGATTTTAAACTATTAGTAAGTTTCCATTACATTCCCTAAAAGAGAAAAAACAGGGTTTTTTTTTTTTACAACTTCACTTCTCTTGAAATCTTCTTTTAGTTATTCCCTTG
The DNA here is from genome assembly GCF_018873765.1 of Telopea speciosissima. NCBI lineage: Eukaryota > Viridiplantae > Streptophyta > Magnoliopsida > Proteales > Proteaceae > Telopea > Telopea speciosissima. Next base: position 31,719,713 of record NC_057919.1, on the reverse strand, counting down.
TCTTGGATGTTTGTCTTCATTATGTGCTTCAAGAGTTTTGTTTCTTCTAATATGGAGCTACATTGTGCTACATTCATAGATTTGGGGAAAAATACCCATCTTCTACTCTTGTAGAGTTTGCTTGTTATATTATGCATCCAAGCTGTATGTTAAAATGCTTAGACCAACTCTTATGTATTCTTATGAGTTGTTTCTCTTCTTTTTTTTTTATACATGAATATGGATATAATGTGCCTAAAATTTTATTTATTTATTTATTTTTTGCAAGTTCCTAAAATAGAAAATTTGGCTTGTTTTATGGGTTTTTTTTTTTTTTTTTCTATGCTTACATTGATCTTTTTAAGCTGACCAACATGTTTCTACATTTAACCCATGTTGTCCTCACTTGTTAATACAACAAATTGCCTCAAACACCTACTAGATGGCCCCAACATACCTTTCTTGAATGTTTATAACCAATGGCATGGTTTGGTCTATGTTCTTAACTTGGAAATGTTATTATTATTATTTTTTTTAAGCTTCATCCTTGGTAATGATTGGCTTATTGTAAGCATTTTGTTTTGTATTTCAACAAGTTATGGTTATGTTTTGCATCCTTTAAACTAAAATTCTATTTTTGGCCAATGTTCTCTTCTCTTATACATATTTTCTCACAACTTATGGTTTCCTTTATTTCTTGATATAGGTTGAAGACAATGAATCCAAATGAAGACTTCAATGATGAAGATGTGGGTTGGGACGGATAATGGTATTCCGATATAGCGGAGGAAATGAGATACTAACATTATTATGGGGGCAAGTCTATCGACTTGGAACGGAAGGTTGTAACCAAGGACTTTGAAAGGTTCAAGGTCCGAGAGAGATTTGAGAAGTTGGGGTGGGGTCCTATGCTTGATCTTGATGACCCTTGCTACCCCAAATTAGTAAGAACCTTCTACAACAACCTCACTCACACTCATGAGGATGGCGAGTTCGTGATTACCAGTTACTTGCAAGCATCACGCTTCTCTTTCAACACCAGTCAACTAGCAGCCATCTTAGGAGTCTCCAACGATGGAACTTGGTCATACTGTCCTCCTATGACTGAGCCAGAGGAATTCTTTAAGGGAGATGAGTATGAGCACACCTTTTCCATCCTCACTGAGGGAACGTCTCTGACCAGAGTGAAGTCAGAGACAGAGTACACTCCTTCAGCTCGAATAATCTCGAGGATTGTAAGCTACAACATCCTCCTTAGAGTAGGTCACTTCACTAATGTCTCCCCACTAAATGCTTATGTCACCTGCTGCATCTATTGTAACTATCACATCAATCTTCCCTATCTGTTGATGAAAACCATGGCATTGCATGGGGATGACCCAGGTGCCGGTAGCTTACCCTATGGGAGGTTACTCACCAAGGTCTTCAAACACTTCAATGTGTGCTTTTTGGAACAAGAGGTATTGAGAAAGAAAACGGTGAACTTCACCCAGGCTACACTCTCAAAGAGATGAAAATGAATATGTCTTACATATCCCCAGTGGCAACCCCAGAAAGAATAGAGGGAGGAAGGGAAGAGGAGGGTGAGGGACAGGCCGAGGCCAATTAGGAGGTTAGTTTTCACGCTGGCGGACCTTCATCAGGACTTCCTATTGATGAGAGTCAGAGGTGGGATTGGCTTGCAGGTCGTTTAGACACCATTGAGGGGATGACAAAGCAATGTTTGAAGGAAAATCAGGGTCTCCACACCCGGGTGACAGCCATAGAGAGGCAGATGGCGGAGTGGAGTTCATATTTTCCACCACAACCACCACCGCAATAGAGGCAGCCCATTTACTATTATGTTTTTTTTTTTTTTTTTTGAGAATGGTTTGTAATCAGCAATATGTACTGCTGAATTTCTATGTTTTGTACTAAACTTTTAACACTATGTCCAGCAACTCCTTACTGAATTTTGTATTCGGAGATACTTTTCGGTTAAATACCAATGTAGTTACTCTTATTTAAAACCTATCTGTTTCTAAAATTTATTCTTGTCAACGTAATTCTTACAAGCATCAAACAAGTAACTACCCTGTCTCTATTACCTATGATGGTTTTTAGTTTAGATTTTTATTTAATTATAACTATAGGTTCTCAGTCATCTTGACGAACCAAAATACAATTTCATTGGTATAACATATGCCAATAAGAGTGGAGCATGTGTGCTTTGATACCAAATTGTCACACCCCGCCTTGGACAGCCCAGGCGTAGCACGAAGTGATGTGGTCTCGCACCCAACCTAGCCAGAAACTCTGTGCAGCACAGTTATCAATGGCATAAAAATAAAGGGAAAACTAAGAGCGGAAAAATACGTATAACTATAAAATATCTACATAAGGTCCAACGTGAGACCACATGATAAACCTGTTTAATATGAACAAGATTTTACCCCCCAAAAGATAACCCATAATTACAGACTTTTCCAAGATGACTATCTACATTAGTGTTATACACACATCAAAAAGAATATATATATGTACGGCCTATTCCATCAGGCCCGCCTATGAGAAAGCACATGAATCACAGATGCAGGTCCCGTCATGCTCCTCGGGCTCTGGGTCTGTGAAGTCCTCAAAAGCTTCATCCACGAACTCATTATCAGGTAGTTCGTCACCTGCACACTCATTTAAAAAAAAAAATTTCACGAGGGTGAGCTCACACTGAGCCCAATGAGGGGAAAAGCACATAGCATACAAATGATGTATGATTACATATCATTAAAAGAAAATAACAACCGCACAATATGATGCATGCTCAATTCCATTTTTATTAAACCATCTAACAAGCAAACTAAGTCATTGGTTTGAACTACGGTATCGGCTCGAGGAGTACTTTGGGTCACTTCACGTTATCGCCGCTGCACTCCCTTAACCAATACAAGTAGGGAGCTCGCCTCCACGCTTGGTACGTTGGCCTCAAGCCTTCGGGCAGACCCCGATAGTCAAATACCCCTGACCCTGGGTTAAATCCCTTTGCTCCAGGCGTCAGTAACCCGACTACCCAACACCTGAACCCCTGCTGGTAAGGGTTGTAGTTCGGGGTTCCCATCCTAACCATGTTTTCTAAATAATGACATGCTGTGTTCAAGAGTGCACCATGTTCCATATACACGTCCACTCAAGAACACAGGATCACATAAGTGGTAATGTACATTAATTCCAAACAACAATCAAAATCAGGTTTGCATAGCCATACACCAATAATGAGAGCAGCATATATCATAGTAGTTCCAAACAAAAGTTAAGTACATCACAACATGTTTCAATTAGGCAAAACACAAGCCTAATCAAGCATCATTAGCTAACAATAAAGGAGTAATAAAATGAATACTTAAAACATGGAAAGCAAATCTGAAACTGTTATACATATATGAAATAAATTAGATATACATTGTAGCAAACACCAAAAACCCCACTCACCTTGGTTGCCTTGAACAAGATATCCAACCAAGAGTCCAAAATCAAGAGAAGGAGTTCAATGCAGGTTCAACCCCTAAATACAAAGTTATAAAATGGTTAAAACTCTTCCTAAGAGGCTGGTGCATCATCCCAAACCATTAAAGAACCCAAAAATTCGTTCAGAGATGGCCTGAGCTTCTAGCTCCAGAAAGGGTGGTCAGCCTGCTCTGAAGAACCAGCCTAGAAAACAGAATTAAAAAGAGTAATTCATTTGGCTGGGTTTTAACTATCAAGCTTGGTTCAGCTATCCAAGAGGCATTAGGGAGGAGGAAAGATCATCATTTACAGTAAATATTCAGGGGTTGTATGTATGATCTATGATCAAGGGATCATACACCCATTACACAATCTAGACTGAAAATGGAAGATTGAAGATGAAATTTGTTGAGTTGATCCAAAGAAAACCACAGTAGTAACACCTAAGCTAAGATAAAATGATCTAAGCATAGATTTAACTAGTTACAAGTTAGTAGCTTACCTATTGAGAAGTTAGGAAGGATTTGAGGGCAGAAGATCCAACATGCAAACAAGTTTAGAGAGATTTCAAGCCAAAATCACAGCACAAGATCCTCCTATGAGCAGCTCAACGTTTCAGCCTTCTAAGCTTTGAGAAAAGAATTCTCAAAGCTAAGAATGAGCTTTTTATATCTAGCCCCAAGGGCCACATTGTAAAAGGTAAAAATAAATGGGTCCATAATTTAATATGTGATTCAAGGTTAGTGGAAGCCGATTCCGAATCAATTCAATAACATAAGTTACCGATATACCGGGGTCGTATCGATATGACATGAGGTCTTACAAGATTTGGTCGCAGTGGACCCGTGAGGTTTGACAAGGCATCGAGCCGACACGTCAAGTCATAGTGGTAACTGATTCAAGGCCGGTCGAAACAAGCATAGAATAATTAATTTATTTTAATTCTAAAATAGATATTATTACCTAATCTTCGGCATCCGACACTGATAATTGTTGCAAGTGATCCGCCAAACATCTCTCGCATGTGAACCATTTATGCGACGGCCCGCAGGGTTCCTCGGATTCCAACAAGGCCTTATTTGATGGTTCCTCGGCACAAGGTGCAATAGGGTGCGGGTTTGTCTCAATGACAGGCAATGCCCACAACGCGGAGACGGTCATGGCACCCAAAACCGCACCCGCAGGACCTATTATTTTAATATAAAATTTAAATTAGGCCCAATTTTATGAAGTGGGTCTCACACAACCCATCTTCAAGGGGCATGGTTTATGTACTGGCCTTGCTGGTGGTGTTTTGGTTGGCCATCAGCCTATTGTTTGGCGAAAAACTATAGACACCAAGCAAGGGGCAAGGGCAGCAGAAATCTGTCGTGTAGCCACTTTTTCTGCAAGAGAGTAGGCTGTTACGGAAAAAAAAAAAAAGAGAGGGAAAAATGGAAAATCTGAGGTATATTCAGAGCAAAAGGCCGATTTATTCGGCTCGGTGGAGTATGAGACGTGGGTAGTTAAAGATAAGTCAAATTATCTCTCTCTCTCTCTCTCCTCTCACATGCTTTCCACAATTCCCATCTTTCTTTCCTAAAATCTCTCATTTATCTCTTATCTCACCATTATCACTCTCTCTCCTCTCACATACCATCCACAACTCCAATCTCTCCTAAACTTTCTCTTCCCTATCCCAAATCTCGCGTTTCTCTCTCCCATCTCTCTCCCTAAACTACCTCTAATTCCCTCCACATGCTACCCACTTACTCCTTAACCCCCACCGTTATCTCCATTTTTTCTTAAACCACCATAACTACATCCCACTCTCCTACGTACCCACTTACGCCTTAATCCCCACCATATGATCCATACCACTTTCCTATCCACTTACTCAATCCCCACCATTTTCTCCATTTTTCCCCTTTATATCATTTATGGTAAAAGAGATGGAGAATTAACGATGGAAGGAGAACCAGAAGGAGGGTCCCATCTCCAACTCAATGCATAAGGTTGTGAGAATGAAAAATCTTTCCTAGTACAAGTAGCCTCACGACCCCAACGTTGCCATTCACACCTCCGCTGGTCACCACAAGCGAAAGAGAGGAGTTCCATGAAAAAAATCAGGTTTCTAGCCATGCGAAGAAGGGAGGTGAAGAAGAACAAGTCATCCACCAAGGGAACCCAACTCTGGCAAATTTTGCCACCCCCGCCGGAGAATTGAAACATTAGGATCCCCGTGCAGGCATTTCTAATGACACTCACTACAACCGCTTCACTTCGGTCAACAGTAGCAACGGTCCCAACAATTATGGCTGAACACCGCCGGTCAGGGTTATAGTACGTGAATAAATGAATGGCGATGATGTCTGGATCGGTCTTGAGCCGGAATCAACAAAAGGAGACCGAGCGAGTAGGGATAGTGGCACCGTATTTTGGTCAATAGACCTAACTTAAGACTAATAAAAACACATCCACAATCCCATTCGAACCCGTGTGGCCTCGTTCAAACGGGATTGTGAGGGGCATTGTTTGCCCCAAAAAATCGTCGGCCCAGATTAGGCCGGACCGGGGATCCAAGATGGATGGCCAGGCTACAAGCCATATGGATGTGACCCACTTGGGCACGATCCTATCTCATCAGCCCAGAGACAGAACCACGTGGTAGGTGCTTAGAGAATACTGGAAGAAGAGGGAAATCGCCCAAGAGATGTGAGAACATAGTGTGAGGTGGTCCCCACCATGGCTATAGGTGGTTGGAAGTAATACAGGCCTAATGGGACACATGGCAAGTGTTGATTGAGGTTGGGAAGTATGGGACCGAGAGAAACGAGGTTATACGTGCCTTAAGGCTGTGCATTGCACATTGCCATCAAAGAGGTTCATCCTTTTAAATTTGAACAACAAAGTGGGAAGGTGGGACCCACCATGACTACAGATGGTGGGAGGTTACAAACCCCCACATGGTGACATGGCGCATGAGATTAGCACTTTGGAATGAAAGTGGCCCCAATACAAGGAAGGAGGTGGGAGTGTTGGTTATGGGAGTTACCAAGTAAATGTCTTCCATATAAGACAAAAGCCAAGCATAAGAAAAGGACACCCAATGGATCAACAACACACTCTTGACAACAAAGTCTATCCTTATTTTATCTTTCAAGATGTAGTCTTTCATCTTTCTCTGTAATTTTTGCTAGAGTTGGCTTCCAGCCACCAATGTCTCATTGGCTTGTGTTTCAAGGGACATTCATGTAGGTCTTGCTTGGATAATAACTCCAGCAACCATGTCTTTTGGCCCGTGTTTCAGAAGACAACCATCATCATCAAGTTGCAAGCTTCATCAATCCGTGGCTGGCAGAGTTGTGGAAGCTTCATCAAAATCATTTTTGGGAGATGCTTGGAGAATAACTCTAACAATCTTGTCTTTTGGCCCGTGTTTCAGAAGACAACCATTAACATCAAGTTGCAAGCTCCATCAATCCATGGCTGGCAGAGTTGTGGAAGCTTCATCAAATCCGTCTTTGGGAGATTATGTGATTTGGTCATAGAATAGTTGTAGTGTAAATACCAAATTGTAAACCTCATCAATGTCGGATTTCACAAGTTGTACTGACTCCAATCGGATACAGATTGCAAGTAAGCAATTTGATTTTCAATCTTCTTCCTTTGCTTTGTCCATCGTGATTTTCTTTTACCCAAAAGACCTTAGAGCTACTCAGGCACAGAAGGATCCCCTTTTCGTCCTGGTTAGAAGTCAGAATAGGCGTTTTTGGCCTCTTAGAACAGGTTGTTTCGCCAGTTAGAATAGGCCATTTCGGCCTGGCTGGAAGTTCGAACAGGCCGTTTCGTCTTAGAACAGGCCATTTCGTCCTGGTCGAAAGTTAGAACAGGCCGGTTCGTCAGTTAGAACAGGCCATTTTGTCCTGGTTGGAAGCTAAGACAGACCGTACCAGCCTCGTTTGAACCTGCGCCAAGGTTCTGGCACACCCGCGCTATTTCCACCACATGCGTGTGCCCCTGTGTGTGAGTGTTGCGATTTTTTCGCCAACATATTGCAAAACTTTTGTTTCTTTATATCACTGTTTTGACTATGATTGGGTACAAGAGTCAGATTGACCCAAACCATGACGGCGATGAATGTGGTGGTGTTGGTATCCTCGGCATTGCTTGGGCTTTTGGTGGTATGATCTTTATCCTTGTCTACTGCACTGCTGGTAGCTCTGGTGGGTATTTCAATACTACTTACTCTCTTCTGTTTGCTAAAATGGTTGATAAGGCATTATAATATCTGATCATCGCAGCTTTCTACCACTAGTTCATTTTAAGAGGATCTGTCGTTAAAGCTTTTGGGTCCTTCAGGAGTGGCTCCAATATCTAAATGTTCTTCCACGAGTGTGGGATTGGCTTCTTTCATTGTCTGAAATGAAAGATATGATGTTTCTGATGAATGTTATGTATGTCTCGAATTCTTGGATCCGTTTGGAAGAATGACCCACTCCGACATTTTTTGGGGCGACCTTAATGGAACTTTTTTTTTAGAGATCTATGATGGTAGCCCAAGCCCTCCGCTACCATCACAGATCTCGTTGGGGGTGCGGGGGCGTGGTACGGTTCGACCCGACCCGATCCGATCCGATGGAGGAGTATTTATATTCTTTACCTGCTTTATTATAAAAAGAGTGAGATTTGGGGTTTTCGTTTTAGGGTTTCAGGGAGAGAACAACAGCGCCGTTTTGGGTGTTCTTGAGGGTTCTCCATTGTACCTTTCTTCGATTTACATAGTGAATTAGCTTCGCCTTCACCCGTGGACGTAGCACACCATACTGGTGTGTAAACCATGTTAAATTGTCGTCTTGTTCTGTTTTTGTTTCTTTACGTGTTTTGGTTGGTGTTTGCTCTAACAAATAATAATGGGGAGAGGAGTGCAGGAGTAATGAAATTTCCATGGAAGGGAAATGCCGTAGCAGAGGAGCAAAAGGAGAACAAGAAGAAGGAGAAGAAGAAGATAGAAGAGAGACATACCGTAGCAGAGGAGAATGCCCTAGCAGAGGAAAGGTAAAATGAAAACTAAAGGGTGAATGGCCTAAGGGTAAATGTGACATTTCACTTTTTGATTTGATTTAAGATAACATTGTTTCTATAGAGGGGGACAGATGAGTATTTTCAAATAAGTGGGGGTTGACTTGAGATTCAATCCATTTTCAGGGGGTGTTTCATAATTTACCCTAAAATAAACCACAAAGAAAATATAAAAGGATTCTATGTTAAATTAAATAAAAAATGGTAAAGAGAGTTTTTGGTAAAACTCAAACAATACTGCATAACCGTTTTGGTAAAACTCCCTAGTTTGTTATTATTATTGAATCAATACCATTCCGTCAGTTCCTAGTTCTTCAACCTTAAAAAATTGTACATGTTTTGGTAGATTCTTGAGGCCAGACTCTCTTTGGGTAGTCAAGAAGCCAAAATACATGAGGGAAGTTGATCCTTGGGATTATAGCTCCCAAAAAAGGAATAACCTCTGAGAATCTAGCAGGAAGCATCTCATTTCCCTAACTCCCTGAGTAAGAATTTCCTGGACTACTGTTCATTGGAGCCAATTTGTATAGAGTTGGAGGGAATATCCAAATAGTATCTGATTCAGTATTCCCAAAATTTGAATAGAGGATAACCTCTATGTTGTAAAAGTTTGATGTTGCGAGTGTCTTCTCTTTTCTACTACTTTTTGGTTACTGGCTTGTTTCTTAAGGGGTTTTCTAATGTAACAGGCTTCATCCCTAAGTTCTCTATTCTCCCAACAACCCCATCTCACCCCCAAAAATAAATACATCTCCTCAACGCAAAAAATGCTGATATCATGCTAATTATAGAGCTATTATCTCCTGTTTCCTATATAATGCAAGAAACTGCAAGGTTTTTGAAAACAAATGGAGACTAAGCTAATGCTGAGAATTCAATTCTAAGATGAATAGCAGATCGGAATCACCACCTCAAGGAATAGTAAAATTATATATTGATGAGGCTGCAATAGTTGCCTGAGATAATCAAGGTAGACTCCTCAAAGTAAGCATAAGAAATGGTATTCCTTGTTCTGCAGATGAAGTAGAACCACAAGCTTTCAAAGAAGCCGTTTTTATGGCAATGGAGTTTTCCTTTTATGACACACAAGATTGGTCTAGAGGGGAGAACCAATGTTATTATGAAGAGTATTAACAGACATGGCTGCAAACAACACATCGAAGAGAAAGTATTTAATTCTTGATTTCAGAGAGCTTACAAGATAATTTCAAAGCATCACAGTCGATTACATACCAATAGACAAAAAATATATATACACTCACAATTTTACAAGGAATGATATCTTGCAAAGATGATTCTGATGAGTCGAGATTGTGTTGTCAACAATTCAACACCATCTCAGAGGAAATGGAGTCTGCTTGTTCTTTGGCCCTATAATTATGAAAGTTCTCACATTCAAAGGAAACTTTGGAACTACTCAATTTCTCATTGTTAATGTCAAGTTCTACAGCACACAACAATGAAGGAAACTTCTTTTCTTTACATGCAATGATTGAACATCTAAGTTCAAACTCATAGGAAATTCATAAATTGTTTCACAAAATACAAATATTCAGAACCTTGAGATTTTGTTCTGTGCATGGCTCCATTGGTTGTTGTTGACCTGATTTAACCTCACCTCTTTATCCTGCAGATCTTATCTTTTATGGTAATTAAATGCCCTTATTGAAAAAGCAAAGATGACTGCAAAAAGCACACTGTATCCAACAATGACGACAGCAATCACTCCTAAGAAATCATGTCTGAAGCCAAAATAATCCCTCAAAAATTCTACAACTGTTTCGCCTGATTCAAGCTTATTCTGTATATCTCCAAACTGTGACACAACAATGCCATACAACGTCCACGAAACAGGGCAAGTCCAGTAATACCACCTCCACCAGATAGGAATGCTCTGTAATGAACAAAAATAAATAACTACATAATCAGAATTTAATTCTAACTAATTGATCCATCTAAAATGAGAGAAATTCTTTGGAACTTACAGGTCTTGGAATTATCATTCCTGAGAAAAGGCACCATAATGAATAAAATGCTGAGGAAACTATAGCGGAGATGTGTGGGTTGGGTGTCATAGCCACTGCCATCATACCGTAATAGGTATAGTATAACAATGTGAAATACATGAAGAATAGATACCAAAAGAATTTCACAGTTGTCCATTGAAATGCAATCATTGAATACACCATAATCCCATATATAACAGTCTGTAAGAAGATATGTGGAACCTCAATCAAAACCTGCACCATAAATAAGTACACTGTGTGAGGAACATATAGATGATGAAAAAACATAACGTTGATCTTATTAGAAGAAAAAGTGTTTTACTTGGGCAAAGGCATATGCCATAGCTGAATACATCCCAGAAGCCCTCTCTCTATAAAATACAGTTCGCTCAACAAATACAACTGGCTGCACTGAGCAAGCATTTTGTATTCCAAGGAAAGTAACAGCACCAAACATAGCACCCATTGCATTAAAGAAATCCTGCTTCCTCTCCCTGCAATTCACAAAACATTCAAAATCAAATTAATATTGGGACAAATACAGGAGAAGAGCATAAGTTCAGACTAGACTCCACTGTAAGATAACTTACGTTTGAGTTCCAAGATTCCAAAAAATTGTCCCAATCAACATTGCTACAAAAGTTGTGAAGAAGAGCCTCACTGCAATGTATTGTGGATTCCTCCAATAGGACCAATGCTGTTTCCATAGGCAAGCCTTGCATTGCGTGAAGAAAGATTGGGAGTACTGAGTAGGGAAATAGAGGTCTTTTGAACCAGGGGCAGGTTTACTCAGTTCCTCAATCATTGCTTTGTTCCTCCTGAATGATTCATTCATAGAATGTTAAGAGCTACAACCACAAACTACTAAGTGTTAACTCTGGCAGATCAAAAGAGAAAATTTATGTGTGAACCTACCTGTACAGTTCTGAATTCTTATATATGTCACTGAAGTTTACACACAAAGCTTCTTCTTGGGCCGGTGCTGTCACCTCCAACATCCATGTTGCTGGATTATATCCATCTTTTATCCTACTGATTCCTTCAATTGCCTTCATGAAACACAACCAAATATTTATGACCAATTTTGTACAAAGGCTGGAAAATCTCCCAAGAATTTAGTTATAAACTTATAGTTTGTATGATTTGACTCACCTCAAAGTGATTGATCAATTGACAAGAGTGTCTCCCTAATGGGCCTACATATATTTCTTCTCCTCCTTGCTTCAGTAATAATAGCTATTGCATAGTATAAAAGGTTAAAGTATTTAGTCAATACTAGAAAAAAAAAAGAAACAGATTACGATTACATTAATCTCAAACATTTCTAACCTCGTCAAAAGCATCAAATATGTCAATGCTTGGCTGGTGGATGGTGCAAACCACAGTTCGTCCAGTGTCCACAATTTTTCTCACTGCTCTCATCACTATTGCTGCTGCCCTTGCATCCAGGCCAGATGTTGGCTCATCCATGAATAAAATTGAAGGGTTGGCAACGAATTCAACTGCAATGGTCAACCTCTTGCGCTGCTCTGTTGAGAGACCATTTACACCTGGAAGCCCAACCAGTGCTTCCCTCAATGAGTCCAGCTCTACAAGCTCCATGACCTCCTCAATGAACATCTACAATCATTAATTGATTGATCAATTAGTAAAGATTAAGCAGATCAAAAAGGAGGAAAAAGAAAAGGACTAAAATGTCTATCCCTTATACCTTTTTAGTGGAAGAATTGATTTCAGGAGCTAACCGAAGCCAAGCTGAATAGAGCAAGGATTCATAGACCGTAATATGGGGAGAGTGGATATCGTTCTGTTCACAGTACCCTGATACACGAGCAAATGTTTCTTGTTTCTTTGGGTAGCCAGATATCTTGATGCTTCCTTCAATATATCCTCCAGTTTTCCTTCCAGCCAACACATCCATCAAAGTGGTCTTACCAGCACCACTAACACCCATCAGAGCTGTAAGGACTCCTGGCCTAAAAGCTCCACTCACTCCCTTGAGAAGCAACAGCCGGTCCTCTGTAAAGCCTCGTGCTTTCATTTCCTAGATGTTTAGTTTAACCAGTGAGCATTACCGCAATAAATAGAACTCTAAAGAAAAAAATCCTCCTTAGTATACGTAGTTTCCAAATTGAAACCTAATGTTACCTGTGGCATGTCAACAGAGTATCTGATTTCGTCAAAGGTGAGGGAAAGAGGTTGAAACGGAAGAATCAATCCCTGCATCTTGTTCTGATTGGCTTCATTGCCCTCCATCCTTGTAGATGAAGACTCAGATGAAATACTTCTTTTAATGTCATCTCCTGATTGTACATTTATGTTTTTTTTATTAAATCAATGCCACTAGGTAAAAAAAGTAAAAAAAAGGACATGCTTTCAGCCTAACGCGGCTTATATACCTACCCGCATAAATCTTTCCTCTGGATTGTCGATCAATCATTTTTCTGATCCTACTGGCGTGTTTATCCTTCAATCTCTCTTCAGATAGAACTGCCTTACGTTTCCTAAATGCTGCAATAAGTATGTCGGATTATTAGACATGATTATGCAGTTTTGAAAGTTAAAAACTCAACTGAATTACTTGTCAAACAATAAGATGATCAATGAAATTATACTCACGATCGAGATAAGCAAGAGCCACTGTGAATAAACCATTGAATAGGAAAACATAACAAGTCAATGCCCCTACTCCAATCCAATACCAATAAGCTTCAGTGAAGACCCCACGAGATTTCAGGACTGCCACTCCTAGAGTATCTCCATTGGGTAGAAGCTGTAACATGAAAAGAAAAATCAAACATTATTTGACTTAACAATGACATTTCTTCCAATCATTGATCTTTTTAATAGATCATGATTAGAGGAGAAAAAAGAAAAGACCCTTACTTGGCTCCAACTTTCCCCATGGAACTCGTTTGCTACTATAGCATTTTGCCCATACATCAAGGGAGAGATCCAATAGCCCCATATCCACCATTTCCTTATATTATCTGTGACAAAGAATGAATATTTTATGAGGTTGAACCTAAAATACAGAGCTAACAGCAAGCAAAATGAAATATCTGGATATAATTCTGAAGCATACCTCGTGACAAAATAAATCCACCTAGAAGCATGAGTATAATTAATACAAAGGACCCAAATGTGGTCGAAACAACCATGTCCCTTCCTACTGAGGAAATGAGTCGAAACAATCCAGATGCCATTTGGCTAATACAAATGAGTAGAAGGTACTGTTTGAAAAGCCTGCAATACGAACATTCTCCTAGTTATTGCCAAGACAACAATTGCCATCAAAGAGAACATCCAGACTTTCACAACACTATAAAACCTCCCCATTTGGATTTACCTTCCGACATTTGGGTCAAAACCTATGACATAGTAAGTTAAGAACACCCAAATAGCAACTTCAACAAGTGTAACTGGGATCTTTAGGATCCATGTGGGCAGTGAGTAAGCCCAAGAAGGATAGAATAGGAGGTCTCTTTGCTTGTAAAATACGGGAAGCTTAATGACAGTCATAGAAAGCTCTTGTATTCCATTATACGTCATCGTGGTGACAACGAAGAACAAAGCACCCATAAAAATCCCACCATGCTCTACTGAATCTTTGTGCATCTCAGTTCGCAGGAAGAGTGTCATTGTAAAGAATGCCACAATAATAAGCTGCAATCAGTGCAAGAACCTTTAAGTTGGTGGCACTAGTGGAAATTTCGAAACAAAATTTTGAAGAATCCATTACCAACCTGCATCATCTTGAAAATGTAAACAAATGAATTTCTTTTCATCAGCAATAGTTCTCTTGAAATACAGGCTTTCAAAATTTCCTTCTTGCTAACACCATATTTATCGGTAGTTAAGGCTGAAGGATGACTTTTGCTCTTATCAAATGGGGTGGCAAGTTCATCTGCTACCCTCCGACCAACATGGAATGAGTGGAAAGCCTCGACAAATTCCTTGACAGGGATAAATCTGTAAGGTTTATCTTTATGAGCCCAGTACTGTTCTTGATCTTTCCTCGACGTCACCTGCCAAATCAATGAAAATACAGTCCAACCTTTGCTAAAAGCTAGAGATATAAGTAACAAAAGGGAGAAAAGAAAATGTATTTGAAGTTGACTCACCTCCTGCAAGAAATCGGCAATTCCCTTCCTTTCAGGACATTTGAAACCCACAGATTCGAAAAACTCAGGCACATGCTCACGGGGCCCCTGGTACACAATCTGCCCATCTGATAGGAGAATAATATCATCAAAGAGCTCGTAAGTCTCTGGTGCTGGCTGGAGGAGAGAGATAAGAGCTGTCCCACTTAGAATATCGATGGATTGCTTAATCGAATTCACAATCTGAAATGTTGTCGAACTATCCAAACCAGTTGATATCTCATCCATGAAAAGTGCCCTTGTTGGTCCAACCAGCATCTCCCCTGCAAGAATTTAAAAAATAAAATAAAATTAGAATGCATGATTAGGGAAGAAGAATATTTAACCAGATATTAGAAAATATTAAGTCATGCTACCTGTTGTGACACGCTTTCTTTGTCCTCCAGAGATACCTCTCAGCATTTCATCTCCCACCATGGTATCTGCACAACTCTCAAGTCCCAAAGTCTACAAGTTTGACATGGAACAACAAGAGAAAATGAGAGACTGCTATCCAGATATATTAATTTCTTCCTTATCCTTAGACAGTTTTATATTGTCAATACCTTTAGAATATAGTCTGTGGCTACACTGACCTCCTGTCCTTCTAGTGAAGCTGACTGCAGATGAAGAAACCAAATTTCTCATCACATAAAACTAGGATGATTAAGAACATGGATCTGTAACTTTTTTTTTTTTTTTTTGGTATAGGATGTTGGGGATGGCAAAAGGTTGGAGCAACCACATAAGATCTAGAATGGAAAATGTACAAATTAGATGAAACCAAAGGCGGAACATCACTCTATCAATGAGAACCCATTTGCTCAATGAATTATAGAAGGTTTTTTTTTTTTTTTTAATTGTAGATAACAGATCTGTCTTAAAATTCAACTAGATAAAGTTGATCAAACACAATTATGTATAATTAAAAAGGACTTCTTACATTCAAGAAAGCATCGAAATCAGGATCTGGGTTAATGTCTGCATCCTTTTCTCTTTTTGACAGCTCTGTCAATATATCTGCAGATTTTCCACATTGGGAAATAATTAATTCAAGTTGGTTTTCTGTTTTCAATCTAAAACTTGTCAAATAAAACCGACCATCTTAAATTTTGGAGTTATAAAGTTGGACTAACCATAACGACTTCCGACCCCTTGACATCTTGCAGAAAAAGCAAAGGTTTCTCTCACTGTCATTTCCCCAATGTGGAGATCATGTTGACTGATATAAGCTGCTGTCCTTTGTGGGACAAACTCATCCATTCCATGACCATTGTAATTTATTTTCCCCCGGAACTGAATAGAATTTAAGAGAATATGTAATCAGTTTTCAGATAATTAAGAAAGAGCAAAAGAAGAACAATTAATGTTCAGAAAGAACATCAAAAGCTGTTTAACCTCCTTACTTTTAGATCTTTATCAAGCTTTCCTGCCAAAGCCAACATCAGTGTGGTCTTTCCGGAGCCTGGAGGGCCTAAAAGCAATGTCATTCTGCAAAGCTCAGATCAATCAGTGACTTAGATTAGCCACAGAACCTAACTGTCTGAAAGGAACCAAATCCAAAACCAACTAAATTGTTTGATCTTCTCACCTGCCAGGTTTGATT
Source organism: Telopea speciosissima (assembly GCF_018873765.1). NCBI lineage: Eukaryota > Viridiplantae > Streptophyta > Magnoliopsida > Proteales > Proteaceae > Telopea > Telopea speciosissima. The sequence goes on along the minus strand of NC_057919.1, from coordinate 31,703,442 downwards.
ATTCCACTGACATCATTAAGGATTGATATTGGCACCTTTTTGCTTGGAACAATATGCAGATAACCCAAGATCCCCTTTAAACCAGACAATAAATTTTATGGTCAGTTACAATTTATTTCTGATAGAAACAATATACTGGAAATGAAATTTTCATATGATGGTTTACAAATAAATTACCTCTAATACATTAGCTACAGAGTTGAATACTGTAGTTAAAGCTCTGCTTCCCACATGAGCTTCTGCCTCTACACTTACATGCTCAAACCGGACTTCGATCGTCGGAACATCAATTCCAACTCTGAGTAACCAACAAAAAGAGAAAAACAGATCAATAGTGAGTAGAGAAGAGATAAATAGGAAAATTTCTTACAGAGTAACCAATAAAATGATAAATAAAAAAAAATAAAAAAACAAGAACAGAGCTATCTATGTAAGTAGGATAAAGAAAATAAAGAAGAGAATTTCTTACTGATCAAGGCGGTTCTTGAGCTGCAACAAGAACTTGTCATGGTCCTCCTCTGTAATTTCTATCGATCTATCAAACAAAATCTTCCTCTCTGCAATCCCAAGATTCTCAAAATCAACTAGGTTCAACTCATCCTCTGCTATTGACAATATACCTTCCTTTATACGGTTGTAATTGGGGAGTCTTTCTAGAGCTGCCCATTTCAGAGCATCTTCATCCCCGAGACCTTCTTCTCGTGATAGAGAAGTTCTCGAAAAGACATCGCTCAAGCCGCTGCCAGAGCTTCTAAGTATCGAAGAACTATCAATGCGAAAGCTATTAGCATGAAAACTGCTACCACGGGAACTAAGTCCGGGCAAACTACCTAAATGAAAACTAGGAGTTCCCTGACTACCAAAACGAAAACTTGCCAAACTACCTAAACTGAAATTAGCATTTCCCAAATTACCACTGAAATTAGTATATCCCAAATTACCACTGTAATCAGAATTTCCCAAACCACCACTGAAATAAGCATTTCCTAAACCGCCACTGTAATCAGCATTTCCCAAACCACCACTGAAATTAGCATTTCCTAAACCACCACTGAAATTAGGAGTTCTAGGAGTTCCTAAACCACCACTGAAATTAGCATTTCCTAAACCACCACTGAAATTAGGAGTTCTAGGAGTTCCTAAACCACCACTGAAATTAGGAGTTCTAGGAGTTCCTAAACCACCACTGAAATTAGGAGTTCTTGGAGTTCCCAAACCACCACTGAAATTAGCATTTCCCAGACTACCTATACTGAAATGAGCAGTTCTATTTGATTCACCAGTCTCCATTAGAAGACTCAAAACTGCAAGAATAACTCAAATTTTTAAACCCAACAGAGACAGCAATGCAACTAAAAATCCGAAATGGGTCTGCTCTGTTTATTGTTCTTCTTTCTGTTTCTCTCTGGATAAAGAGATCCCAACTTGCAGGAACCCTTAAAACACACCAAAATCCATCAAAACACAGAAGGTTAAAGAGCTGGAAAATCAAAATGCTCAGTCGGCAAGGGTACAAGTCATCATACTATTTATACATTTACAGGCGTCAAAAGCTGAGTTAAGTGTCTTCTTCCAAAGGTAGACATGCGTCCACGATGTTTTTCCTTGTAAGCATTCCACTTTTAAATATTAGAAGGAAAACATATCCAATATCCGCAGTAAGTATTAAAGAATTGAGTTTAGAAAAAGTCAAATTTTCTCTTTCCTTTGGTGCCACAAAAAATATTTCCAGGTTGTTCATTTTTCTTTTCTTTAATAAATGAAAGCAATTTTTTTAGGGTAATAGTAAGTATTATTCATATCGATGTGTCTAACTCATGGATGAGGAACACAACTCCATAATTCGTGGATTGAAATTAGGTCATAGTATTAGACAGTCGAACACGCTATTGACAATGCCTTCCTTGTCAGGGAGTCAGGCAGCTATAGTGTTGACCTCCCTTAGAAAATGAAAAATTACATGACACCAAGTAAGAAGATAATAAATATCTTTAAGGATGGGACACAGAGGTATAGTTGGTGTAATCCTCCGCGGTTGAAGCTAAGATATAATATCTTTATTATAGGACTCTATCAAAAAAGAGTCATAACCTTCTGAGATTGCTTCTAATAGGGATGAACGTAGTTTATAAAAAACAATTATTTTTAGTTAGGACAAAGTTTTCCTCCACCCATAGAGGATGGTTCACCCACCATCCTAGGATTCACAATCCCCTTCTAGGGTTTTGGTATGTTCCAAAATACCCTCTTGATACCCATTCCCTCCCTCTCCCACCCCTTGATGAATGGGTTCCCACTTACAATACTTGGTTATTTTGAAATTTCACCAGTGAGGGCTATGGGCAAGGATGTAAATGGATCGGATTCGGCTTAGATACAGATCGGATGTGATCGGATCTAGATATTCTCTGGCCGAATATGGATACCTCTAAACGGATTCAGATGTGGATCGAATTCGGATTTTCAACCATCCGTTTACCTCTCTGCTTTGTGTAACCTGAACCTTCCTCTCCCTAGCGGATGCAATTCACTCTCAATCCATATCTCTTAGATCATGATTCTCTTTTCCTCATATTCTAAAACCTGTTGAATCTTCAAAAACCCTAAGTTCATTATTTACTTAATTTTTTATTATTAAGTTTTCAATTTTTTTTTCGGATGAATTTTTATGGAAATATTCAGATTTTTTTTTGATATCTCTAAACGAACGCAAATGTCCCTAAACGGATATGAATGCAAATTAGATTCGAATTTTCGATTATCCATTTACATCCCTAGATATGGTCATATCACATAGATACCCACCCTCTCCACTCCCCCAAAGCCAGTTGACTAGAAACTTGTACTCATGAAAATAAGTAGTGGTCGTTCCTATAATAATCCATAAAATATAGTTATCCCCACTTACAGTGAGTACACACCTAAGCTGCCTTGCTATGGCGAGGACTATGTATATATAGCATATAAATAAGGGAATGTCCGCCCCATGGGCACCCAATTAGATATTCCAGCCCTCACACCAATTTGAAAAAGTAGTCCCAAACCCTAATTTTTTGAAAGTTTTAGGACATTGGTTTTCCATTTGAAGATTAAACGTGTGCTTATGGGTGTCGGGCCATCTTTTAATTTTGAGCAAATTACATGTACCCCTGATGTTTGAAATAATAACAAAACATCCCCCATAGTTTGACCATTTACATGAACCTCCTCTGAACGATTGTGAGGCTTACAAAACTCAAGAAAAAGAAAAATAAACTAAAATTCTTGCTAGATTTCTCTCGTGTGCTAGTTCGTTGTGTAATTCTTCTCCTATTATGACCATCTAATTAGATTAATTCTTGGTAGATTTGATTTCTTAACATTTCTTTTTCTATAATCATGTGTGCTATTTGGTAGTCTAATTTCTCCCTTTTTACCAAAAAAAAAAAAATACAAAATTGATAATGGGGCAGAATTTTGCCATGATAAGTTTTATATTTAACTAATTTTAGAGTTGAGAAACTAATTCTGAAATGTCCCGTGGCTTCAGCTGAGGGGTTTATGTTGCCATCACAAGTCATTTTCTGGAGTATGTGATCAATTAAATCATATGGGCCTCTATTTTACATGTTGTAATGGTATAATTAATTAAGAGTTTAACCTTAATCTTTTAATCTGTTAGGGAAAGATAAGAAATGGTAAGATGGAGAACCAATTCCCGTTGATGGTATAAGGAGAAGATTTGTGTTGGAGTTTAGTATGTTAATCATAAATCATGTTACTTTTAAGCTAAGTTTCTTCTAGTTTCATGCATCACATTGCTCCATGGTTTGGTCCGGTTCATGCTTACATTCTATTTAGTATGTAATCTATGTTTAGGCTTGAGTTTTGCATGCTTTTGTTTTTGTTGTAAACAGGTCTAAGATGTTGTTTAGCTACTATTGCATGCTTAGAGTTAGTTGCATCATTCCTAATCTAGGTTTGCATCTAGTCAGTGTTCATGTCATGTTAAGTTTCTTTTACACATATAATTGGTGTCCATGTTAAACACTCATATAGTTTAGAGTTGCATCTAGTCAGTGTTCATGTCATGTTTAGGGGCTTAAAATTAGTCCCTTATGATAACCACATGGCATATACTTCAAATCAATTTCTGGAACTAGATTCCTCTTACCTTCTGTTACATATATGTTGTAGCTAATATAATAATATTAGACCCCTTCTTTATAATACATGTTTTATTATTGAAAAGAAAGAGAAGAAAAATCAATATCAACTAAGAAGCTAAATATCCAAAAAACTTAAGGTTTTCTTTATTTTATATGTTATAAACATAAACACATAAAGTTTCCTGAGGCCAATTCTAGAATGGCCCATGGCTTCAGGTGAGGGGTTTATGTTGGTTAATAATGAAGGTAATGAAATAACCCAAGATGGTTCCACAGTTGTCGACTTGCTGCATGTTCTTGTTTAATCTTTGAATCAAATAGTCTAACCCATTCCTGTTCTGTTCTCCTTGAGCATTTCAATGAGTTTGATTATGTCTGAGGTTATGAAATTGAATAAGAGTTTATGTTTTTTCATAAAAAATTTCTTATCTGTATGTATTTTACTGCTCTTATTAATTTTCTCTAATCATTATGACATTTTTCAATTGTCCAGCAATGAATATAAGGTGTGCTATTGAATATCATTGAGCTGAAAAAATATTCAAAAAATATATTGACCCAGACATGTATGAGTACTTAGACATGGTTTTTGACATCTACAATTCAGTCATTAACCATGTACCAGTAGACCATAATGTAAGCTTCAAAGTTAGATGTAAAATCCTAATGAAGTAGATATGGAAGTGACAGATGACTGTGGTATATATCAGTTATTTGGGTTGCCTGGATTGGATGTCTTCAATTTGCATGTTTATGATCTTGAAGATAGCCCTGGTAAAATTGACAACTATACAGTCAACAACTTCCCTAATGAGATTGTTTATCGAGAAAAAATAGTTGATAGTTGGCTGAATTTGGTTCCACAGTTGATGGTACACAGCTTGAGAGACGTCAGACTAGAGATGTGCCTAGAAGGGTAAAACAGACTGCTAGAAGGGGTGGTGGTGTATATCGAGTATCAACTAGTGCTACTAGCAGTGATAGTGGTTCTACTGGGAGTGCTATCACTAATACAAATGCTACTAGTAAAGGTAAAGCTACTACTAATGCTATTGTTGTTGTCATTAGTGGAAGAGCTACAAGTACTACTGTTGCTACTAGTAGTGGGTTGAAGAAGACTGTTGATGATTTGAGGCAAGTAGTAGTAAATTGATGAAGAGTTCTGATGATTTGAGGGCAGTTAGAAGAGTTCATCAGAGGAAACTTTGCTTAGTATTCATCCATCCAGTAGTGATGAAGAATGAAGAAACCACAGTGATGATGATGTTAATCAAGATGATGATGAAAGTGAAATTGATAGCATTGAATGAAATGTAGCTAAATTAGAAAGAAAGAGTGATAGAAATAGTGAGAAGAGACATGATGATATATTTGAGCTTGAATTTAAAGATGTTGTTTATAATTACTCTATGAGAGTAACATGGAAATTTGAACCATTTATGATGATGTGCATCACTTCAGGACTGTCCTCCAGAACTTTGTGATTCAGACGGGTTTTGAGAATTTGTTTATGAAAGAGAAAGAGTGACTCCTATATGTAAAGCAATTGGATGTACTTGGAGGATCCATATTTCCCATGTTTCATTGACCAAGAATGCTAATATGACTTTTATGATAAAGTCATATAATCTAACACATACTTGCACCAAGATCACAAAATATAAGAGTGTTACATCCAAATGGATAGCAGAAAAAACTGTAAATCAGGTTAAGACTGATCTAGAAATGAGTGTGAATGCAATGAAGGCAGTGTTGGGTACATCCAACATTAAAGACTCTTACATGAAGATGTACAAAACACGCAATATTGTTGTAGAAATTAATCAAGGTAGCTTTGAGAAGTAATATGCACTGTTACCTGAGTATGTTGATATGGTCTTGAAGAACATGCCTGGTAATATGTTCAAGCTTCGTTATAATGAGAGGTAAGACATGCCACAACCTCCACTGTTAAGAGGTTGTTTGTTCTCTTTCAAGCATGCAATGAAGGTTTTAGGAAGGGATGCATATCTTTCATTGGTATTGGTGGATGTCATCTCAAGGAAAAGTATGGTGGTGTTGTACTGTCAGTCATATCTGTTGATGAGAACAATGCCTTGTTTCCTATTGCATTTTAAATAGTAGAAGTATAATGCAAAGACAGTAGGTTGTTTTTCCTTGAATGTTTACATGAGGCACTTGAAGATGTCAGTTATGATTTGTCTTTGACTTATATGTCAGACAAACAGAAGGTACTTTATTATTTACATATATTATTTATTTGCAATCATGTTATTATATGCTTGTATATTACTGATATAAATTTGAATATGTTTTGTAGGGACTGTCAGATGCAAGTTCTTAAGAATCATTTTTTGTCAGCCTCAAGAGCATATACTGCCACCCAGTTTGAAAGAAAAATGAATGGTATTAAGGAGCTTAACAATGAAGCATACCAATGATTGATGAACAATTTTCCAAGCATGTGGTCAAAGCATACATTTGATGCTAGGAAAAAGAGTGACCATGTCACAAATAACATATCTAAATCTTTCAATCAATGGATAGCAGATTTGAGGCTCATGCTTATTCTCACTTTACTTGACCAACTAAGAGTGAAATTGATGGAGAGAATATATAAAATGTATGAAAAAAATTGTGGTTATGACATTCAAGGTATAGTGACAACAAATGTGAAGAGAAAGTTAGACATAGTGTAGCAAAAGGCAAGAGAATGCATTGTTTATCCATCTGGTCCACATACTTTTGAGGTGACAAATATGTTTCAAGGTCGGGTGGTGATTAATTTGATAGATCACACATGTACCCGTAGAGTGTATCATTGTACTGGGCTACCATATAAACATGCAGCAACAACTATAATATTCATGAGGGAGAAACTTAAAAGATATTGTGATTCATTCTACAGTGTGAAGACATTTATGGATGCATATAAGAGGATGATCCAACCACTTCCTGATCTGACTGAATTGAAACCAAATGATCCTACTAAGCCGGTACGGCCTCCAGTTCTTAAAAGGAGACTAGGAAGTAGGGGTGTCAATAAAGCCCGCTAGGCCCGAACCCACCCGAACCCGCCCTGAGCCCGGCCCGGACCCGACCCTGATTTTTCAGCCCGAAGGGCGGGTTAGGGTTTAGAAATTGCTTGACCCTGGCAGGGTCGGGTCAGGATTGGGTTTAGGCCTTGGGTTGAGCCCGGCCCGACCCGACCCGACCCTGTATTATCTATAAGCATATATATATTTTTTTATATATACAATATATACTTATATAGATATTTATATTATACTTTTTCTTTATCCTAACACTAAAAAAATAAAAAATAATAAAAAAACAACCAAAACCCTCAAAACCCTAAAAACGACTCACATTTCACTCACCCCCATCTCTTTTCCTTCATGCCGTTTCTGCAAATCTTCTCCAAACGAAACAGGGTAAACCCGTTCTCTTTCCCTTCTCTTTCTCTTCTCTTTCCCCCTTCTGTTTCCCTTCGGCCTTCCATCTTCCCATTGTGCGATTTCTGCAAATTATCCCCACATCGAAAAATAATAGGGAAGAATCGTTGAACCTGAAGGAGTTTTGAAGTCTGAAGGAGTTGAACATCTGCAGCTTTTGAAGTCTGAAGGAGTTGAACATCTGCAGATTTGATCAAGATCGAACCATGACACTGTGCATCATGTCCTTGAATTCATAGAAATCAACGCGGCCGTCCTGATTACGGTCAATGGAGAAGATCATCCGTTCAACTCGACCAATGTCTCCCCCTTCGGGCATCCCTAGCTTCCTCAGGACCACTTGCAACTCCATGGCCGAGATGAAGCCACCACCGTCCTCGTCAAACACCTTGAAGGCCTCCGTCAAATCCAACTCTTCCTGCGACAACGACGACGACGACGACGAAACAGGGCTACTGGAACCACCGTCACCACCATATGTCTTGTCGTCGTTAGCGTGTTCAAGAATATTGTGGTCCTCGACTCCTCGTCGTTGTTCCCAAAGAAGGTATCGTCGAGCAACTGGTGCAAGGCTTCGAAGTCTTCGAAGCTGAGGCCAATGTTTCCAGGCCTTATATAGGAGCGCACCATGGAATCAATCTCGGTGGGTTTGGCTTCCAAGCCAAGCAGTTCCAGGGCTAGGGTTAGCTCTTCCACTAAGATCATGTCGTCTCCATTCTTGTTGAATATGTCGAAGATATGACACAGGCGGATACAATTGAGTCTGGGTGAGTGGAGCCGGAATGATGACGACGGGCGGATCGGGCTCGCCGTTGTACTGCTTGCTGGTTTTGCCTCCACCATCTCTCTCTCTCTCTCTCCTCCCCTTCGGCCTGTGCTCGACTGTACCTCTTCCCTCCTTTTGATATGATGTTGTGGTTTGGTGTGGTTTTAAATAAAGTCAAGGTCAGGGTCAATCAAGGCCAACCCGACCCTGCCCGACCCTATCAGGGTCGGGTCTAGCCGGGCCGGGTTAGGAAAAACCCTGGCAGGGTCGGGTCAAGGTTGAGGGTTTCTTGGCCCTGCCAGGGTTGGGTCAGGGTCAAGGTTTAGGTTAAGGCCTCTAGGGTCAGGGTCAGGGTTTAGGCAGGCCCGGCCCAACCCGACCCATTGACACCCCTACTAGGAAGTCCTCATAAAAACAGGAACAAGGAAGGTGATGAGGTATACAAGGGGAAATCAACACATGTGAGATGTAGAAAATGCAAGCAAGCATGCCACAATAAGAGGAAGTGCCAGTTAGCTCCAGTGAATGCCACTGGAGCTTCTACTAGTAAAGGAGCTGGTGTGAAGATATATAACCTATATCCTTTTGTAGTTATTTAATTTCTTGAATGTTTTATTGAAATGCCTAACTAACTCTATGTATGTCATACATATGTAAATAAAGAAAATGAATGAGAGCCAATATGATACCTACAACTCTCAAAGAATTACCAGATCACAAACATCTACAGCTATAACACAAGAGAGTATATATGATAAGACCATATCTAAATTGGTTGTCAATAAAGCACGCAGGAATGCTAAAAAGGGTAGCAACTCGGAAGATGGGTGCATAGAAAGATATGATTGCAAACAAGGAAATGGTTTAGTTGGTTAGGAATTGAGAGGCTGTTTGGAATTTATTTGATGAGATTGAAACAATTAATTTATTTGATGGGTTTGGCATGTAATAGTTTTATACATCTATTTCTCAATAGGTTTTAATGATGGTAATTGTTGTGGGTCTTGAATTTGAACAAGTAATATTTGTGTAGATGTTGATGACTTTTATTTAGATTGTATTGTGATGATGGTAATTATTGTGTGAATGATAATACTTGTCATGTACTATTATTTACAGGTTTGTAATATTGTCCTATATATGGGTAAACGTTGTCCATTTGAACATTGAGGTTCATATAATTTCTTTTGGAATGATGGTCATGTGGAATTAGGTTCTCCTATCCTTTAAGATTAATTTTGTCTTATATTCAAGTTTGTACTACAGTCATCTATATGCTAAAATGTTATCCGTTTGAAAATAAAGGTTCATATATGCAAAACTAATGGAATTTAAATCATTTCAATAGTACTAGAGTTTGGTCTCAATCAAATTCTAAAGAGAAATCTTACAATTTGCTTTTGTTAGTTTTAAACAAACAACATTATAAAGACACCACAAACTTGTTTTCCTCATTTATTGGTAAACAATACAAAGACCAACACAACTAAAGCTATTACTACAATCTTCAGTATTCCAAAAGAGTTCTCCAAATCCTTCAATTTTTCTTTCAGACCTCGCATATCTTCCCCACTCTATCGATCTTCTTGACTTCTTTCACCTACAACCTCATGAGGATGGTCTTTGGTTGTGGGAAATATTGTTAGTGCATTTATTGGGTCACACCGTTTGAAGAATCCACATCTATTAGATGTATCTTGGCAGCAGTAGTATAACCTGTTCTGTTTTGTGTAGACTTTGATATTCTCACTAATGTCCTTCTATGACATCTACATTGTAGGTTTTAATACAAACATGAACCTTGATTGCTCTCATTCACGCTCGATGTTGATATATTTTTTCCTACAAAAAAAAAATATATGAAAAATATCATATGTAAAACTAGTAAACAATGCTAAAGAGATAAATATATATATATATATTGAATTCTAAGAGTGTGTGAGTCCATACAATGGCAGTGGTTCCAGGGCTGTGTGAGTTTGAGATCAGAATACCTCACTAGGGTGTAAAAGGAACATGACATTTAAAAGCAAATATGGTTTTGGTAGACTGCTATCAACTTATAGCTCTAATTTACAGTTACACTGAGATGAATCAATTTTTGTGCCTCACTGCCACAATTCAATATATATATGGGGATTGGTGAAGTCTGAACTGGCAAGGACCGTTAAAATTCAACATGTACCTCTCTTTAAATGAGAGTTGTAGATTCAGTTTTGCCGAGTTCAGTGGGTACTCAATGGAGTCCAATTACTGATGATGACAGGTGGATTCCTGTACTTATTCCTTCTATTTATTTTCTATAACTTTTCAACTCAGTCCAGTATTCTTGTACTCCGCAATTTCCCTATTTTCTAGTTATTTTTGCTACTTTAATCTCTCACATCTCTCTAGCTCATACTCTGTTTAACCTGAAATTACACACCTGATCTCTATTTTGGCTATTCTCTAAATGTTTGTAGGGAAAAAGAACTCTGTTCGGGAGTGTGGCCTACACCAGCACTCCCATGAGTCTATCTCTCTCCTCCCCATATGAAAAGACACCTCTGCCCCCTTGTTTTGAGGAGGAGAGATATAGACACATGAGAGTGCTGGCGTAAGCCACACTCCCGGAGAGAAAACTGCTTTCTTTGTTTGTATTACCCTTCAAGTTCTGGTCCTAAATATCTGATTTCTAATTTGTTGAGTAAAGGTTCAACTGACACTAGGATTCAACTGTTGCACCTGCTATTTGCTCTAAGATTTTCATATTTTGACAGCTGGTAGCCTGTTCCAATGGGCAATTCAACCAGAATTCAAATCCATTCTGATCACAGTTTTTCTAGTTATAAAATTTCTCTTTTTATCTCTCAGTTCTGGGTTTTTTGGCTCAATATTAGTTCTAGTTCATTCTCTATTGTTTGCAAAGCTCCTTTTAGTAGATTAGACATTGAGTTCTAATCCCAGAGCTTGAGTTTCTGGTTTGCAATTAAGAAGTCCCAAAACACATCAAATTACTCAAAAACACCCCCCAGAAAAAGGATCACAAAAACTAAGAAATTTCGTTGGATGGACATGCCAATGTTAGGGTTACATACAACATCCTATATATCCCCCAACTGGTTCCATGGACCAATTAAATTATACATTCTTCAGTCCTACACACAATTAAATGATATATTCTTATACTGGTTCCATCAGTGAACTTGAATCAACAATAGGAAGAGAGAGAGAGAGAGAGAGAGAGAATAAGGAGGCTGATGAAACTTATTGGCCTTGAGGACTAACAGAAGCATGAACAGAAAAAACAAATAATGAGTTCAACTGACCTTCGCCGGAGGGTGGCTGGGCAGGGACTCCGCCGGAGATAGTTTGGTGTTCTGCAATCTTCGTCGGAGCTGGTGTGTAGCGAAACCCTAAATCGATTTAGGGATTTTTCATTTGGAGGAGAAGAAGGTAAATAAGGGTAAAATGGTACTTCAATTAAGCCACTGATGTAAAAAGGGTAAAACTATCTTTTTACTTTCAAAACTAATAGCTCATTAACACCATGAGCCATCAAGGGGTTATATGTAAATGGTGAAACTACGAGGGATGTTTTGTTATTGTTTCAAATACCAGGGGTGCATGTAATTTGCTCTTTAAGTTTTAAATGAAGAGGGATCTATGCAAATAGATCTTGTTATAGAGCACTAAATTAGGTAATGCACCAGACATCAAGTATCTGTCACCTGGTAGCTCTGATCCAGATTGGCCAATTAACAAAACAAGCTACAAAAATATTTAAAGGGAGAAGGTTCCTACATTGCCCAAGTGCAATTTCAGGCACACGAAAGAACCCTTTTTGGAATCTGACAAGGGGAAGGGCATTTATGACATATAACCCTCTCACATGAACAGTGATATGGGACAGGGTGTTCAATTTCATTTTTGAGAAATGCTTCTTGGTGGCATTTTGTACTAAGGATGTAAACGGATCGGATTCGGCTCGGATATGGATCAGATGTGATTAGATCCGGATATTCTCTGGCCGAATATGGATACCTCTAAACGGATTCGGATATGGATCGAATTCGGATTTTTGACCATCCGTTTGCATCTCTGCCTTGTGTAACCCGAACCTTCCTTTCCCTGGAGGATACAATCCACTCTCAATCCATATCTCTTAGATCATGATTCTCTTTTCCTCATATTCTAGAACCTGTTGAATCTTCGATAAAAAACCCTCAAGATCATTTTTTACTTAATTTTTCTTATGTACTCAGATATTTTTTTTGGAAAGATTTTTATCGGAGTATTCAGATTTTTTTTCCGGATATCTCTAAACGAATACGGATGTCCCTAAACGGATACGGATCGGATTGGATTCGGATTTTTGGATATCCATTTACAACCCTGTTTTGTACCCATCATGGTTAATTTTAGTGTTGCAATAGGTCGGGTTAGGCCGGGCCTTTTAAGACCCCAGCCCAACCTTGAGTCCTCTTAGCTGGGCTCAGGCCGGTCGACCTGACCCTAACTCAGGGCCAAAATAATTCAACTTTGACCCACCCTTAGGGTCGGGTTGGGCTGACCCTGATTGGCTCTAACCATGGGGAGGAAGGGAGACGCATGGGCTGGCCAGGCTGAGAAGAAGAAGAAGAAGAAAGAGGAAGAAAAAGAAGAGGAAAAAAGAAGAGGAGGAAGAAGAAGGAAATTTTTTTTTTTTTTCTCAACCCTGACCCGTCCTCAAGGCCACGCTATCTCAACCTAGACCCTATAAGGGCTCAAGATGGACTTGGGCCGTCAGGGCCAAACTTACACCCTAGTTAATTTTATAAGCAATTATAGGTAAATTCAAGGATAGAAGACCTCAAACCCGTCTCAGTGGGCACGTTTTAGTCGAAAAAGAAGAGGGCAATTACCTTTAAACTAAGTCTAAATTTCACTTTTTAACCACTTCCAATACTTAGTTATTTTGAAATTTCCCCGGTGAGGGGTATGGTCCAATCACATAAATCCACCCTCTCCACTCCCCAAACGCCAGTTGACAAGAAACTTGTACTCGTGAAAGCAAGTAATGCTTAACCAAAAAACTAAAAAACAAAAAGGAAGCAAGTAGTGCAACTGTGCAAGTATAGCATAAAATATAGGTATCCCCACTTACAGAGAATACACATCTAAGCTGTCTTGCCATGGAGAAGACAATATATATATAGATATTTTGCATGTCCCCCCATCTAATAAGGCGGCCCGAATGGGTACCCAATTAGACATTCCAGTCCTCCCACCAATTTGAAAAAGTAGTCCCAAACCCTAATTTTAAAAGTTGTAGGACATTTGTTTCCCATTTGAAGATTAAACGTGTGCTTATGGGTGTTGGGCTGCCATTTCATTAGGGTCTTCTATATTTTAAATTATTATAAATTCTAATATGCAAACAAGTCTTGTTATAGAGCACTAACTTAGGCATTTGTACTTTCTACCGAAAAAAACCTTTGGTATTGTACCAAATTGCACCTGACATCATGTATCTATCACCTGGTAGTTTTGATGGGGTCAAAATTTTGTAGATAGATTGACCCAAGGTCTCACTTGTTAATTTCAGCTCAATTTGAGTTGGCTAATTAATAAAACAAGTTACAAAGATATTTACAGGGAGAGGGTGTTCTACACTGCTCAAGTGCAGTTTCAGGAATGAGAGAACCACCTTTGAAATCTAACAATTGAGGGAAGGGCAGTTATGACATATCACCCCCTCACATGAACAGTGATATGAAACTACGAGCAAGCGTAGGGAAATACGTAGAATTAAGAATATTTCTACATGGAAGAATAAATGATTGAATTAAAGATTAAGATTTGATCATGCAGTCAATCTGAAGGTGTTACTAGCTAGCATCATCGTGGTAGTAGAGGCATTTGTTGTTGGGTGCAATTTTTTTAAAAATCGCGCACTTGAGTGATCCATATTTTCCTATACAAATATATGTTTAAAAATATAGGAGCCATAAAATTAAAAAAATGCAGAGTCATAATTGTAAGAACATCTACCTATTTTCCTTCTTTCAACATGTCAACTACATTCTACCTATATATATCGATAGATATGTGTGTGTGTGTGGACATTTGTAATTAGTAATAATTAATCTATGGCGACTAATCTATATAAGAATGAATAGTTTTCACCCATTTTTTTTTGGAATTCCTGAATTATTTATTATTTAATTGAGTTTTTAAATTGATAAAACAGCTTAAATCTAAATTTTGCTTCTAAATTATTCCTAAATTAAAGTTGTCACTTGTGATAATGGTTAGTGAGCCACGTGAGAAGTTGTTTAAATTGTAGAGGCTTTAAAACTAGGGCTGTAAACGGATCGGATTTGGCTCGGATAGTGTTATATCCGCATTCGCATCCGATTAGCTATCGGACGGATTCGGATAGTGCTAAACGGATACGGACATGGATACGGATCGGATATTTTATCCGTTTACATGTAAATATAGTTTTTCGGATAGCTATAGCCTATCCGTATCTGCATCCGTTTAGCTTTCGGACGGATTCGGATAGTGTTAAACGGATACGGACACGGATGCGGAAACGGATTTCGGCTATTCATTTACACCCCTGTTTAAAACCTACATTCCAAGTCAATTGATATTTTGTTGAAAGGAACCTAATTGGTCCATTTCACAAAAAGGAGTGGGCACACTAAAGAAGAGATGTGGGCAGTTAAGTACTTAAGTCACATCTCCACTCCAATTTATTTTCCTCCCACCCTTTTCATATAAAAAATAGGACAGTTGGCTAGAAAAAAGGACTTAACTCATAATAAGGAAGACCATTCATGTATACCACTACTAAAAAAGGAAGGAGATGGTCCTCTAGGCCTCTAGAGATTGCATGCGCGCTGGTCAATGAGAGCATGTGCAAGCTCGTTCTGGGTGGCATTTTCACCTTTCCATGAGGATAGCATTATTTTTATGCACTTTTGTGTTTAGGAGCAGGAGCCACGTGGACCACACGACTAGGTAGTGTTGTTCCCCCTACCCCCAAAAAAAATCTTGACAATGACAAAGACCATCGGATTTGGCTCTTCTACAGGGAGTCCATCGCCCAGGGATACATCCAATGGCCTGGCTGGCACGCACATTCCAGTGCGCTGCGCATTCTGAGTTGGTGCATGTCGGGATTCTTACGCAGCAGCCCAGCCACTGGATGTGTCCTTGGGCACTCCCTGGGCGATGAACTCCCTGGAGAGGAGCCGGATCCAAGACCATCAATGTATACCACTAACCATTTAACTCTTAGGGTAAATTACTTATACACACCTTGTAATATGGCCTGATTGCTTGACACCCCAAAGTTTGAATCTATTACTTGAAAAGTCAATGTTTATAAAATTGACATTATTTTAAAAAGTCAATGGTTATAAAATTATTATGGAATTTGAAAATACGATTTCTATTAATAAGAAACCAATAAATAAATAGAAAACTAAAAAAAAAAAAAAATTTGACCCAACCAAAAATAGAAAGTTCAAAAGTATTATGTACTTCTTTGTTCTTCTAGAAACATATTAAGTCAAACTATTTTCTTATGGCAAAGTCAAACCATTTAGTAGTTGATCTATCCCACCCCTGATTGCCGCATCCAGTGCCAATGATTGTCAAAATACCAATTTATTCCAATGCTGCTGTCTGGTTCTCAAACCTTAGGCCTATATTAATGCTGTTCTATAGGCTGCATTTTCTACTTCGATTTTGTTTTGGGTAGTCAAAGCAGCTTCATTTAATTATCGTGTAGAACTCACGGATGGAGAAGTAACAAACTCCTCAGTCCATGGAACGAAAATAAGTCACATTGTTGTACACGTAATCGATAAAGCTCTCTTTGCCAGGGAGTCAGCAAAGCTATTTTTCTCCTTTGAAAACATAAGAAAAAATACATGAAGATAGAAGGGATGACAAATACAATACATCATCCTAAATTGGCTTAACCTCCATCAATATGACACCACCACCCTGCTGAAGAGATTTGATAATGTCTTTATGATCCGACATAACCAATAAAGCATCATAACCACCAGAATAAGCCTCCACCAAAGTTGATTGAATAGCCAAGGCCTCCCCAACCATAATGTTGTTGAATACATCCGGGATGGAAACAACAAGAAAGGTATCTCCTATAGCAGACCTAAAGACATAACCACAACCTCCCTTGCTACCATTCTGAAGAAAACTGGCATAACAGTTTACTTTGATCATATTCAGAAAACCACCATCCTCACCCAATCGACTTGGCATTTGACTCCCCAAGACAACAGCAGAATTTAAGGAAGGTAATAAAGAGCCATGAAACTCATCAAAAGCCTAGGTTGCAAAAAGGATTACCTCTTCAGGATTCTTCGCCCGACATCCAAAAATAAGATCACACCTTGCCAGCCATATATGCCATAGAACAAAAGAAGCAAGAGAAGACATACAGTGTCCATGCTCCTTTCCAACAATATAAAAAGCACTCCGCTTCATGAGAAAAGATGTTATATTACAATCATTCAAATCAGAACAATGATAACCCACACTACTTCCAAACCATACAGCCTTGGAAAAATCACAACCTAATAAGATATGTGAAATCGTTTCAAGCTCACCACAACGAACACATCCTCGATCAACTGGTATATTCCGATGAGTCAACTCCTCCCCTGTAGCAAGGCCTGATGCATTGCTCCTCCATAAAAACCGTTGGATTCTAGGGAGTGTTCTACACGACCAAACTCTATCATCATCAAAGATACACAATAATCTCATTGGATTAGGGGGCTCCTCATGCGATTGCTCTTTTCACTTTCAGTCATTCATAGATTGATGTCTCTTCCTTCTCTTGCGTTTCACTAATATAGGAGTCCACCTTAGAGCCGTTGGAGAGGGCAACAACTCTATTCCACAATCACAGAATCACCCCCTATTTTCTCTCCACTACTCTCCACTCAGTTATGGTCTCTTTAACCAATTCCTTGGAGATAAGGATGAGGCAACGTGGCCACATCACTAACATCTCCCACTTGGTCATGTTAGCCGGATGCACATTCTTAGTTCTCATTTCCAAGAACATCCGTCATGACATTTCCATTCCCATTTCCAGGAACAATAATAATAATATTTTCATTGTCAAGTCGAAGAACAATCAGTTCCTATTCCAGACTTAAATTACTTAAGTCCAATAAAAAATGATTCGAACATTGTGTCCCAATTCCAGAGTTAGATTGTTTTAAGTCCCATTAGATTTACATGTTTAATATAGGTTTTTGCATGAACTCCCTTTGTGAGGAGATCGGCTACCATATCGCTTGTAGGTATATAGGTTAATTTAATTTCACCCTTTTCTACTATATCTCGTATATAGTAGTATTGTATTTCTACATGTTTTCCCTTTGAGCTATTTACGCCACGGTGTATCAAGCTTATTGCCGCTTGATTATCATAGAATATTTCCACTGGTTCACGTATAAGATCCATCCCAAATTTCATTACAAAAAGTCTTATCCAGACTGCATGAGTAGTTGCCATACTACGAGCAATGTACTCAGCTTCCTGTGTATGTCTTGCAACACACCCTTGTTTCTTGCTACCCCAAGAAACAGTTGCACCTCCAAATGTAAACACATGACCAGAAGTGACTTACAGTCATCTCTATCACCTCCAAAGTCAGCATCGGAGTATCCTATGACCTCAAGTCTTTCTGCTTGAAAACACAATTTTAAGTGTTTAGTTCCTTTGATGTACTTCATAATCATTTTCACTGCTTCTCAAAGGGCAGAGCCAGGATTACGTTGATATCTATTTACCAATCCGATTGGATAGGCCAAATCCGATCGTGTACACAACATGGCATACATCAAACTACCTATTGCCTGAGGGTAAAGTACATTTAACTTTTCCTGTTCTTCTTAAGGGCATTGGCTTTTTGACAAAGCCTTTCCCAATACTATTCGAGTTGATGAGGGATTGCAATTCTGCATCCCAAATCTTTTCAACACAGAACTCAAGTATTTTTTCTTGACATATGTTGTGTTCTATTTCTAAAGATTTGAATTCCTAAAATATAGGATGCTTCCCCCATATCTTTCATTTCAAATCTATTACTGAGTTCAAACTTGGTTTTGTTCAATATGTCCAAGTCATTTTCAGCCAATAGTATGTCGTCAACATACAACGAGAGTACAATGAAACTACTCCCACTCTTCAAAATATACACACAGTTGTCCAACTTATTTGATACGAATCCTAACTTAAGGATCGTTTTGTGGAATACAAGATACCACTGACGTGAGAACTGTTTCAAACCGTACAAAGACTTTTTAAGTCTACATACTTTATCTTTGTGTCCCATTGCTTGAAAACTTTTAGATTGTCGCATATATATGATCTCTTTCAACTCGTCATTTAGAAAGGCGATTTTCACATCCATCTGAAACAATTTTAAGTCCAGATGTGCAACTAGTGCCAATATCAATCTAATAGAGGTAAAATTTTCTACCAATGAGTAAGTTTTCTAGTAGTCTATTCCTCCCTTTTGGATGTAACCTTTTGCGACTAAACGGGTCTTGAATTTATCAACAGATCCATCTACTTCATACTTTTTCTTAAGCACCCATTTACAACCTATAGCATTTCTACCCTTTGGTAGGCCACAAAGTTCTCATACTTGATTCTTTGTGATAGAATCAATTTCTTCCCGCATGGCATTTAACCATTCACCTGATTCTCGTGATTTTGTCGCTTTGCTATAGGTTATAGGATCGACTACTTCTTCCACATCGGTGTCAACTGTATAATGAGATGGTTCACATAAATAAATGTAATAGTCATCTAAATAAGTTGGGGGTGCTTTTGCTCTTTTACTCCCACCTACCCTAGGTTTCGGGTCATGTCCTGGAGGATCAATTTAATCTTCAAGAACTTGGATTCTTTGAAAAAAAAAGTTATTGGTTTCTCTTGAGGGTCAACATCGTAGTCATCATCAATGATATGCAAGGATTTTGTATCCTCCTGTTGTGGTTCCTCTTCTAGTATTATGCATCACGACTCTCAATGTTACATCCGTGCCCAGATTTACTAATAATTATAATTTCTCTCTTGTGCCGTGTAGATTCTGCCGCCGTGTACGCTGGTGAGCTATTTTCTCTTGTGGTCAAACCTAGCCACAAGATCATTGACCAGTTCACGGGCCTGCCTGTGGAGGAGAGAATCCTTAACCGGTAGTGGGGAAGATTTATCGATGATGACTTCGTCAATCATCCTCCTAACACGAGTCCACGGAGCGAAGAGTACCAGAAGGCATTCCCTGTGTCCCCACATCTAGATACCTCCTTTGACGATGAGTTTTAGCATCGCGATTGAAAAACTATTCGAGATCACGAAGGACACGTCATGAAGGTTGAGGGGTAAGATACTGATCTTGTGAATGTTAGTATGTTTTTCCCTTGTTGGCCTTGAAGTGTGGGCCAAAGCCCGACCAATTTCTTAAGTTTCTGCCCTTACAACAGCAATGGATGCATGAGCGGACACACAAAGATTGAATCCACCCGTTAGTCCGCCCGTGCTGTTTAATGACTTTTGTGTGTTTTCTTGGGTGGGACCCACACTCCATCCCCATACATCCTATCTAGATACCTAGACAAGGTTTGGGCCTCACCCTTATTCTCCTTGGCTTGTAGGTTGCCATCAGGGTGGACCCACTAGCTTAATAGACCTCTTAAATGAGTTTTGACTCATAATGCCCATGCCAAATAGGCCCTAAGTGGGATTGGATATAAGACTAAGGCTTAGTCTTCAAGTCTCATTACTTTCTATACCAACCTAAAACGTGGGAGCTGTGGAGCATTGAAGGCTTATGAAGGAAAGCTTGGAAGGGGGCTGTTGAGGTGGAGAATCACCCATAAATCGAACTTTGGGGTAAGTGACCTCATCTCCCTCCCTCTCTGTTCCATTTCTGAGTTTGGAGAATCCCTTGGGATCAATTCCAAGCTTGGGGGTTCTCTTGGAAACCAATTAAACCTCATTGGATCCTCCCTTTGAGACCTTTACCCTCTTCCCTGAATGCCTCCACGGATCTATTAACCTAAATGTTGTTCAAGTATTGGAAACCTAGCTTGGGTTTGGGAAGAACTTTGGAGATGGATCCAATCTTTTAAATCCCCTAAATTATTTGAAGGGCTATATATATTGGACCTCCAACAAAGATTTGGACTCACCTCCCCAACCCTAGGACCTTTATGGGTCCATGAATGAAGGGCTGGAGGTGGAGATCTTCGTAGCTTTCAAAGGAATGGAGACGGACGAACGACCGGACTCACTATTGTGTATCCGCCCGTTAGTCCGTTCAACCTAACCTGGCTGTTTATTTTGGGTAGAGCCACGAGCGGACCCACTTGGGTGAATCTGCCAGTAGCTTAGGTCGCTCTCGGGAAAATCTCAGGGTATGGACGGATGCACGAGCGGATCCATGTTCCGCATCCACCCGTGAGTCCGTTCCATGTGTTTCTTGGGTATGGCCTGGATGGATCCACGACTAGACTCACCTGGCTAACTCCGTTCCTGCATTTGCCCATGTTGTCTTGATCCAAACTTCAATTAAACTGTTGAGACCCTTTGTGGGACCCCCTATATACTTCTAACACTACTTTCACGCATCCTCAGACCTTGGAATCCTTGCAAGAGTGTGTGCACTAGAGCAAACCTTACCAAACACCCCAAAAGGCAAGAAGACAAGCGGTGAGTGGGCTTTGGGTGATGTTTGGGCTTGATATATACGTATAGATTATAACTACATAGATTATACGATGGTTTATGAGTGTGCACTCATTCTTGCTATGTTGCATCCTTGCATATAAAACCATGATTGATACCAATTGATGAAATGTGGATATGTTGCTTTACCTTAGTCTATTGGGTTACGGTGTCAGGTACGCCGATGTCGGAACCCCAAATTTTCATTGTTTGTCATCCTAGTCTGTATGCGCCGTGCCTTGCTGGTACCCGGGTACTAGATGGAATGGGACGTTGATGCACCCGAAATACCTCTCAGGACGATAGGAATTACATGTAGTATATCTGTGGCTAGGATCTATACTCACTTATGCTACGACCCTTGCCAATAGGGGTTTATGTGTTGGATAGTCTGAGCAACTGAGGTCTGTGGAGGTGGGAGAGGCCAGGTCAGGGGTAGTGATGGCTATTGGGGTCTGTCACTGTGGGTGGTCTATGGCTTCTACCGACGTAGGCTCCCTTGTGATAATTGAGGTTTCACTGGGGCGATAGGATAAGTGACCCTTAGTGTCTCCCGAGTTATCACAATAGCATATACCATGACTTAAACTGTTTGTTAGGTGGAAAAATATATAATTAACATTACATGCATCATGGACTATGTGTGATTGTGTGTATGTTCACTTCCCTTTCCCCTCACTGGCTTAGTGGAGCTAACCCCCTGTGTATACAATTTTTAGATTTTGATGTAGGTGATGGTTACTTGGCCGGCCTAGATGTACAGTCGGTGGAGTACGATAGTATTGGAGCAGAGGAGCCTGAGTGCGTGTCAGAGGAATACGACGACGGTTGGCCCTGTGATGATTGTGCTTATGGACACTGATGTTATTGGGGTGTTGTCCCCTCCTTTTGATTCTTTTGGGGCTTTGTGTCCATTATGAATATTTTCTGTAGTAACTTATTATACTTTTAAGTAGTTATGTCATGGTCAGCTGGTGTTAGCATTAACTACTATGTTATCACTTAGACAGCTGAACATACTGTAACTGCTTATGTAAATATTGCTTCCGCTTACGATAACTCTGACAATGAATGGAATATTTATTTGTTTTGCTCAAATGTAATTATTTGGGTGGGCCCTTGGGTGGTGACTATGCTTTGGGACACTGTGTCGTTGATCCTAGTAGGAATTGGGGTGACGCGTGTCATCCTAATCACCCTCTTGACTGTGCTTATGGCATAAGCTAGGGATAGGGGTGTGACACTCAATGACCCATTTTCAGGATGATAAAACCTATACCCTTTTGATCTTTCTGGATATCCTACGAATCAAGAGACAATGGGGCTAATTCTGTTCTGATTGCATCGATGTCTTTCAAAAGGATTGTACGACTACCTCCACACTTGGGTGCCATTACAAGGTCTCCTCTCCTCCAAGGCTTTGATACCAAATGATGAAGGCCTCAAGATAGACTACTAGAACTCGGATCGAGAGGGTACTTGCACTTTTAAAAGTAACACAGATTTTTGGTAGGATGACCTTCAGTCAGTAAATTGAGGATATCTCTCTGCTCAAATATTAGATTGAGATGATTCAAATTGGGTTTTGAATCTAAGAGACGGGGCTATAACATTTTTAAAATAGTATTTTCTTCAATTCTACACAGAAGAGAGTTAAAATGGGCCGTCAAATGACTGTTTCTGCATAGGTCTGAATTTAAGAAAGGTTTGATTGTTGCGATTTTAATGAAGCAACTTGTGGGAAATGAAGATGGGGTGAAATGAGTTTGTTTTTAGGGTTAAAAAGACTCTGAGATTTTAATGATAAAAAAAAGTAAAAAGAATGTGAGAATAGAAATGAAATTGGCTTCAAGTTTTAACACTTCAAGGTTGAATCTTTGAGGCAATGACTTTAATTCTTCCAGGTTGAAAGGTATAGTTCTTCAAGGCTGAATGAAAGCCCAACTCTTCAAGGCAAGGAAAAACTTAACTTGATTTCTATAGAGGAACTCTTCAAGGTTTACAAGTAAGAAGCAATGGAGTAACTTTGAGATCTTTTTTATTTCGCTCAAGCATACTACAACATAAAATTCGTCCCCTATATATAGGACTCCAATCTTTGACCTAGGAGATTACAAGTCTACAACCACCATTCGACAAGAGATTCCACTAGCATAGTGATTCCCAAACTTTGGTTCTCAAGTTATGATATGGACCAATGACAAATTATATATAAAATAAACTAAATAAGAAAAACTAGAAATATAGACTTGTTGAGGTCTTCCATGTCTTGATGAATTCTTCCATATGTAGAAGAAATTTCTATGTTGATGTCGAGCTTTCCAAGACCTTTGTGGAGACTCAAGATAGTGTTTGTAGAAGACCAAGATAATACTCATAGAATGAAGTGTAGCATGGAGAAGACCAAAAGACTTTGATTAAGATCGCACCATTAGTGGAATTGACTTCTTTGAGTGGGGCTAGGTTGTTGGGTTAAAAAGTGGCTTAGTCACTTGGCGTTTGATTCTCTCTTGGCCTTGGTTCAAGTGAATCAAATGGGTTTGAGTTTGATACGGACTAACCTCCTTAAAGACTACACTTATGCATGCACTTGGACTTGGGTTTCCTTATTTTGGGCGGCATCAAAATGACTCAGTGATTATGGGATGATATTTGGAATCAAAACGACGTTATTAATTCCATGATGGAAAATTATAACCTCAACAAATACTCCCACTTTAATTAATTAATGATTATGACATATTACAGACATCGAGCAATCTCCATGCACCACATGTTACAGATGTATATTACTATAGCCACGTGGATGTTCCACTTGTGTTTGTTAGGATTCTAGAAATTAATTGTTATGTGTATTACTTGTATGTAAAAGATGTTTATTTTTTGGTAAAAATATAAGAGATGCTCTCTCATTAATAATAATGATATACACTTGAGTTTACATCACCACAATCTACTCCATCGCTCTCCCGATCAATCAAATTAAAATCCTAAATCTATATTACATCCCAGTTAAAGCTACTTTGGAGGAACTAACCCAATAATTGGATGCCTAAGGGTAGAACATAGGTTTAAGAGAGAGAGAGAGAGTTGCATCACGTCATATATTTAGTTGGTCCATAATTACTGAGGTGATACACTAAGATTAAATTGCAATTCTTAAAAAATTAAACCTACGGAAATTAACTCTTAATTTTTCATATAAAAAAAATCTTTTCCAACTCTTAGAAAATCAATTATTAGGGGTGGAATTGCAAGTCCAACTTAAAATTCTCAATAATAAGTCATTGTGGGTTCAAGACAGCAAGTCCCACTTGCTTGCCAACAAAGCACAACCTTAGGGTATCTTTTCACATTAAACAATTTAATTTTAAAATTTTGTTATAAATTAATATGGATAGACCCCACTAGGAGGACCCACCATCCTAGGTATAAGACTGGTCCACCATGGGTTAAGTTAAGGGAAAAAACTCTTTTATAAACTTGGACAAAACTGGTTTGGAAATCCAAGCCTGATAAAACTGGTTTTATAAATGGGACTCATTTTTTTTTTTTTTTTTTTTTTAAAAACAAATATTTTTATGTGCTAGGCCGGCCTGATCTTGATTGGCCTTGGGTCAAAAGATCCATATAATTGCTTTTCAAAAAAGGTCATGGGCTTAAAATCCACACTTAAAAAGAAACCATATACCATAATTATGCTCTAATCCCTATCCCTCTCCCCTATAACCCCACCCCTCCTCTTCTCTTTCTTCTTCTTCTTCCCCTCCCCCCCCCCCCTCTGCAAACAATAGTTTGTCTCTTCTCCTTTTATTCTTTTGTATATACTCTTCCTGGTTATAACAGGGAGCAGAGAGCAGCTAGACCCTCCCGGCGGCAAGGCCGGGCCAGCCAGGTGGCCTGCATGTGTGGGTGTCACAACCTGCAGCCGCGGGGTGGCGTGGACATGCTTGCTGGCTCGTAGGGATAAAGGCTGGGCCTTGGGCTGGCTGCCATGCTGGCCTGTCAGACATTTCTATGCTACTGGCAGCAGGCACAGCCTGTCGGCCGGTGGCAAAAAACTCTGTTTTTTTTCTTTAATGTGAGGGACGCTTTGATGCTAATTGGTGGAGTTATCTCTCTCTCAACCCCTCTTGTTCTCACACTTAAATCACTAAAAGGAGAGTCTCGCACCTCCTCTCAACGTGAAACACCATATATTTATAGATTTTAAGAACTAATATGTGATCCTTACACATTCTAGGGTTTCAAGACCCATCCTAATCATCCATTTGGGATTTTCCAAGTTATGTTTTTTATTATCAATGGTGCATATCAAATCAACATACTTCACCAATCACTTGTAGCCAAGTAGATTTCATTTAAAAAGAGGTTTCTTGAGGCCTAAGGGGAACTCAATATTATGTGAATTTGTAGAATTTGACATTGACAACGATGAACAACACTCGATACCGAGACAAGGCCCTGTTTTGGTGACTAGAAGCTGGTGGATGTCGACATGTATTCACGAAAGATTCGATCTTTCAAAGATTCTACTCAATCGACAGTTGAGAAGGTGCCTTTCATTCTCAACTCGTGATGGTTTGATGTCTATTTGGGGCCTTCAAACATCGATCTATATTAGGATGACAATAGTTAAAGGTTTTACGCTTTAGCCTGCTCTTCTTGGACCGAGCTTTAGGATTACTAGCCTCAAGCTTTGAAGTTCTTATTTTATATGGTTAGAATTCTATATTAATACTTTTTTTGCAGTGCATGGCATGGATGTACGTACCGTTCTTATTAATTAGTCTCTTAATTTAAATAGTTAGCTATGAATTAGGTTTTCTTTTTTTTGGCCTTGGAAGTATCAATTATCTAATAAAAATACCTATCAAATGGGAAGTCCGGTTCCACCAACCTTTTACAGACTATAACCTGTCACTTACTCGTTTTCTTAATTAGTTTTCTAGATCCTAATCTAGGTGACGATTTTCTTTTTCTCTCATTATCTCTTAAGTAGAAGAGATTTTCTTTCAAGAAACAATCCCATATCTTCATAATGACAACTCTACTAGGGAATGTCAAACTTCTAAAATATGGTTGGTGTTTTATTTTATTTTAATGATTTATATTATTTTGATTGAATGCTTTGATTGTTGATCATCATTTGTTTGTCTTATCATATCATGTTGTGCACTAACTTGCATTATTCATATGCTTAGACTACCCACTGTGCATTGCAGAGATTGCCAAGGGAAGCCTTATTTGTCCTGCCAACCTTGAATCATGTATGAGACATAGAACCTCAACACCTAAGGTTAAACCTAGTTAAATTAGGAGTGTAAAGATTGAAAGGATAAGAGAAAAGAGAGAGAGAGACCAGATTTACTGTGGTTCGGTTAGAACAACCTACGTCCACAGTGAGAATGCTCTTTTTTGTGTATTTTATTCAATGAGATTACAGTCCTTATATATTAAGGATTCTTGATTAGGAGGTGGAGAGATTGAGGGAATAGATGGAGTGATTGAGGTAAGAATCCCTCTATACATGGTAATGGGATATTGAGTAATCCACCTACTATATTGGGTTTCCTTGATTGGATTCCTATCTTTTAGGTTGGCTGAGATAGCCATTAGAGCAAGGCTCTTCTTATCTTCCAGCTGGTGGTTGGTAGAGAGAACCGTTGGAGAAAGATTCTCCCTTATACTCCCCGTCAATCTCAAGGGGGCTGTAGTCACATTGAGGTTGGTGAGTAAGGTGTTGAACCGTTGAGTTGATAGAGGCTTTGTAAAAATATCTGCCAGCTGATCTTTAGTGGAGATGAACCGCACATCAAGGAGTCCTTTGGCCACCTTGTCTCTAACGAAATGAAAGTCTATTTCAACATGCTTGGTGCGTGGATGAAATACTGGATTGGCAGTAAGATAAGTTGCACCCACATTGTCACACCACAAGGTTGGAGCAGACGGGATGAATATGCAAAGTTCTTTTAGCAGAGAATGGGTCCATGTTAGTTCAGCCGCTGAATTTGCAATGGCTTGATATTCGGATTTTGTGCTGGATCTTGAAACCGTTGCTTGTTTACGTGAGCTCCATGAAATTAAGTTTTTACCAATGAAAATGGCAAACCCTCTTGTTGATTTTCGATCATCGGGGCAACCAGCTCAATCAACATCAGAATAAGTGGATAAGGCTAAGTTGGATCGCTTGTAGAGCATTAGCCCATGAGATGCAGTGCCTTTTAAATAGCGAAGTATTCTCTTTACGGCTGACCAATGATCTATTGTTGGACCATGCATATATTGGCAAACTTTGTTGACAGCATACTGAACATCCGGTCTTGTAAGTGTTGCATATTGTAGGGTACTCACGGTACTTCGATATAATGTGGGGTCTTCCATAGGTTGCCCTGAGAATTTGGTGAGCTTTGTTGAGGGGGACATTGGTGTTGAAATTGGCTTACAGTCCACCATTTTTACTCTTGCTAATAGATCTAAGACATACTGTCGTTGTGAAAGATGCAGGCCAGTAACCATTGCTTCAACACTTACACCAACGAAGTAATGTAAAGGGCCCATATCTTTGATAGCAAAAGCATTGCTTATTTTTGCTAGAAAAGTTTGTAGAATAGCATCACTTGTACCGGTTAGGATGATGTCGTCCACATAAATTAGAATGTATATTGTTCCTTCAGGTTTGTGGTATATGAATAAAGACGTATCGGTCTTTGAACCTTCAAAGCCATTTTCAAGGAGGAAGGAACTGAGTCTATCAAACCAGGCCCTTGGAGCCTGTTTTAGACCATAGAGGGATTTGTGTAACCTGCAAACATGGGAAGGAAAATTTGAATTAGTAAAACCAGGTGGCTGATGCATGAACACTTCCTCATTTAGAATGCCATGTAGGAAGGCATTTTGGATGTCAAGTTGTCGAATTGGCCAAGATCTTGTGAGAGCGATGGATAGAACCAAACAGATCGTAGTGGGCTCTACCACAGGGCTAAAAGTCTCATTATAATCAAGCCCTTCTTTTTTATTGTATCCTTTGGCCACAAGTCGGGCTTTGTAGCGGTCTATACTCCCATCGGCCTTACGCTTGATTCGAAAGACCCATTTGCAACCTACCACATTTTGAGATGGAGTGGGTGGAACAAGAGTCCAAGTCCTATTTTTGAGAAGGGCATTGAATTCAGAATCCATAGCCTGACACCAATGGGCATAACGATTTGCTTGGGCAAAGGTTGTAGGTTCAGTGGTGGTAGAGGTATCTGTTTTGGTGATGGTAAAAAAGGTTTTGGGCTTCCGAGTGCCATCCTTTGTGCGAGTTACCATGGGATGTTGATTTCTTGTTGGCTGGGCAATGGGTAAGTCAACAACCAAATCAATTGATGGAAGAGAACCTAGGTCATTTGAAGTTGATGAGGAGGAAGTAGTGATGATTGGGTTTGAGGCTGGGGATGGGATGGTGGTCGATGATGTAGTTGTTGGAATAGAGGGTGTAGGGGTGGCTGCCGGGATGCCATTTGGTTAGGTAATACCCAATCAACTATGGGTGGTGGTCCAAGAAGCGATGGTTGGGTAACCACTGGTGGTGGAAAGTGTGTTGTGTCGATCTTGAATGGGAATCTGGCTTCATCAAAGATTACATGACTAGAGATGGTGAAACGTTTTGCTTCACGATCATAACACTTATAGCCACGGTGTTTGGAGCTATACCCTAAAAACACATGGATCCGAGAACTGAAATCTAATTTATGTTTATTGTATGGTCTTAGAAGTGGGTAGCAGGCACAACCAAAAACTCTTAGGTTATCATAGGTAGGGTGTGTGCCAAATAATTTCAAAACCGGAGATTGGTTTCCAAGGACAACTGTCGGTAGTCTATTGATTAGAAACACTGCGGTTTCAAAAGCATGGTGCCAAAATTGTCTTGGGACAGATGAGTGAGCTAGTAAAGAGAGCCCAATTTCAACAATATGGCGGTGGCAGCGTTCTGCTGCCCCATTTTGTTCATGTGTGTGGGGGCAGGAAAGTCGATGCTCAATCCCGACTTGTTCAAGGTAGGTAGATACCGTACGGTATTCACCACCCCAATCACTATGAAACCTTTTAATCTTACGATTGAACAAATTTTCAACAAGCATTTTGAATTTTTGAAAAATACCATAAACTTCAGATTTTAGTGTGAATGGAAAATACCAAATAAATTTGCTAAAATCATCAATAAAGATGACATAATAACGGTGACCATCAGTAGATATGATTGGGGAGGGTCCCCAAACATCCGAAAAT
The DNA here is from genome assembly GCF_018873765.1 of Telopea speciosissima. Classification (NCBI taxonomy): domain Eukaryota; kingdom Viridiplantae; phylum Streptophyta; class Magnoliopsida; order Proteales; family Proteaceae; genus Telopea; species Telopea speciosissima. The sequence continues at coordinate 31,674,046 of NC_057919.1, read as the reverse complement.
ATTAAATCAAGAGGGCCTGAAGATTTTTAATTTGAAATATTAAAAGGAAGTTTATGACTCTTTCCTGCTTGACATGCACTACAAATTGAAAATTCTTTTTGAGAAGAAATAGGTAAATGAAAATCTTGTGCAATACGACGAACGGTTCGTAAGGCAGGATGCCCTAACCGATTATGCCACTGTTGAAGAGAGGTCGTTTCTCCAATCAAAGCTTTAGGAGAATATTTATTGATAGGTACTGTTTTATTGAGAGTCATCTGGTAGAGCCCGCCTTTAAGTGTGCCCTGTAGAAGACACCTCCCCGTTGCTCGGTCCTTCACAAAACACGTGTCAGGATGAAATTCAAAAATAATATTATTATCACGTGTAAATTGTGAAACAGATAATAAATTACGAGTGATGTCAGGCACATGCAATATATTTTGAAGAGTTAAAGGCATAGATGAAGAGGCAATAGATGATTTACCAGTGTGAGTTATGGGCAAACCTGTTCCATTTCCGATTTGAACATGATCCGAACCTGTGTAAGGCTGAGAGATATGCAAATTTTCCAAAGCAGCAGTTATATGATTTGTCGCTCCGGAATCGGGATACTAGTGTGTATCAACATTGGAGGAAGCTGGTGGGTATTCAACCATATGAACGGATATAGGACCTGTAGCAGTAGCCTGATATGCGTGGTTAAAATGCTGCCTACAGTCCAAGGCCTTATGCCCAATTCGGTTGCATATTTGACAATAGTAGGATGGTGGCTGTTGTTGTCCAGTAGTGGGATTATTATACCCTTGATGGGGTACTATTGGTGAACGAAAATGTCCATACCTGCCACGCGAGGGACGTCCTCTATTGCCTTGGCGGCCACAGTTGTGGTAACCACCACGATAAGGTCTACCTCCACGAGAATTGGATGATTGAACAACAACATTTGCTACTGGTTGGGATAGTTCAAAAGCCTGATCCTCTTTGAGACGAAGTTCTTGAGTCAGCAACATACCTTGGAGTTCGGTGTATGTGAATGGAGTGCTGCCGCGTGTTGAGACTAAAGTAACGAAGGCAGCATATTCAATTCCTAAACCAATGAGGACATATAAGCAGAGATCCTCATCAAAGATGGCTTTTCCAACAGCTGCAAGTTGGTCTACAGTACTTTTGATCCGCAGCAAGTAATTGTGGATAGAAGAGTTGCCACGCTTGAGATTTTGTAATTGAAATCGAAGTTGCATAATGCAAGCAGTTGAAGCTGTGGAGTACAAGCGTTCAAGACTCGTCCAAACCTCTCTGGAGGTTGTGCAGCCTACAATCTGAGCATGCATAGGTTTGGTTAGGGATGCAATGAGCCAACACATAAGGAGTTGGTCTTGGCGGATCCATTTCAGATATGCTGGATTTTGATTGGTTGTAGAAGAGCCTGCTTCGTTGAGTGCAGTGCTGGTGGGTGGAAGAGTTTGTGGTGGACAAGGATTGCTTCCATCGACAATTCCAATTAGTTCATAACTCTTTAGAAGAGGGACTAATTGGGATTTCCACAGTAAATAATTCGAATCAGAAAGTTTGATTGAAAGAAAGTTGTTGAGGGAGGGAAAGCTGTTACCAGTGGTGGGAGAAGAAAGAAACCCAGATGCGGCCTGGTGCTCTGATGCCATGTTAAATTAGGACTGTAAAGATTGAAAGGAGAAGAGAAAAGAGAGAGAGAGAGACCAGATTTAATGTGGTTCAGTTAGAACAACCTACGTCCACAGTGAGAATGCTCTTTTTTGTGTATTTATATTCAATGAGATTACAGTCCTTATATATTAAGGATTCTTGATTAGGAGGTGGAGAGATTGAGGGAATAGATGCAGTGGTTGAGGTACGAATCCCTCTATACATGGTAATGGGATATTGAGTAATCCACCTACTATATTGGGTTTCCTTGATTGGATTCCTATCTTTTAGGTTGGCTGAGATAGCCGTTAGAGCAAGGCTCTTCTTATCTTCCAGCTGGTGGTTGGTAGAGAGAACCGTTGGAGAAAGATTCTCCCTTATATATAATCTAATGTAAATAAAATTGACGGACAATAATATATAATCTGTCCTTTGTTCGATGCCGACTTACTTGATGTTTTGCTTTTTGTTACCAAAATCCATTCACACCACTTTAGACTCCATTAATTCTCGGTTTTGGAGGGGAGCTAAATCTAAAGATAAAAAGCTCACTCTCATCTCTTGGAAATCTATTTGTCATCATAAGACTAGTGGTGGTTTGGGCTTCCACCCCTCATCCCTCCAAAATGAGGCTCTTCTCATTTGGCTTGGATGGTGTTAAGTTTGAATTTCAAACTCAATTGTATATCTCTTATTGTGTGTACAATAGGATAATATATACAAAAAGAATCTTACCTACCTAATCTCCTACTAATATGGAAGATAATTACATAATTACAGTATATCTTACCTACCTAATCTTCTACAAATATGGAAGGTATATATATACAAAGGAAGTCTGTGGTAGGTGAATGAGATAAGGGTGAAACATGTACAATTGTAAGAGATGACAAATGATAAAAAAAACCTCACTTCATTATGGAGCAAGTTGCTTAAGGCCAGATATTTTCCAAATTCCTTCCCCTTTAAGTTTCAACATTAAACCAAAGAAGGGATCTTGGATTTGGAATAGTATAGCACACATTCTTCCTTCCTTGCGGAAAATGACTCAATGGAGAGTAGGGACTGACTCTCAGATCTCTCTTTGGGATTGCAATTGGATATCTGGAATTTCCCCTCCTTTTATCATTCAACCATGTCATCACAGACCTCCTTACATTGCTGTCTTTGATCTCCTAAGTGGCAAAAGTTGGAATCTATCACTCTTACATTTCATTTTTCCACCTCACACAGCAAACAGTATCACCAATATTCCTTTAACAACCCATCCACATGATGATTTCATCTTTTGCCCCGTCACTAAAACTGGGAACCTTACCACAAAGGTGGCAGCCCGAGTACTCCTAGATGATCCATCTTTCAATAATCCCTCCTCTCCCCTGTGAGTTCTTTCAAACCAATTGGGAAGTTAATTTGGTCTCTCAAAATTCATCCTAAATTCAAACTTTTCCGGAATGGATTAGGAACTTGGTTAGCCCTATCAAAATTCCTACCAATTCAGGACCTTTTTTATGTTTCATAAATACCACAATGAAACACCTTGGCATCTCTTCATATCATGTGAATTTTCCAAACATATCTGGTCTGCAGGACCATTGGGTTTGCGCACTGAATCCCTAACAGCTAACTCCATCCTTGACCTCTTCTATTCCCTCTATACCCCCCCTAGCCTTCCTTTGATCTCAAATTCGTTTTAGCTATCTTCTCTATCACCTATTACTGTATTTGGTCTGAAAGAAATCGGTGTTGGGTATCCATATCCCCCCCCCCCCCCCCCAAAACCCTCTATCCATAATCAACAACATCAACTGATGGATTGGAGAACTACACCTTCTACCCCATGCACCCAAGACTGGCCCAGAAGCTCATCTTAATCCTCTTCAGGCCTCACCCACCATTAGGGAAATACTTGACCTTACCAATGCTGATTCCTTGACTATTATCTGTGATGGCAGTTTCCTAAAAGACTTAGGGGATGCAGGATGGGCGGCTATCATCATTCAAAACAAACAATTTTTATCTGCTTGTTCTGCTTTTGTTCATGCAAGCTCAGCACAGGAAGCAGAAGCAAAGGACTGCTGCTTGGACTATAGCAAATAGTATCATGGCACGACGCTACTCTCACCATCTGGACTGATTGCACGGAACTGAATCAATGGCTCATACAATCTACTATGCAATGGCCGTTGAAGGTTTTTACTGTTTTGTGGGACATTAAGAACATTTTGACTGCTTTTCCTAATTTATGTATCTCTAAACAGAATACATGCTTTATCCAGTCTGCTCATGATCTGGCCATCAAAGCCAAACGTTCAAGAATAATATGTATATGTCTGATATTTCTCTTCTCTAGTTAATATAATTACTATTTTATCAAAAAAAAGAAAAAAGAATATATAATCTTGATCCATTCTCTTAAGTTTACATTGATTTTTGCGATCCCAAATCAGGGTTATATGATCTTCAATGTGTAGACCAAGTAGAAATTGACATAGAATCAAGATCGTGCCAACATGAGCTAACCAAATGTTTCTTCCTTGAGGCCCATTTGCTTGAAAATTAAATTGCAAATTGACAAGCTTGACGGAATTGGTGACCTAAGAGCACACTTTAGGGCCTATATAGGTCAAATGAGAATTATCACTGAACAGATGGGCCAAGCCTTTCAACTGACTCTAACTGAGCCAGCTCTACGCTTGTTAATATCTCTAGAACCTTCCCAAACTCTCACTTGAAAAGACATTGTGAAGGAATTTAAGAAACAATATTCCTACAATAATGAGATGGAAGTCAATGTTGTAGCTTGCAATTAGAAAGTGTCTATAAATAACTCAGCTCAGACCTTCACAATTGAGGCTAATCCACAATAAAGACCAACAAGGCAATTCTTTGATTTGAGTATGTTGTTAGGTGTGGTATTCAATAAGTTGTAGAATGAAGGATTATTAACTAAGGTCTATGGGATCTTTGATCTCCCAAAAATTTCAGAAGGGAAAATCTCCCTCGCTCAGCCAAAGCGATAGACTTGACAGTAATGGGTCATTGCTTGTAAGAGTCCAGGTCCCTACGGCCACTAGAGTCCACAGTAATGTGAGCAGCTAAAATTTTCTGGAGTGACAAAAAATGATAGCAGCATGGATAGAAGATTGGAATCACCACCACAAGGAGCTGCAAAATTGAAGGTGTATGGGGCTTAAGTTGCCAGTGTTCATGAAGGCTCTAAGATCCTCAAAAACAAGCATAAAGATTGTTCCTCCTTGTTTGGCAGAGGGAGTAGAAGTACAATCTTTCAAAGAAGACTTTTTAATGGGAAAGACAATTATGAAAGACCAGAAAAAGTATTAAGATTCATGGCTGCACAATAGCGTGGAAGAGAAAATATTTTATGCTTGACTATCAAGAGCTTACAAAAGAATTTCGAAACATCACAGTAGTCATGTATGAAGGATCCAAAATTACTGTGCTCTCAGTTTTTGCAATGGTTTTGTTTACTGTAAGCCAATGCTGACTATTGCAGATTGTATTAAAAATTCAACATTGTCTACAAGAAAATGGCCTCTGTTTTATCCTTATAATTCTTCTGAAATAAACAATACTGGAAGTTCTTCCTAACAAACAAAAAATTGAAAATTTCAATTCAGTTTATTGCTGTGGATATAAAGTTATACACTGTACAGTACACCCTGTTATTTATATGCAATGTGACACAATGAAATAACAGTCAAAGTTTAGATCCTTGAGAGCTTCTATAATGGCTCTAACTGCTGCTAATACTTCATTTTTTTTTTCTCTTTATTCTGCGAGCATTCTCTTCTTATCTTTTCTGGAAGTTAATTGCCTTAATTGAAAAAGCAAATATGAATGCAAAAAGAGTAGGGAAGGCAACAATCACAACAGAAACCACTCCTAAAAATTCATGTCTAAATCCAAAATAGTTCCTCACAAAATCTTCTACACTGCTGCCTGATTCAAGCTTTTCCTGTATATCTCCATACTGTGACACCACCAATCCGTACAATGTCCAAGAAACAGGGCTGATCCAGTAGTACCACCTCCACCAGACAGGAATCCTCTGTAATGAACATAAAATGAATTAATAAATAAAAATAAATTAATTCTATTTATTGTACCCTCTAAAAATGAGGGGGGGGGGAGAGGGGAATCATGGGAACATACTGTTCTTGGAATTAGGAATCCTGAGAAAACATTCCATATTGCATAGAATGCCGAGGAAACTATAGAAGCCATGTGTTGGTTGGGTGTCAATGCCACTGCCATCATACCATAAAAGGTGTAGTATAACAATGTGAAGTACATGAAGAATAGGTACCAAAAGAACTTTGCAACAGTCCAGTGAAATCCGATCATTGAATACACTATAAGCGCGTATACTACAGCCTGTATGAAGACATATGGAAGTTCAATCATGACCTACACCAGAAAGAAATGCATTTGATGAGAAACATATGAGACAATTAAACTGTAATTTTGTTTAATATAGAAAGGAAAAAAGAAAAAAAAGAAAAAAAAAAACTCAGTCATGTTGATCATATAATGATTGAAAAGTGCTTACTTGGGCAAAAGCATATGGCAATGCAGAGTACATTCCAGCAGCCCTCTCTCTATAGAAAACTGCCCTTTCAATAGCTACAACAGGCTGCACTGAGGAAGAATTTGATACCCCAAGAAAGATAATAGCAGCATACATAGAACCCATTGCATTAAAGATGTCCTGTTGCTTTTGGCTGCAGTTTTTTCAATATCCAAATCAAAATTGATATCGGACACAAAAAAAATAAAAGGAGAAGAGCATAATAAGAGTTCACTGTATAGGATAAGTTACCTTCTAGATCCAAGAGCCCAAAACATTGACCCAAACATCAGAGCTATGATAGTTGTGAAGAAGAGCCTAACGGCAGTGTATGGTGGATTCCGCCAGTATGACCAATGTTGTTTCCAGAGGCAGGCTATGCATTGGATGAAGAAAGGCTGGGAGTACTGAGTAGGAAAATAAAGGTCATTTGATCCTGGGCTAGGTTTACCCAGTTCCTGAATCATTGATCTATTCCTCCTGAATGATTAATTTATAAGAATATTAAGAGCTACAACTACAAACTAATAAGTGTTCCAACTTTGGCACATCAAACTTCATTGAAAGAGAATTTAAAAGTCACCCCCTACCTGTACAGTTCTGAATTCTTATAAGTTTCACTGAAGTTGACTCCTAGTGCTGCTTCTTGGGCTGTTGTTGTCACCTCCAACATCCATGTTGCTGGATTATAACCGTCTTTTATTTTACTGACTCCTTCTATTGCCTTCATAAAACAACAACTATATTTATCAATGACTGCACTAAGCCTGGAATATGGAAAGTGTCAACAAGATTTTAGTTACTTATTGAGGTTTGGTTTCCATAGTTCGGCTCACCTCAAAGTAATTGATCAAATGACAAGCATGTGTCCCCAGTGGGCCGACATATATTTCTTGTCCTCCTTGCTTCATTAAGAACAGCTGTTGAATAGTATCCAAGGCATAAGTATTTGATAAGTTCTAAAAAAGCTACAATACAATAGGTTACTACTAGTTCATTAATCTCAAACATTTCTGACTACCTCATCAAAAGCATCAAATATGTCGATGCTTGGCTGGTGGATGGTGCACACCACTGTTCTTCCAGTGTCTACAATGTTTCTCACTGTTCTCATCACTATTGCTGCTGCCCTTGCATCAAGGCCAGAGGTTGGCTCATCCATGAATACAATTGAAGGGTTGGCAACGAGTTCAACAGCGATGGTTAGTCTCTTGCGCTGCTCTGTTGAGAGACCATTTATTCCTGGCAGCCCTACCAGTGCTTCCCTCAATGAGGTCAGCTCTACAAGCTCCATGACCTCCTCAATGAACATCTACAATCATTAATTTTTTTAATTAGTAACTACCCAACAACTCCAAAACAAAGCTCAAAAAAGGGTTAATAAATCTTTATCATGTACCTTTCTAGTGGCAGAATTGACTTCAGAAGGTAACCGAAGCCAAGCAGAATAGAGTAAGGACTCGTAGACAGTAACATGAGGGGAGTGGATATCATTCTGTTCACAGTATCCTGATACGCGAGCAAATGTTTCCTGATTCTTAGGGTAACCGGATATTTTGATGCTTCCCTCAATATTTCCTCCAGTTTTCCTTCCAGCCAACACATCCATCAAAGTAGTCTTACCAGCACCACTGACACCCATTAGAGCTGTAAGAACTCCTGGCCTAAAAGCTCCACTAACTCCCTTTAGAAGCTCCAGCCGGTCCTCTGTAATACCTTGTGCTTTCATTTCCTGCATTTTCAGTTAGCCTGCTCATTATTATTGCATTCAATAGAACTCTACCGGAAAGAAGTCCACTGTTCTAATATTCATAATTGCCAATACTTTGAATCTTAAGCTACCTGTGGAATATCCACGGAATATCTAATTTCTTCAAAGGTGAGGGAAACAGGTTCAAAGGGAAGAACCATTCCACGCTTCCTGTTCTGATTGGCATCAGTATCCACTACCCTTGTAGACGAAGACTTGGATGACATACTTCTTTTAATATCTTCTCGTCTGCCTGCATTTACAACATTTAATTATCGTCATAAATTGAAAGTAAATAGAGGAAATGCATTCAGCTTATTCACATTAGAATGAGTATCAACCTATAGAACTCTTTCCCTTGGATGATAGCTCAATAGATTCTCCAGTTCTGTTTGTATTCTTCTCAATCAAGCTCTCTTCAGATAGAACTGCTTGAGGTTTCTCAAATGCTGAAATAAATTTATCCAATTATTAGAACATAATGACAGTTTTGAAAATTTCAAAAGTTAAAACTAAAGTATACTCACGATTGAGATAAGACAGTGCCAAAGTAGAAAGAGCATTGAACAGGAAAGTATAACCTATCAATGCCCCTACTCCAATCCAATACCAATAAGCTTCAGGGAAGACCCCACGAGCCTTTAGTACTAACACTCCTAATGCCTCTGTAGAATTGGGTTGAACCTATTAACATGTAAATAAAACTCAAATGTCAGTTAACCTTGATGAAGATCATCTTCTCATTTATTCTTCTTTCTAGATTAAAAAACAAAAATGAAAGAAAAGGAAACTTACCTGACTCCAACTTTTCCCAAGAAACTCATTCACTACTAGCGCATTTTGCCCATACATCAAAGGAGAGATCCAGTAGCCCCATATCCACCATTTCTTTATATTATCTGTGACAAAGAAAGAATGTTCTTATCAAGTTGAACCTAAAACAGAGAGCTATCATAAAGAAAATTAAAGCTTTCTGTTTAATACTTATCTAGAAAACAAAACTCTCGATTTAGTTCTAATTTATACCTCGTGACAAGACAAATCCACCAAGAGCCATGAATATAAGTAATGCAAAGGACCCAAATGTGTTTGCAATGATCATATTCCTCCCCAGTGTTCCGATGAATCGGAACAAACTAAATGCCATTTGGTTAACGCATGAAAGCAGAAGGTACTGTTTGAATAGCCTGCGGTGAATTCTCCCAGTCAATTCCCAGACAACAAATTCCAAATAAAAGACAGAGACTTTCAGGAGACACTATGAACTATTTCAATTGGTAGTTACCTTGAGACGTTTGGATCAAAGCCTATGACATAGTAAGTCATGAACACCCAAATAGCAACTTCAACTAGTGTGATTGGGATCTTTAGTATCCATGTGGGCAATAAGTATGCCCAAGAAGGATAGAAGAGGAGGTCTCTTTGCTTGTAAAATATAGGAAGCTTCATGACAGTCATGGAAAGCTCTGCGAATCCATTAAACATAATAACGACGAGAGAGAAGAACAAAGCACCCATATAAATCTGACCATCCGTTACTGAATCTCGGTGCATCTCAGTACGCAGGAAGATTGTCATAGTTATGAAAGCCATAAGAGTAAGCTGGAAAAAAAAAAAAAAACTTAGAATTATTGAAATGACTAGAAATTACTGAAACAACAAACTTGATGAAGTCCATTACTCACCTGTGATATCTTGAAGATGTAGACAAAAGAGTTTCTCTTCATTAGCAATAGTTCTCTTGATATGCAGGCTTTTAACAGTTCCTTCTTGTTAATACCATATTTATTTGTATGTAAGGCAGCAGGGTGACTCTTTGTCTTATCAAATGGGATGGAAAGTTCATTTTCTAGCTTCTGAGCAATGTGGAATGACTGAAATGCCTTAGCAAATTCGTCGACTGGAATAAATCTGTAAGGTTCATCTTTACATGCCCAGTATTGTTTTTGATCCTTCCTAGATGTCACCTGTCAAATCCATGAAATATAGTTCCCAGATTTACTAAAAGCTAGATAGAGAAGAAACAAATGTACCAAAAGGAATAGGGTTTTGATGGACAATACTTCTTGCAAAAAGTCAGCAACTCCCTTCCTTTCTGGACATTTGAATCCCATGGATTCAAAGAACTCAAGCACATGCTCACGGGGACCCTGGTAAATAAGGTGCCCATCTGACAGGAGAATAATGTCATCAAATAGATTGTAAGTCTCTGGAGCTGGCTGGAGGAGAGAGATTACTGCTGTCTCTTTTAGAATGTGGATGTATTGCTTAAGTGAATTCACAATTTGGAAAGTTGTCGAACTGTCCAAACCAGTCGATATCTCATCCATGAAAAGCACCCTTGCTGGTCCAACCAGCATCTCCCCTGCATCATATTGATCACGAAAACCAAAGGATCAGTTTACATTATATATATGAGGAGAAAGAGCAGGACTGAATTGGGTATCATATGAAATACAAGTTTTTCTACCTGTTGTGACACGTTTTCTTTGTCCTCCAGAGATACCTCTCAGCATTTGATCTCCTACCAAGGTATCAGCGCAAACCTCAAGTCCCAAGATCTAGAAGATTAATGGAGTATTATGAAAAATGATCAGAATCAATCTGGGCTATGTTTTAAAAAAGTATCCTCCATAATTATTCAGTTGTATGAGTTTTTATAGAGTTGATACCTTTAGAACATAATCTGTGATCACACTGACCTCCTGTCCATCTAGTGCAGCTGCCTGAAAATGTATTAACCAAAATTTTCCTGCATTAGGTTGTGAAGTTCTAGAAACTAATCTCTTCTTATAAGGTGAGATTTTGAACAGAATAATCAAAGACAAGATGAAACCAAGCTAGTGAATCTTGGGATAAATGAAAATCCCCCTGAAGATACATTTGGGTAATGAACCATAAATTTTTTTAATCCTAGTCAAGGAATAATCCTGAAATAATATGACAAAATTTATCGAATGCATTGTCTATTGTAGCATAAGAGGTCCTTCACCTTCATGTAAACATCAAGGTCAGCATCTGGCTTAATATGTTCCACCTTTTCTCTTCTCAACAACTCTGATAACATCTCTGCAGGTTTTCAATGTTGAGGAATAATTGGTCAAATTCAGGTACCACTCATTAGTGTAAGCCTTTCTAATTGAAGCTAACCATCTCAAAAAAGATAACATGTTCAACTTACCATATCGGGCTCCTACCCCTTGACATCTTGCGGAAAAAGCCAAGGTTTCTCTCACAGTCATTTCCCCTATGTGAAGATCTTGTTGACTGATATAAGCCGCTGTCCTTTGTGGGATAAATTCATCCATTTCATGGCCATTGTAAGTTATTTTTCCAGAGAACTGAAGGAGGATTCAAGAGAAGAGGTTTGTGTTTTCACGTCTCAAGATGAGTTACAAAAGAACTACACAAGAATAATTAAAACTTTAAAAGGAATAGCAAATTAAGGTGTTTCATTTCCCTACTTTTAGATCTTGATCAAGCTTTCCTGCCAAAGCCCGCAGTAACGTTGTCTTTCCGGAGCTTGGAGGCCCTAAAAGCAGTGTAATTCTGCAAAAATTCAGATCAACCAAAGACTTGGATTAGCAACAGAGCCTAACTAGTTGATAATTGTTTCAAACTTCAGGGAATTTTGTCTTCCAAGTCTTCTCACCTGCCAGGCTTTATTATTCCACTAACATCATGAAGGATTGATAATGGTTGCTTTTTACTTGGGAGAATATGAAGATAGCTCAAGAGCCCCTTTAAAACCAGAAATCAGATTAATTAGTAAGTTTTGTTTGAGATAGAAACAGAGTAACCAAAAAAAAAAGAACTCTTTAAGTTTATGATGATTTACAGGTAGACAGACTACCTCTAACATATTAGCAGAAAAATTGAGTACTGTAGGTAAAGCTCTGCTTCCAACATAAGCTTCTGCATCTACATTTACATGCTCGAATCGGACTTCAATTGTAGGAACATCAATTCCAACTCTGAGTAACAAAGACAGAGAAAAACAGAGATATAAACTTAAGGAGACATACATGAAAATCTACAGGAATTTTCATTGTTTTTGGAAGGAGAAGGTTTTTTCTTACCGATCAAGGCGATCCTTGAGCTTCAACAAGAAATTCTCATTGTCTTTCTCTGCAACTTTGACAAGCCTTTCTAACAAAATCTTCCTCTCTGATAAACCAAGACTCTTAATACAAATTTCCTTTGTGGTCTCACCTTCTGTGCCAGCCAATACACCTGTTCTGAGACGGTTATAAGTTGGTAGTTTCTCTAGAGCAGCCCATTTCAGAGCTTCTTCATCATCTTGTTCTAAAGAAGATTTGGAGAAGACATCAACTTCATTGTTTCTCCAAATTGAAGAATTGTTACCACGAAAACTATTGAATCCATATGCATCACTACTCTCCATTAGACTTACCTAAAACTACAAAACTTCAAGAGCTAAAATTCCTAACCCAGAAGCACTTCTCAACTCTATGCAAAGCTCAAAATTAAGCACTATTTGTTTTCTGCAATTTGAGAAAGATAACTAACCAATCTTGCTTTATATAGGCGCCAAAAGATGATACGGGTAGATACGGATCTCCTGTTAAAATGATTTCCGTGCCACTTTGAAACTTAAATAACTGAAATTTTAATTGAAATGGGGAAAAGTGGACATTTTTAGATTTGGTTAACGAAACGCATACACTCTCGTGTTCAGCTTCAATTTTTTTTTTTTCTTTTGTAATTACGGGGGATATCCGCACATATTGGCCCGACTAATCCCCCACGCAACAGGGTGGCCACCGTGCTTATTCTCACACTAAATTTCTGTCACAGCGGTCAATTTCAAATTAACACCACACTCTTGATGTTCCCAAACTAGAATGGGTGTAAAGAACCATACTTCTTCACTTGAAAATGGCATTTTCGTCATTTAAGTGAACTGTTTGAATTTAAATACCATTTACAATTGCTACTTTATTGAGGGTGGGCCTTGGTGCAAGAGTAAATGTTACTCCATTATGACCAAGTGGTCACGGGTTAGAATTTGGAAACATTCTCTTTGTGAAAGTAGGGGTAAGACTACTAACATTATGACCATCCTCAAATCCCGCAATGGCAAGAGCCTCGTGCATTAGATATGTTTTTACAATTACTTTATTATTTATTGATGATGGCAATCAAACAATGAGGGGTTTGGAAAATGATAACATTCATATGGTCAGAATAAGAGAGAGAAATTTCAATGAAGGTCCACTTTGTAATACCGACAAATAAGATTCATAATCTCGATTTTGAATCGGGAAAATCACCCATATCGATATCAATCCGATACACATATACAAAAAACGGTAAAAACAGCTTTTTTTTTTAATGAAAATAAGGGATAAATGCATCTTATTTGGTCAATCTAATCCGATCGGATACACTGATCCACTCCCGATTCCGAGATTACAAACAATGTAAGGTCAACTCTCCAGTACCCACAAGTGACCACTTCCAAGTTCCAACGCCGAGGCACGGAGATATAAACGTTGGTGCTTACCTCAGCAGTATTCCTTTTCTCTCACGTGGGCTTTTTGTTGTGCTCCGCGTTGATAAGTCCTATTATGAAGGTCAAATGTTTTATTATGGAGAAGGCACTAAGCCATTGGGAGTTGGGACTATGACGAGGTAGCTTACGCCATTCATATGCGGTTTAATATAATGAGTCCCAAACTCCCACTGTTTTACAAATCAAGAATTAAGAAGTTGGTAATTTTTTTTTATTTTTCCTTGTTTTATTTTTAAAATTATGGGCAATAATAGATTATTGTCGGGTCACGGATGATGCGCAAGGGGGAATCAATATGGCTAATTTTTTTATTCCATAAGGGTGGGGCAATAATTTCATGTGTTTAATAATTCTTTTTTTCAAAAAGTATTTAATGTAGAGGTAAAAAAGATTTTCAAAAAATTAAAAGTTATTTATTACAATTGCCCATTGAACACTGAATTGGGCGGCTAGATTGATTCTTTTTTTTTTTTTTATAAAAGAAAATCATTTATTGAAGAAACGAGAAAACTCATGGCTATGAATTACATAACTTGAGAAGCCATGGATCTGAACTAGGCCATACTATCGTACACGTTACCGATAGGGCCTTCCTTGCCAGAGAGTTAGTCTTATTGTTATACTCCCTTAGAACTAGAGTAAAGTTATAAGCTTCAAAATAAGAAGCACAATATCCTCTGGGATAGATCTCAAATGAAGAGGAGACGTCATGATTCCTTTTTGCAGATAAGAAATCACACTCTTGTTGTCTGACTCAATAAGCACACATTCAAGCCCCTCTGAAATTGCTTCCAACATGGAGGAACAAATAGCTAAGGCTTTTCCGGTTACAGCATCATTAAACTTCATAGGAATAGAAACAAGATATAGCGGATTGCCATTGCAATCCCGACAAATAAGACCGAGTCCCCCATCATTTGAGTTGGAAGGTAAGCTTGCATCACAATTTATTTTCATGATACTTGGAGGTGGAGCTGTCCAACCAGTGACATTTGAATCTGAGGAAATGTTAGAAACACGTTCCATGGAGGTAGCAAATTGTGCATCTTGATATTCCAGAAAGGCTGAAATTGACACTTGTATCACCTCCTCCAGTGTCTAAACACGTTGACCAAAGATAATATCGTTTCTTGCCTTCCAAAGCATCCAACAAATGAAAGTACAATGACTAATTAACAACCCACGAGTCACCTTATCATTTGCTGCAATATGATCACAGTCTTGGATCCATTGAGAAAGTGAAGTATCTTCTCTCGGTTGCAAAAACAACCCTAAGTTACTTCCAAACCAGACCATCCTTGCAAAGGAACAACCCAATTAAATATGAGAGATTGTTTCCTTACAACCACATATGTTACAACAACCATCCACATGTATATTCTGTTGTAGAAGAGCATCTCCAGTAGCAACTCTTGATGCACAAGATCTCCATAGAAAACGTTGAATCTTTGGTAAGGTTTTTGAGTACCAAATCTTCTTCCATACATCACCTGGTATATATGACCAGGAATGGGACCGAGTACATTGCAGATGCTACCAAGCTTCTATCAGCCATTAAATCTGATTTAAGCAAATGGTAGGCACTTTTCACCGAAAAAACTCCATTCGTTGAACCCTCCATTCAAGCTTGTCAGATTAAGGAAAGAATGGAATTAAGTTGTATCTTCAAATGTTTTCCACATCAAAAAATAAGAATAGAGAGTGCAATAAGCTAGTGTCCCATGTTCGGTTGTCTTGGTCTATTAAATTAGTCACCAAATGAATATTGCAAGAGCCCAGGCGTTGTGTGGAGATCTTAAAGTCTCTATTTGTAGGAACCCATTTATCATTCCATATATCAACTGAAAGACCATCCCCAATAAGCCAAACCAGCCCTTTCTTAAGGACACAGACTCCCTCCAAAATACTTCTCCACCCCCAACTTGGTTGGTTACCCACAGGTTTCAAATTTAGTCCACATCAAAGTATCAAACCAAAGGTATCTTGTGGAATGATGGAATTATGTTTCCGCTTCCCATCCTAGTTCCTACTATGTTAACCTAATCATGTATTACGATAAAACTAGTTTTGGATTGGATGATCCAATCTTAATCTGACTATCTAGAATTTAGGGGAAGCGCCTGTTGGCGTGGTCGTGGCTGCCTTTCCCCTTGCCCCCACCCTTGGTCGCCCTTCCTGAGGTTGGGACACCAACCCCTAGTGGCCTATGGGCTCTCTCAATAGGAACTATCCCAAAAAAAATGATAGATTTTAGAATATCTTTTTTTGGGGAGAAAGAACACGAACCGATAATGTGTGTGGGTGTGTACTTGTGCCTAGACACATCCCGGCACGAAAAGACCACCGCACCCCCTAAAAAGGTGGAAAGGTCAAGGGATGTGATGGTCTTTTCGCACCTGGCTATGTTTGGACGTAGGTACATGCCCACACACAACACTGGTTAACGTTCCTTCTCCCATTTTTTTAAATATATAAATAAGTCAATGGATCAGATAGTTCAATATTTTGATGGTCAACCGAGTCCCATTTAAAAAACATCCATCATTGGGTACTTTTACGTAGCAGATCATGAATGAACCATTAATTGGCCTAATTGCTTCAAGAAACCTTTTGTTTATTCCTCCAAGATGGAACCTGGAAAGAGGAAAAGATGAGCAAGGGGGAGTCAGTCTTCTCCCGCTAGGGACTCTCTGTGCGGATGTGATCTTGTTACGTGTCCAGTTAATATTGGCGAGCCTTATTTAGGTATATCATAAGCCCCCCACTCCTACGGAGCCATGAGGGTTCGATGGAATAGAATAGAGTGGCTTGCGACGTTCTCCCTTAACCGACCGATGATAGTCTCACTCTCGACCGAGCGACAGTGGGCTTCACGCTCTCGACCGAGCGTTAGTGGGTTTCATGGCCTTTTTCACATGGTAGCTCCCCACTCTCGACCGAATGGTGATTAGGTTCCCTATCTTCCCTGAACGATGGTAGGCTCAACACTCTTGACGGAGTGATGAATGTTGCGTTGCTGCTGTGCCTTCCACTTGGTAGCACAAAATTAGGCACTATTTGTTGTCTGCAATTTTATATATAGGCATTAGGCGCCAAAAGAATATATGGGTCGATACGGATCTCCTGTTACAATGAAATAGCATACCACCTTGAAACTTAAATAACTGAAATCGAGGGGAAAAGTGGACACTGTTCGATTTTGTCAACGAAACGCATACACTCTGGTGTTCAACTTCAAATTTTTTTTCATTAGTTTATTATTTATTGATGGTGGCAATTAAACAATGATGGATTTGGAAAATGATATCATTCATATGGTCGGATTAGGAGAGAGAAATTTCAATGTAAATCTACTTCGTAATACCGATAAGTAAAGTTCATAATTTCGATTTTGGATAAGAAAAATCACCCATATCAATATCGATCCGATACACCTATACAGACAACGATAAAAATAATATTTTTTAATGAAAAACAAGGATAAATACGTCTTATTTGACCGATCTTATCCAATCCGATACATCGATGCACTCTCTATTCTGAGATTACAAACCATGTAGGTCTACTCCGCAGAGGCACGGGGATATAAACGTTGGTGCTACCTCAGCAGTATTGCTCTTCTTTCACGTGGGCCTTTTGTTCCTCGTTGATGGATATATTATCCTAATTTGTTTTTTTTTTCTATTATGAGGGTCAAATCTTTTATTATGGAGAAGGCACTAAGCCACTGGGACTATGACGAGGTAGCTTACGGCATGAGTCACAAACTCCCAATGTTTTACAAATCAAGAATTAAGAAGCTGGAAATTTTTTTTTTAATCTTTCCTTGTTTTATTCTTAAAATTATGGGCAATAGATTATTGTCGGGTCACGGATCATGCAAAGGGGCATCAATATGGATAAATTTTTTATTCCATAAGGGTGGGGCAATAATTTCATGTGTTTAATAATTCTTTTTTTTCAAAAATTATTTAATGTTAAGGTAAAAAAGGTTTTCAAAAAATTAAAAATTATTTATTATAATTGACCAATGAGCACTGTATTGGCGGCTGAATTGATTTTTTTTGTACACGTTACAGATAGGGCCTTCCTTGCCAAGGAGTCAGTCATGCCGTTATACTCCCTTGGAATTAGAGTGAAGTTATAAGCTTCAAAATAAGGAGCACAACATCCTCAAGGATAGATCTCAAATGAAGAGGGGACGTCATGATTCCTTTTTGCAGATAGGAAATCACACTCTTAGTGTCCGACTCAATAAGCAAATGTTCAAACCCGTCTGAAATTGCTTCCAACATGGAGGAACAAATAGCTAAGGCTTCTTTGGTTGCAGCATCATTAAATTTCATAGGAATAGAAACAACATGTAGCAGATTGCCATTGCAATCCCAACAAATAAGACCAAGTCCCCCATCATTTGAGTTGGAAGGTAAGCTTGCATCACAATTTATTTTCACCTGATGAGGCATAAAACACCCCACCAATCAGAGGCTGCCACGTGGCCGACCTGACCTCAGTCCGAGAACCGAACTGAGCTGAGCAGGAAATCGGGCCACTCGATCTCCAATAAGTCACCTAACAGAGCTGGACTCACACAAGATAGCCGGGGGCTGAGGCCGAGCTCTGAGCCGAGCTCACATAGGTCAGCCATAAACTCCTGGCCGAGCTGACTGTCGAGACCAACCTCTCGGGCCAACCTCCCAGGCTGAGGTGACTGCCAAGGCCGACCTCCTAAGCCGACCTCCCAGGCCGAGCCCTCCTCCACGGAAGCTACCATAGCGCCCCACTGGGGATCGCGGGGCCACGTCAGCGTATCCCGAGAATCACGGGATAAGAATCGAGTCACGATCCCAGCGCAATACGAAGTCACACTCTACATGGACTCTTACCTTAATAAGAGCCCGACCCCAAAAATAGCTCTCCACTCCGCTCTACACGAGAGAGCCTTCCGAAAGAAGGACTCCTACCATACTAGGACTCTCCCAACTGCCTCATCTCATCCTCACTCTATAAATACCCAGGTATGGAGCACCATTCCTCATCTGGCTTTTCATTACGCAGTTATGCTGTTGCACTGGTGATCTAACTTGAGCATCGGAGAGTCCTAGGCCGGAGCCACACCGGCTCTCTTGTGCTCATCACTTGGTCCTTGCAGGCCCATCCGTGGGCGAACCAAGCATTGGAGATTTCCACACGCAATAGATTTGGCGCCGTCTGTGGGAACGACATCAACAAGTCATCGTCATTTCTACCAACTTCAAGAGCAACAATAATGGTGCACACAAGATCAGGGCAGCATGGCTCAACTTCCCGTACGGACGAGCCACAGCCCGTTGGGCAGACGAGGCCATCACCGCCCCTTGAAGCCTCACGGCAGGGGATGAACAAAAGACCCCCTCGGGCAAGGGGTGCACAGCCCATCACGGGCACCACGATCAATCCCATTCCCCCACCAGAGGGTGGGAATGGGGGAGGTGTGCTAGCCACAGCCGCGGCTGACCGGGTATAGGCCGAGCCAAACTTGGGCGGGCTGGGCCTACAAGCGCCGCCGCCCTTACCGGAGAGTTTGGACCCCGAAGCCCCAGCAAATAATCGGCAAGTTATGGACTTGCAGCTGCAGATGCTCCACACTAACGAGATGTTACGTACCTTCATGAACCAGATGGCCCGGGGCGGGCTGATGGGCCAACCACTGGTCACGCCCCCTCCGGCCCCGATCCACACAGAGAGAAACTTGCCGCAAAATGGTGGTCGACGTAGGGTCGAGCCTAGCCGAGCTGCGTCCTCACACCCGTCTAGTCAGAAGACTCCTCCTCTGCACCTTAGCAGAGGCCCTCGATGGGATGAGCAAGAGCATCATCGAAGCCCAGGAACAGGGCAGGAAATTGAACCAGTAGGCTCGGTAGTGAGGAGGTCGATGTTTTCCAGATGGCTCGGAGAGGACGGGGCAGTCGAGGGGAGTCCGAGAGCAGGGGAATGAGCCGAATGGGAGATGTGTTGCGAGACAAGGAGAAGGATCTCATCTTAACCCCCGACATCAAAGCTTGCCTCCCCGAGAAGAACAACAGGGAAGCCCCCGTGGGTCCAACTTCCAGGTGGAAAGAAGAACAAGGAGGGATGGTGCTGATTGAGCTGACCAGAACGGCCGACCACAACGAGACGATCGAGCCTACCGAACTCGGGCTGAGGTGCCAAATGGTCGACCTAGGCCGAGCGAGCAAAATAGTTTGTACCAGGTGGATGAGCCGAGAGGCCGAGCACCTGAAATCGAGCTGGAGAGGCGGCTACGAGACTTGGTGGAGCAAGTGGAGGGATTGAAGAAACAAGCGACCCCGGACGCCTATTCGCTGGTCAAGCGTCACCCTTATCCTCTTGAGATCATGATCGCGCCGCTACCGACCTGGTTCAAACCTCCCCCCTTCGACCGCTATGACGGGACGACCGACTCGACGGATCACATCAACTACTTTAATGCAATGATGACCATGTACGGGGGAACCGAGATTGCTTCTTGTCGAGCTTTCCCTGCATCCCTCAAGGGCGCGGCGACCTCATGGTTCTCCTGGTTGCCGCCAAACTCCATAACAAGCTTCGCTCAACTCTGTCGAGCTTTCGTCACGCGCTTCTAGAGTAGTATGAAACACAAGAAGACAACGGTCAACCTCCTCAGCGTGAAGCAAAGGCTCGACGAGTCGATCTGAGCATTCGTCTCTCACTTCAACAAGGAATCCTTAGACATCAAGGATTTGGATGAGGCCACGGCCCATACGGCTATGAGCAACGGGCTCGCCGATATGGACCTTATCAAGGACTTGGCCCGGAAGCCAACCAGAAACCTGGCCGAGCTCTTGGAGAGGTGTAATGAATTTGCAAATATGGCCGAGGTTCTCCAGGCCCGGAAGGGAAATGAAGGCTGAGCCGATAAGAAAAGGCCGACAACCGATGACCGCAAGGAAGACAAACGGCCCAGGACGGATCGCCAAGCAGAGAGATCGGATCGAGCTCAGAGACCCGATTACACCCCGTTGAATACCTCGTGCAAGGAGATTTTGATGCAAATACAGGACGGTGGGTACATCCGCCGGCCCTGACCTATGCAAGCGGGGTCATCTCAGAATTCCAACAAATATTATCAATTCCACAAGGACATCGGCCACGACACCGAGGATTGTTATCAGCTGAAAAGAGAAATCGAAGAGCTGATAAAAGCGGGCCACTTGAAGTGATATGTCAAGGGAGGTTGTGAAGAGCATGGGGGTCGGCGACCTGAAGAGCGCGATCAAAGAAGAATCGAGCTGAGGCCCGAAAATAGGCGAATCGAGCGAGATGAAGATAAAGCCTGAGCTGAGAAGAAAGAGGATGGGTCCGGGTCGAGCAGTGACAAGGGAGCTCCCATATACACCATCCTCAGAGGGCCCGGACACAAGACTACTCGAAAGGCCAAGGCAAACGCACGGTTTGTCAAAGTCGCCGAGATGCCCACCAAGAAGCTCAAGCCAGCGGCGACGATCTCCTTCACTGAAGCCGACCTCGAAGGTATAAGTTTGCCTCATGACGATGCTTTAGTGGTGCAGGTAGAAATTGCAAAGAGACCCGTCCATCGAGTATTGGTCGATACCGGTGCATCCGTGGACCTTATGTCACTAGACGCGTATCGACAATTTGGCTTTGGCGATGAAGCGCTCAAGCCGGAGGGCACCTCACTTCATGGGTTCTTGGGAGCTGCTGCGACCATTAAGGGTTCAATCGACCTACTGGTCACGATCGGGCAAGCTCCATGCCAGGCGATGATCCAGGTCAAATTTATGGTAGTACGGTCGGTAGTGGCTTTCAACGCCATACTAGGCCACCCTTCACTGACCGCTCTCCAAGCCATCATCTCCCCGACGCACTTGAAGATGAAGTTCCCCATCGAGAACGGTATCGGCGAAGTCCGAGGAGACCAGAAGAAGGCACGGGAGTGCTATTCTACTTTTGTCAAGCAAAACAAGGCAATGTCCGAGGAATGGCAATGTGAGTCGAACACCTCCCCAAGGATCAGCGGGATGAGCTCATCGAGAGGAGAGGACGACCCGTGGAAGACCTGTCTCCGTTCCCCCTCAGCAATGAGGACCCAGCAAAGGTGGTCCAGCTCGGATCATTGCTGAATGAAGATCAGAGGAATCAGCTCAAAATTTTCTTAAGGGCGAACGCCGATGTCTTTACCTGGTCGACTGCCGACATGTCGGGCATACCCAGGCATATAGCTGAACATCGGCTCCACATAGATCCAAGCTGAAAACCAATCCGGCAGAAGAGAAGGAATTACGCCCTTGATCGACAACTCGCGATCAACGAAGAGGTGGAGAAGCTCCGCCGATCAGGGTTCATCCGAGAAGAAAAATTCCCTACCTGGCTGGCTAACGTAGTCATGGTTCCCAAGCCAAACAGGAAGTGGAGAATGTGTGTCGACTACACCGACCTCAACAAGGCTTGTCCAAAAGATGAGTACCCGCTACCTCGGATCGACCTCTTGATCGACGCCATGGCCGGTCACGAGATGCTGAGTTTCATGGACACATATTCTGGCTACAACCAAATCATGATGCATGAGGAGGACGAGCCATACACGGCATTCCGCACCGACCAAGAAAACTTTTGCTATAAGGTCATACCGTTTGGATTGAAAAATGCCGGAGTAACATACCAGTGGCTCGTGAACTATATATTCCGCGAGCAGATCAGAAGGAACATGGAAGTCTACGTGGACGACATGTTGGTGAAGACCTTGAAGGCCAAACAGCACTTGACCGACCTGGAAGAAGCCTTCGGCATATTGGGGAAGAACCAAATGAAGCTGAACCCTGCCAAGTGTGCATTCGGCGTGACCTCGGGAAAGTTCCTCGGCTTCATGGTCTCTGTCAGAGGCATCGAAGCCAATCCGACAAAAATCAGGGCCATCTAAGAGATGAGCCCTCCAAGGATGATCCGAGAAGTACAAAGGCTGAACAGGGTGAGTGGCGGCGTTGGCACGATTCATGTCAAGGTCGGGCGACAAGTGTCTGCCGTTCTTTAAGGCCCTCAAGAACATCCGGAACCCGAAGGACTTTATATGGTCGAACGAATGCCAACAAGCTTTTGAAGAGCTCAAGAAATACTTGGAGAACCTGCCTCTTTTGAGCCGACCCGAGCCAAAAGAGGAGCTTCAAGTTTACTTAGCCACTACCCCGGTAGCGGTCAGCGCGGTGTTGGTTAGGGAAGAAAGTCGAACTCAAAAACCCATATACTACATCAGCCACGTTCTTGTCGACGCCGAAACAAGATACTCTGGGTTTGAGAAAGTAGCATTCGCCCTTGTTACGGCCGCAAGGAAGCTAAGGCCATACTTCCAAGCTCATCCGATCGTGGTACTGACTGACCAACCACTCAAGAAGATATTACACAAACCCAACGTTTCGGGACGGTTGATCACCTGGGCTATTGAGCTGAGTGAGTACGACATAAGCTATCATCCAAGAACGGCGATAAAAAGACAAGCCCTTGCCGACTTCATTGTCGAAGGCACAGGGCCCGACCTCAAAATCGGGGAAGAAAAAATGGCAGAAGAGGCTGGGGCTACGGCCGACCCGACCTGGACCATGAATGTCGACGGCTCAAGCAATTCAAGAGGAAGCGGGGCTGGCCTGATCCTGATAAGTCCCGAGGGATTTCTGATCGAATATGCCCTGAGGTTCAAGTTCCCCGCCTCAAACAATGAGGCCGAGTACGAAGCCCTCCTAGCCGGACTTCGAGTCAGCAAGGCAATGGGTGTAAAGCGGTTGAAGGTACGAGGAGACTCCCAACTCGTGGTTAACCAGGTCAATGAAGACTATGAGGCGAAAGACGAAAGGATGATAGCCTACCTGAGCCGAGCACGAGGTCTGATTTCCAAACTCGAGCACTTTGAGATGACTCGAATACCGAGAAAAGAGAATGCCACGGCTGACTCCTTGTCAAAGTTGGCCGAAGTCGACCTCCAATATCTGAACCGATCAGTGTACATAGAGATCTTGGAGAAGCCATCCTTACAAGAAGAAAGCATAAAGCACATTGAAGAGGATGGGCCGACTTGGTTGGACCCCATTGTCAACTACTTGGAGAATGACCTACTCCCGGAGAACCGAGATGAAGCAAGAAAGATCAAGATCCGAGCTGCCAAGTACACCATGATTGATGGAGTACTCTACAAAAGAGCAATCTCAGCCCCTCTTCTCCGAAAGAGAGAGGTAGCTCACTATAAGTGAGCATCGTCCGGACCATATCCAATAGAGTCTGATTGCATCGTTCGGATACATCATTTTGTTGTGGTGTTCCTGGATTAGTTAGTTGACTAACCATCCCATGCTATATGAGGTATTCTTTAAATTCATCTGGTAGATACTCCCCTCCACGATCTAATCGTAAGGACTTGATGCATTTATCGAGCTGTCTTTCGACCTCGGCTTGGAACTCTTTAAATTTATCAAAGGCTTCCGATTTTCTACGCATCAAGTATATGTAACCATATCTAGAGTAATCATCTATGAAAGTTATAAAATACTTATACCCATACCTTGCTTGTATGTTTATGGGTCCACACACATCAGTATGTATTAATTCTAACAGATCTGTGGCTCTAGTACCTTCATTGCTAAAGGGTTTCTTGGTCATTTTGCCCTGAAGGCATGACTCACAAGTAGGGAATGGTTTCACCCTTAGACACTCTAAGGGCCCATCCCTTACCAATCTACTGATTCAGTCCAAATTAATGTGACATAATTTTAGATGCCATAGATATGTTGAGTTCACCGGAGCTGCTTTCCATTTAAAATCAACATTCGAAACAAAATTCATTCTAATAGGGCGATCTAGGAAGTACAATCCACTTTGCATATATCCAGATGCCATAAAAGAATTATTAAAATGAATAATTAATTTAGAATTAAAGGAAAAACTATACCCGTCCAAAACAAGTTTTGAAACTGAAATAATCGTTTTCTTAAAAGAGGGTACATAGTAGCAATCCTTTAAAACCAAATTAACAGAACTAAAATTTAAAATAAAAGTTTTCACAGCCATCGCCATGGTTTCAACTCCAGTTCCCATCCGAAGACGCACCTCATTTCTTTTCAGATTTCTTGTCTCCTTGAACCCCTGTAAATCATTGCAAATGTGAACAGTGGAACCACTATCCACCAATTAAGAGTTGATCGGTTCAAAAGATAAATTAGACTCATAAAGAACGTAAACATCACATGTACCTTCTTTAGCAGCCTCAGTTTCATTTGGCTTTTTGTCTTTCACCGTAGCCAGGAATGCACGACAGTTCCTTTCCCAGTGACCCTCCTTCTTGCAATAGAAGTACTTGCCTTTGCCTTTATTGCTAAACTTCCCACCCTTGGGTTTCAGGGGCTTACCCTTATTTTCTTTTTTCTTCTTCTTCCCATTTGAAGAAGGATTCACATCAGTTGCATTGACCTCAGCCTTGTCCTTTTTTAAGGAAGCTTCTGCCTCTACCAATGCATTAGCAAGCTCGGTGAGCTCTATCTCCTTATCTGACATCTTGTAGGACATCTTAAAGGGTGCATAAGCAGAAGTGAGTGACACCAAGATCACATCAGTCTCGTATCGGAGACCAAAATCAGTCCCCCCATGGATTCCAATTTCTCAAACAGATTGATCATTTTCATGACGTGGTCCATCATTGGAGTCCCTTGGGATATCTTGGAGTTATGGATTTGACTCACCACATCAGAATGGGCGTGTGTCAACTGCCTATTGACCAATTCAGCAAGCTTATCTATTTTACCCCCTGAGGTGCGTATATCCTTGATCGAATCCAGAACTGATTTTTCCAATGATCCTAGTGTTACGGCTTGGCATATTATGATCCGAACCCTAACCCCATTCCGAATGTAGGTCCGAAACCCGAGGTCATAGCACCATGTATGATATGGAGTATTGATTTAATGTTTGAACGGGTAGAAGATAAAGAAGAAATCCCGGTGGTAACCCAACGCTTGTCGGCAAAACGACAGATACCTCCCTTGTGCGGTTGCGGGATCCACATACAGATGTACAACTCATGGTAAGAGATCCGAACCTCGTGTTAGGTATTTTTAGTATCATAACTATATCCGTGTGGGTTCGCTTGCGGAACAAATTGACTTTTAGATGTTTCGACATAAAGAAAACAAAGATAGAAATCTTAGGTTGATGTACTAGTCGATTGTTGCATCGACCAGAGAATTGTATTACCACGGATTTTGTTCTACAGGCGCAGGGCCCAGTGTTTTGGGTCGGGGATCTCGTCGCTGCATCCCGATTAATGGCTTAGGATGTTTTTTCCAACATTCTGGGACCCATGGGACCCACAAAATCTAAATACCTGCGCAGAGGTTGGCTTATTTCATAAATAAACAAAATCCTACAAAAAAAAGACAAAATTAGGAATTAGTATTGAGATTGGGTTATGTGAGATATTAAATCACTGACACCTAATCAAAATCACAAACCATCTTATATGACATCTATCCAAATTCACAAACCGCCTTATATTTAGCTTAATATAAAAATCAATCAAAACCTATCTATACTACATTCTATACTATTCCAATCAATTAAAAACTAAATTCTATCTACACCCCACCAAACCGACTCATGATTAAACTTAGTAAAGCAATTAAAATCTATTCTAATAACTAACTTACTCGCTTACACTATTCCCACCTGTATGAAATAAAATAGAGAAGGAGAAAAAAGAAGAAGAAGAAAGGGAGAAGAAGGGTGTTGGACTAAAGTGGTTTGCTAACCTAAGGTAATAATCTTCACCTCCTCATCTTCTCTTTGACCTAGTTATAGTAACCTCTATGAAACCCATGCTGATCTTCAAAATTTTGGAATGAACCATGTTCTGTTCAGTTTGTGTTTCTTATGAATTGAGTTTTTAATTTGTAGAATTAGAACCTAAAACCCACATACATGTTCGAATCTTAAACCTTAACCCTATGTTAGTTTTATTACTAACTTATTCATATCTCAGAGATTTGAATTAAAGTGATTGATTCATGTTTCATCCATACGGAACTGTTTTAATCAAAGTTGATTCATGAAATTACATTCATAGCTGTACCCACCTTCAAAACCCTGATTTTTCCATGCAAATCAATCATATCATGGTTCCAATTCATGGTAATGATCATATGAACAATACCCCTGATCAATTGGATGAAGATCCAGCCCAAAACCCCAGTAAAAATTATGTTTTCTACAATTTTTAGGCTGTTGTGCATCTCTGATCGATGTCCTAATTGACTGGGTCATCAACCAGAGAATGCCATTTTAATTCTACACCTAGTACTAACTCTGGTCGATGTCCCAGTTGATTGGACCATCAACCAGAGAATAATGCCTTAATTTTTACACCTGTTATATCTCAGGTTGGTGTCCCAGTTGACTGGTTCATCAACCAGAGAATAACTGTTTCAGTTTTTAAAACACTGCCATCTCACGTTGATGTCTTGGTTGACTGCCTCATCAACCTGAGATGTTGTTTCACTTGTAAACACATCCTAGACCTTGTCCAACCTTACCACGAGGTAACCCTAGGACTCTGCACTAGTTTTGACACTTCCTAACACTGTGTGTAATTAAACATTCGTAGGACTCCACCTTTCGCCCAGCAAATCGTATCGACGACTGATATGAGGCTTAACCCGACTTCTTAACTGCAAGTATAACAAGGTGAGTGGGGATATACAATTGATTTCTTTTTGGGAATGTTTATTTCATTTAGTTGTTTTGTTAGGTATCATGCATATGTATGAGAAATTGTTCTTATGTATCATTTGAAACTGTTCTATTGATTTATTTTTGTTTATAACATATGGATTATGAAATTATGAAGGGATATAGATGTGATGGTGGAATGTGTTGAAATGTAAATCTCTGCCATGTTAGAATAGATGCCGTAGTTAGCTTGAAAACGAGAGGCATGGTGTACCGTAGTATGGGATGTGGGAGCACTGTACACCTTGTACTATGCCAATTAGATTGCACATGGCTAGGAATGTCATTCCCTGATGCTACAACCCTTACCAACAAGGGTCTACGTGTTGGGTAGTCCTCCCTGGGAAAACCAGCATTACCAACGGAGGTACTGGGAACGGCGATTTCCGATTGAGGACTGGAACTGTGGTAGATGACTAAATCTCAGGGGTTTGCTGGGTAAACTAGCGTTCCCAATGGAGGTACTGGAACCAGTGATGTGCGATTGAGGACCGGGAAGCCAGCGTTACCAACGGAGGTACTGGGATCGACCATGTTCGATTGAGGACCGAGACTGGCAGGCTACCAGCACAACTCGGGTTTGACATCGCCAACGGAGGGGATGCTACCTAAGGTGTTGCTGTAGCACAAGCTTAGAGACTTAGGCATTATTGTTAGGTGGAATTAAGATTAAAATTGAATCTCATGCACATAGGATTTTGCTTGTAAATGCTTGCGTGGTTTATCTTTACTTGCTGGGCTTAGTGGAGATCATCCTCGTGGATATCCTTTTTTTTTTTTAGATGATCATACAGGTGGAGGTGACTGTGTCGGGGAGGATTTCTTTGAGCCGAGAGATGAGGGAAGAGATGACTATGATGATTTGGACACGGAGGGGCATGGTCTCGGTTGTGCATGTGATTACTGTGTCCTTTCTTAAATGATGCAATAGACTGAGAACTCTTACTTTTGTGACCTTCTAACTATCCTTTTTGGTGGATGAATTTCCACTATTTATATTTTAGAATAGTTGTGTATTGGCTCGATGGTCGTGAACTTGGAAATATCGAGCTGTTGAAACTTTCAATGTATATAATATGTATAAAACTTATAGCACTTTACTTTTCTTGCGCTTTGATCAATGTAATACGTGTTATCTTGAAATTGAGTTGTGCTTGTGACGTGTATTTAATGCATCTGGATCCTGGTGGTCTCCAAATACATCGGGTATTTAGGTCAGCCATCGAATCCTCCCAGGGGGTGGTTTCGAGGTGTGACACCTAGGATGTAAAGTAATGCCTTGGATTCTCTCTTGAGGAAATCCTACATCTCTTCATGTGCCTCAAAATCATTTGGGTTGGGTTGAAGAGGACCTTGTTCATCGATAACTGTATATAGTCCTTCTGCTGTCAGGAGCAATTTAATGCTTTGATATCAATCGACATAATTTGTACCATTTAATTTGTATTCGCTAATGAGTATTAACAAGTTGGAATTAATGGCAACCATTGAATAATAATCTACACATGTACAAGTAAAAAACACATGCATATTAACAACCATTGATAAAAAATTGAGCATACACATCATGGTCTTTCATGATTTAGGTCTCCCTCATGACCCAAAAAATGAATTGGATACCTACAACCCTTGCATGCATAACTTACCCTATTGGGAGTCATTACACACACTTTGGTAGTGTGGACTAAGCTGTCCGCCTCATGGGCTTCCAATATTTTCGGCCACCTGGGTGTCATGCCCAGATCCTGTCGACTGACTTGCACCCAAGTCATGCATTTACCTATTGCATTAGTCAGAATCATGGAATCATAAAAGATGGCCCATTGTCGCAGTACCCTCTCACTATCCATATCCTAACATATCAAGATAGAGGTAAATATAGATAACCATGTGATAACGAACCTGACAATGTCTTGTCAGTGTATGCGGGGTTATATCACACAATCTCTACATTTATCTTCAATAGGAGGCCATGGACATGCCTACTGACTTAGACTAGTCCATATCATGCATGTATTATGATTAAAGAGGGATTAAACAACTCTCACATACATATCATGGATGGATTAAAATAACATAATTAATCAACATTAATTAAAAGTGATTATGGGATGGCGACATTTTTATCAGAAGCAATTAAAGAACCCTCCCAATAAAAATAAAACTAATAATTTTCTTTCAATTATGGGTGCATCAATCATGTCATGGATTCCACGCTTCTATCATCTCCTTCGTTCGATCACGTCTTCAAAGTAGGTGACTTACATCTCCATAAGCTTTGAGCGCCACATGTGGATCACCATCAACATGCTCTAGGAGTCCTAGCTCCTCTAAAATTACAATAGAAACCTAGGAAAAATATTCTATACACTTTTCTTTCCATAATAAAGAAACCCCGCATGGAGAAATCAACCCACCACTTTGGGCTGCCTATGGGGTGGAGTACATTTGTTTATAAAAAAGAAAGGAGGAGAGAGAGAAAAAGAGAGAAGCATAACATCCACCCATAATCCCAATGCATCACATATATCAAATTACCATTCATTTTATTAGAATGTCATTCCCATAATCACATTATAACGCAACATCATGCATGGCATAAGCAAGCAAACAAAAGCCATAGATTTCTTCAATTATTGAACCACCACATCACATATGATAACATGTATCCAAGCCCTTGATTAATTAAAATCACATTTTAATTGCAAGTGGGTGGAGAGAGTTCTCTTCACCCATCTACTTCCTACCAAAAATAAAACAAAAATTAAAATTCTATTTTGAAAAAGAAATACTCCTTTTTTTTATTATTTAAAACTGGAGGGTATTCAAAAAGGTGCATGTAGCCTGCATGGGCAGGCCGCGTGCGCCAGGTGCACAACCCGCAAGCCACAGCCCCACGGGCAGCAGCCTGCAAACCACCACCTGCAGGCAGCAGCCCGCGCACAGGCCACGCGTAGGCAGCAGCCCGTACAGAGGCCACGCGCGTAGCTTGTATACTGGCCACTGCCATTGCTTCTAGTGCGTAAGGGCCAAGGGCAGGGACGTGCGTAGAGGCTTGGCAGTGTGCGTTCCACCCCCACATAATCATGATCATAAAATTAAAAAAAAAAAAATTATTATCAACCCTATTTGGATACAATGCTTTCAATAATTGGAAAAACAAAACAAATACAAATCCATCATCATATGGGCAAGTTGTTAAATCTACAACCTTGTAACTATCCATGTGCACATGGGAAGGTTGTTACAACAACCACATAACCACCTATTTGCAAATTTCATCAAGAACTTGAAACTTGCATCCCATACATGATAATTAAATTAAACAATTAATTATATGATATTTATGAGTGAGAAAGGTGGCTCTGATACCACACTGTAGGTCAAACTGCGGTCCTGGGATCAAGTCATGGTTTCCCAGGAAACCAATCATAAATCAATTAGGGTATTGCACGTCCTGGTTTAGCCCATAGTTGCCCATGGGCGCCCTATTTAGATTTTAGGGTTTCCCATGGTCACCCATGGGAATCCTAATGCATCCCAGTTAGGGTTTGGTTTGATAAACCAATGCCCTGTCCTTCTCTTTTGTGTCCCATGCAATTATGGAACCCAAAAGAGATGGAGAAATTCATCTCTAATCCATCTCATGGAAAGAGGGATACATCCCATACCCGAATGCGCAGCGAAAACAAATCGATTCGGGTTTCTTTCGTATCCCATGAATAATCAATAATGAAAATAAAAAGGAATTAATAAAGAATTGCTAACCTGATGAGCCTCAAGTGTTGCTCCTCTACTAGACAATGGTTTTTCTTTCAGTGAGTACTCCAAGTAAACAGATCTGAACCTCCAATGGTGCAACCAAGGTTCTTCAAGCCAATCCCAAATGCTCTTCAGTTCTTCAAGCACAGATTTGGGTTTCTAAAACCTTAACTCTCAATCACAGTAGAGAGCAACAAAAAGAAGAAGAAGAGATCACAAGAGAGAGAGGGGACCAAAACACATCCATGAGGGGGCAGGCAGAAAACGTGGAGACTGTGTACCCCCTCTACGTTTTGGTCCCTTTATATAAAAATAGGGTTTAATTAAAACCCTGGATGGATTTAGATAAAACCCAGTGAGAGTGTGACTCTCTCTCTCTTTGTTTGGCAGTTCTGTTTAAACTCAAAGTGTTTCTAATTAGTGAAGAAGCAGAATCTAATAGGGAATGATATAATTAATCACTTTATTTAATTTATGGATAATTACAATTAGCACCATATCCATTAATTAAATAAAGAACTAATTATTTTAGCAAATTCTAAATAACTCACTGAATGATAATTTATTATCATGTACAACCCCCCACTAATCAACACCATCATTATGGAATCTAGGGCATGTATACTTGTTCTGCCAAATCCCATTCCATAGTATATATCCATATAAGAGTGTTTGTGCATCTGATCGGGTCCGCAAAACTCGATAAAATACTTTATTCATATAATTATATATAATCCATTATTTTATGTAAAATAGATTTCACAAAAACCATTTCTAAAACGGCACTGGATTCAGATTTCGATCCGACCATTCACAGACAATCTCAATCTTAGTGTTCCCCAGTCGGGCAGTGGTGACCATGTTAAGTAACTCCTTCACTCACAAAATGTTTACGCATTTCTAGAACACCGGCTTTGACTCACTTGAATCTCAGTCATTGATGAACCAAAGAATGTGATCACACTTTGCAACAACATGGTTCCCTCAGGTAAAGGGTGTCGGTGACACATGTCTCTCCCTTCCTACATCTAGCAGTAATACATGAGGGAATTGACAAAGTATATTTTTTGCCAATACACACATCGATCATATGAGTACTCGCATTCGTACCCTGACATCACATGTCTAGGCATACCCAATGTGACGACCATATGATAAGGGTGCCCAGCCTAAACCCTAGTCATGACTACCATTTTAAGTAAAACTTACGGACACATAATGCTCAAAAAGTTTATATCGTATGTGATAATATTAAACCAAAATGTATAAATGTTCAATACAAAGTAAAACCGGATTGAATCGCATCAAACTGGATTTGATGGACACACCAATCCAACAGGATCATGCACAAGGGGCATCAATATGGATAAATTTTTTATTCCATAAGTGTGGGCAATAATTTCACGTATTCAACAATTCTTTTTTTCAAAAATTATTTAATATAGAGTTAAAAAAGATTTTTAAAAAATTAAAAGTTATTTATTGCAATTGCCCACTGAGCACTTTATTGGCGGCTAGATTGATTTTTTTTTTTTTGTAAAAGGAAATCATTTTCTGTTAATGATTACCTCCTCCTCCTCCTTTCCCCAAGAGTAATGGATGGCGGTTTGTGGAGCACTAACCTCAAAAGGGTGTGGATGGATCTTATAATTATAAAACCTATAATGGCTTTCAATGGGATTCCCACAATGGCCACTACACTAATGATTAAAAACATTTCAAGATAGAGTTCTACCATGAACCACTGATTAGTTAACATTTCCACATCAAATGGTTAAACTAGGAAGCATAAAAAAAATGAAAAGAAGAAAGATTAAAAAATACAAATCACTAAATGAACCACTGATTAGTGGATGCATTAACCCAAAATAGAGTTCCAGAATCAGGCCATCGGAAAGTGGAAACCATCATAGCCATGGCATTTCAAAATTGATTGAAGAGAGAGATAAATGCATCTGAAACTTAGAGAGTAGAAAGATTCTCGTTGGCCGAACGGAGATGGTGAATCTTCCACTGCAACCACCAATGGAGCTTCTATAATCGATGGGAAAAAATATGGAGAAGAGGAACCGACTTCCACAGGGGGTATATTCCAATATTTGAGTTTGTAGGTTGCTGCAATCGCCGATAACCTCAATCGCCGCCAGTCACCGACTCATCAATCTAAACTCACCGCGAACAGCAACGGAGAAGAAAGGGGCTAGGGTTTGGTTTTCTTGACTGTGAGAGAGGGACGAGGGTTTCGGGATTTTTTCTTTTGATTCAGTGACTTAGTCGTTCGGGAATCGGAATTGGGAGTTACGAATTAAAATAGTTTTAGACTTTTAGATTTATTTTTTTAAAATAAACCGTACTATATGCGTTTTAAACATGTATAATAGTACAAGTCATAAACTGCACATATAAATCCATATCTGACGACTTATACAGAAAAATCGATCTTTTCAATTAAATGTTCGGATCCGCGTATTATACACGGATTTACTAACTATGATAGCACCTCATGCTCTCTTCCTCTCCTCACAAAAAAAAAAAAATAAATAAAGAAATTTTTTGCCCCAAGGAGAGAGATAGAGAGCGTGAGGTGCTACCACACCTCTCTTAGGTAGAAAACATTATCCCTAAAATTTATCCTTCTCATGTATTATATAAAATGGTTTTTCTTATTTACATCTGTGAACTGACTCGTAATCTATTTATCAAACAGAAATAACTTGTAATTTTACTTTTTGTCTTTTTAGTATAATACACAATTTTTTTTTAATTAAATTAATTACTGTAACATTTTTTTATAATGACATCATGATACATTAGTTTTAAATTTTTTTTAAAACTCTTTTATACCTTTAACTTAAAGAATTAGGGAAAAAGAATACTACCTGGTGCGGCTCTTGCGCCTAAACACAGGGCCAAGCGAAATGATCACTGCGTCCCCATGAAAAGGTCGAAATCCCTAAAAGCATGATGATCATTTTGTGCAGCCATGTGTTTAGATGTAGGAGCCGTACGTCACATGCAACCAGATAATGTTCTTTTTTCCTAAAGATTTATTGAAAATAAAACA
Source organism: Telopea speciosissima (assembly GCF_018873765.1). Lineage (NCBI taxonomy): Eukaryota > Viridiplantae > Streptophyta > Magnoliopsida > Proteales > Proteaceae > Telopea > Telopea speciosissima. The sequence goes on along the minus strand of NC_057919.1, from coordinate 31,639,917 downwards.
AATGACAATTAAAAGAAGAGATTAAGTTCTAAATAGTAAATGGGAAAGTGTTCTCTATGGGAGGAGCGCAGGGTTCACACTTGCGCGGCAGGCAATGAGAGCATGCTGGCATCTCGGGGGTAGGATTTTTGCCTTTCATGGGGAGCAGAGTAGTCATTCCGCCCCCACTATGTTTGGACGTGGTCCTAATGTCCCCCACAAAGAACTTTTCTCCAAAGTAAATCCACCGAAAAACAGGAACATATATAAATACCCTTTCAGGTGAGACAGTTGGACTCCCCACAGATAACCCAAAGGGAAAAAAAATGCTAACCAGTCGCGCTCTAGACGTAACTCCCATGCCTAGACACATAACTGCCTAACCGCCTTGGAAATGAACGACTTGTCACATGGGATTTTTGCTTGTTCATGAGGGCAAGATGGTCATTTCAAAACGGTTAGTCGGTTACTGCGTCTAGGCATTGGAGCCACGCCAAACCCTAACCCAAATTACTACTTTTCAAGATATGTTGAGTATGTTTGTGCTTACTTCAGCAACCAATTCAACGAACAGGCACAGACGTTGGTGCTTGCCTCAACACAACACAATTATTTTGTTTTTTATAAACACATCAACACTATTTCTCTCAACATGTGCACTTTTTTTGTTCCTTGTTGACGATTATATCCTTACGTTTAAGAACTTGGACATGAAAAGCGGGAATGTTGGGTCTAAGCTTTTATTACATAAGCTTGTCTTTTTCGACCTTTTGAAGATCACTAGAATAATAAATAAGGAAATTATCAATGCCACTCCCTAAGGTTTACAGATATTTTAAGACATCCACACCAAATATGAAATTTATCAGCGGCTCCCCTACTTTAGAAAAAAAATTTGCAAAAACATACACCCGCTATCGTTAGTCAAGGATATTAAATAGTGATGTCACTAGGTCATTTTTTTTAAAGACAATGTTGCCCTTGTAATGACATGAAGTACCTATTTTACCCGTCTAATTTAAAAAATAAATATCTTTCCTTTTTTTTCCTCAATCGAAAACCTCAACTGGGTGGCCATATTCGACGAGGTGCGCAACAGGGATTTCCACCTTGCAGGCCCTTTTCGTGAAGGAACACAATGCCGTGTGTGACGCCCTCAAGAATGAATACCCTTACCTTGAATTGTAACATTTGTATTTCCACCGCAACCTGAACGACAAGCACTCAATCAGTCAATCTCCAGTATATCTCTTTCCTTTATTCAAATTTCTTCTCCTTCTTAGTTTTGGATTTGAGATTCATAATCGTTTTCACCAGACTCCTTCAGTCCTTTTAAGAGGTGCTTAAAATGGCGCAGAAGAAGTGGCTCTGGGTGTGGGTAACTGCATCATTCCTCTTTCGGCTCCTTTTGATATATTTCCCCAAAAACCTCAACTTGGGTTCTCGCCCAGAAATCGCCACACCTCTCACTAGTCTCCATCACTGTAATCTCTCTTTTTTCACATTCCATTTCCATTTACTGTAACAATTTTTTTTTTGTAATAATTTACTGTAACATTTCTACACTAGTATAGATTGTTGTTGAGCTCGAATCTCTTGCCCAATGGTCAAATTAAAATTCAGAACGTATTGTTTCATTGTTCTGCAGTGGCCGAAGGATACTGGTTAAGCAATCATCAATGACTCTTTATGTAGGTTTATTTCCTTTGCTTTAGTAATTGCAGGGCAATTGGTGAGCCACTGAACCTTGCTCTCTCTCTCTCTCTCTCTCTCTCTCTCTCTCTCTCTCTCTCTCTCTCTCTCAGAATTGAAGATACAGATTTGCTATTTGTCCAATGGAATTGCAGGTATGAGATTTTGGGAAGAAATTCAAGGATATATTTGGGCACGTAGGGGGGAGTGAATGTGTGTGCGTGTGTGGTCTCTAGACACTTGCAGGTTCTTTGGTGTGGGTTCTCCGGTGTGCAAGTCGTAAGGATGGAAGAAAGAGATTTGGTGCCCTAATCCCTTCACATATTTGAAGTCCAAAGGTAAGAAAGTGATAATGGTCTGGGTTTTTATGTTTAGTGTAGAGGGTAATTTAGTAAATTGTATTTCATAGATTGACCCCGTTAAAATCTGGGTAATAGTTGATATTTTCATATTTCGTGTGGGTGCCTTAAAATATTGACAAACCTCAGGGGGTGGAGCTGATAATTTCCCTAATAAATAATGGGGAGAGAGTTCCCTACACTGTCAGAATGCAGTTTTAGGCGAATAGAGGAACCACCCTCTTTGAAATCTGAAAAAAGAAATATAAGGAGGGGCAATTATGACAATTTCATTTTATAATTGGCATTGTGTAAAATGTTTTCCTAAATAGTAGGGTTCATATTGACATTCTATCCTTTATTTAGGTCATGTGGGTCCCATGTGGATCCATATGGTTGAGTCAAGACCTTAGTTAGTAAGTTCGGGAATGGCAATTGAACAGGAACGGATACGTACGACAATTAAATGGACTAGACGGCAATAATACTTTTCAAAAATACGGCGTAATAAAGCGCATATGGAAATAATATGATATGCGTTTAATACATGTTTAATATGACCACTCTATAAGCAAAAATACGGGCATATATTCATTGTGTAACATACATTCACCACCTAATAAACAAAATATTAGCATATACACAAACATTTTAGCAACTAAAATAAACACAATATAATATCCCCTATTACATCTCATAAGATTATCATTTAACATACCAAAATATCAATAACAATACCTCATCAAACATTAAAAAAAAAAAAAAAGTAAGACATAATGTGTTCTAGAACCATGAAAATCCCATAAAATAGTCTCTAACAAGAACAAATCCCATAAAATAGTCTCTAACAAGAACAAATCCTTCATGTCATAAAGAAGAAAACCATCAATCATCGATACCCGATGGTTCTTGTGTCTCTGAAGTTGAACCATGTGTGAAAGGAGTATGTGAGATATTGCGTAGCTAACTTAGAGTGCCACCATATGTTGGAGTTTGAATACTATCAGTGTCTAGTGCATATCCTCAAATCCCAAGTTCTCTATTAAGCCATTCCGCATCATCTTCCATTCTTGCATCCTCTTCATCTTCAATTTCAGCTCCATTCTCATCTTCATCTATTTGAATCTCAACCAATCTATTTAAATTTATTGATTTCTTACTAAATTTCTCAATTTCTCTTGATTTGACTTTCATAAGAGAGTTCATCCTTATATATACCAAATCTTCCAACATGTCAGGAGAGAGTTTATTTCTTTTCTTGGTTTGCACTACTTCAAAAGCACCCCAATTTCTCTCACATGATGATGAACTATAAGGTTGACTTGTAATCCGAATGAAAGTTCTTTGAAGCATTGGAACACAATTTCCATGCAAATTCCATCATACACCTACATAAAAAAAAAAAAGATAAAAGAAATGATGAAGAATAAATTCATTACCAAATTTATAAAGATTAAAAGGAAATGCAATAAAAATGTATCATAGAATAACAAAAGATTCATCAATTTTTTTTTACTTTCATGGATGACAATCAATCATTGCCAATGAGAGGTCATGAAATAGCTTTTCTTCCTTGTCCAAATAAACATTTAATTCTTTGCCAAATTCTCTCTTCTCATTTTGAGGAACCATGCTCTTTGTGATATAGATCATTGCCCTTTACACATCATTCTGGTTGAAATTTATCCCTCATACATAGAGCAAGGATTGAGAAAAACAGCAGCAACTTGCACATAATGTAATATGTTTGTCTTTTTTCTACTATCAAACAATTGCAACAACCTCTCATACTTTGTTGGGTCTTTATTGCAATAGTGTATAATAGAATTTCTTGCCTTTTCCATTGCCTCATTCAAAAAAGGATTTATAGCTCCATCACCATCAATCAAGCGAAGGACTATAATAAGAGGCTCTAAAATTGAGTATGCATCCCCCCCCATTAAGCCAAAACCCTGTAGTCTAAATTATTTTAGTGACCATCACATCCAATTCAGACTTGCAATGCCTGTTTGCCCTCCATTCTGCCAATGCTACCATCACTCTTACCAAATCATCAACTTCAAGAATGGACTTGAGCATAAAAAAATTAGAAGCAAACCTTGTCTTGAAAGGTTTTATCAACTATTTGTTTCCTGTGCTTTCCCTCATCAAGGCCAAGACATTTCCATGCTTATACATAAAACTAATAATCAACTTTGACTTCTCACATATGTCTTTGACCCATGAGATTTGTGAATCTATGTCTTTCAAAAGTAATTGTACTCCGTGGGCAGCACATCTTATCTTATGAATGTGAGGATATTTCTCCATATTTTTTTTTTTTTTTACCCCGAATATTATCTGGGACCCGGGGTGGCCCCTAGAAATTTATTAATAATTTAACGAAATCAATAAAGGAGTTACACGGGGGGGACATAGCCCGCCTTACCCCGAAACCAAGACAGAAGATAACTCTCTGCTCACACCACACTGAGACCCTCCCCTTGTACAACCAAAATATAAGAGACTAAAGCTGGAACACAGGAAGGTCAGCCTTGCCTTCCCTGAGAATACAAGAAAGCCTATGCGGAGTCTCTGCATTGGACAGAAAACAACTGTTGCGCTGGGTCTCATAAGCCCAATTGGCTAAAAAATTTGCTGCTCAATTCCCCTCTCTGTACGAGAAGCTCACATTAGCATTCAGCTGCTCTACCAACCCTATCACCTACGAGAACCAATACCAACAACTCCACAATTTACATTCCCTCAATGCAATAAATTGCACCATAATTTTGGAGTCCGAGTTTACTTGGCACCCATTAAAACCCCTACTCGTACATAAACGAAGACCATCTAGGATCACCCTCATCTCCGCTTCGGTATTGGTACACTGCCCATAGTAATTTGCAAAAGCCATCACCAATTCCAGGATGAATCTCGAATCACACCCCCTCCACCACTTGGCCCTGGGTTCCCTTTGCTTGCACCATCAACATTAATTTTCAAGCCATAAAACGGAGGGCACCAATAGATGGGCCGAGGGATCTTATACTGATTGGAGGGTGTTTTAAATTGAGGACCTGCAATGCAAGCACCTCCCTCATACTGCTAAGCTTCGAAGAGAAGGAAGGTAAAGGGATCTCTTGAATCCATTTAGTGATTTTCCAAATTATCATATTGGCGGATCTCACACCTCTTTCATGTCTTCTATTGTTCCTTTCTTTCCACAACTCCCAAATTATAAAGGAAGGAACAAGTCCAATAATGAACGTGTACAAATTCTTCAAAGAGCCCTTAGACTGCCAATACAACAGTCTAGTCTTCAGGTCCTGGGTGTAGATGATCTGGATATCCAAGAGTCTTCCAAAATGTGTCCAAACCTTCATTGCCATTACCCCACAAATCAGCACGTGGGTGGAGGTTTTCTGCTGCGGTTGGAAGCAACAATTGCACCTAGATGCCAAAGGAATTCCGACCCCTTTGACTACCTCATCTATTGCAATTTTCCCCATTAGTACCTGCCACGAGAAGAAACCGACTTTGGTTGGGAGCGATCTGTTCCAGATCCACCTAGCAAAAGGCACTTCAGGGTGCACCCTACGAATAGTGTTCCACGCAGACTTGAGAGAGAAAATCCCATCACTTGCCGGTGTCCATGCGAACCGATGCTCTCTCGAAGAGAGCATTATATTGGAATTAGATATCCTCTCACACACCCCTCCATTATCAATTCTGTTTATCACTTCTTGGTCCCAAGACCCATCCGCCTGCCTAGCGTCCTTCACTCTCAAGTCCAGATCTACATGCAGATCCCCATCAGCAAAGTCGATCAAGGACCCCTCACCACTCTAGTTGTCCAGCCAGAAAAGCACCTCTCCTTGTCCCAACAACCAGATCGAGTGTTCCAGCAGGAAATCCTTGAGAGCCAAATTTCTCTTCCAAGTCTTAGACCCTCCTTTGGGTTGTTGCACCAGTGCAATATGAACTCCCTTAAGATATTTGCAGTGGCGAATTGGTTCCAACGTGATGGCTCAGACAAAGCCCGCCATAGACTCTTGATCCGCATAGCAAAATTTAGCTCCTTCAAAGACCTAACTCCCAATCCTCCCTCCTTTTGGGGTCTACACACAAGATCCCAACTGACCCAGTGCCATTTTTTGCCATAATCCGACTCCCCCCATAGGAAATTAGCACACATCGTTTGGAACCTCTTCATGATCGAAAGGGGGATGTCCAAACAGGCTATAATATGAATAGGCATTGTGGACAGCACATGCCTCAACAAGGTCGCCCTTCCCCCTGTGGAAAAAAGCTTTCCTTTCTAGCCTGCTATTTTCCTTCTTACCTTCGCCAAGAAATCCTCAAAGAAAGAGACCTTCAGCCTCCCTATGTATAATAGAGCCCCCAAGTAAATTAACGGCAATTTTTTCCTTTCAAAACCTGTAGTATCTCTCACTCTTCTGCAGAGGTGATTATGTGCTTTGTCGCTTACCACAAAACAACTCTTGCTTCTATTAACAAGTTGTCCAGAGCATGCTTCATACTTCCCAATACACCCCATGATGCTTTGTAATGATGCCTTATCACCCCTAGAAAAAATGATAGTATCGTCAACAAACAAACTGTGAGAAATACCTGGACATCTACGGGGAAGATGGAAAAAACTTGCTCTACCAAAAGAAAATAAATTAGATAAACTCCTACTAAGCACCTCCTCGACAAGAATAAATAACAGAGGTGACAAGGGGTCCCCCTGTCTAAGTCCCCTGGTGGACTTGAAAAAACCTGACGGCCCTTTGTCAAGAATAACTGAGAACCAACAGTTCTGTAGAGTTTTCACAATAATCTGAATCCAACCCGAGCAGAAACCAAATTTTTGCAACACATCCACAAGGAAAACCCATTCCAGGCGATCATATGCCTTTGCCATATCCAACTTCAGCATGACATTTCCTCCTCTCGTGCTTCTCGTCAAGTCCTACGCCACCTCTTACACCAGCGCAATGTTATCATGAATGCATCTGCCCCTTACAAAACCTCCTTGTTCTTTAGAGATAATTCTTGGAAGTATGGCCGCCAATCTTGATGTAATCACTTTAGCAACTATTTTATAAAAGAAATTGCATAGGCTAATTGGTCTGTAATCTGACATCAACTCAGGTGATAGATTTTTTGGGATTAACACCAAGTGAGAAGAAGTAAAGCTCCTTGGAACCGAATCACCTTCAAAAAATTCCTTTACCATAGCCCAAACATCCATGCCAACTATGTCCCAGCAAGAAGTGAAAAAATGACTTGTGAATCCATCTGGGCTAGGAGCACTGTCTTTAGAAAGAGAAAACACCGCCTCCTTGACCTCCTCAAGGATTGGCGTTACAGAAAGCATTTCATTATCCCTCTCAAAGATAACTGCAAGAATTGAGTTCAAGAGATCCTCATCCACCGCTGTAGAACCTACAGAAAAAATCTCAGAGAAATACCTGACCGCCTTCCCACTCACCCCTTTCGCTGTCCGTGATCCACTCTCCCTGAGCATTCTTGATTTTGCAAATGCCTCCACGTTTCCGCTTCACATTAACAACAGCATGAAAAAATTTTCTATTCCTTTCTCCCTCTTGCAGCCACTTAACCCTGGACTTCTCCTTCCAAAAAATCTCCTCCTGCAACAACACCTGATTTAGCTGACACCTTGCGCCCCTAAGGTCACAAAGTGCTTGCTCTGTAGGGCTAGCCTCATATTCAAATTCCATCCTGGTTACCCTGTCTTCATCATCTCTAACATTCTGATGGATGTTTTCGTAGCACTCCCTGTTTCAAATCTTAAGTTGTCCTCGCAAATGTTTCAATTTTAAGAACAGAACATATAACGGGGTGCCAACAATAGGGGAGGACTAGCATGCTGCAACAAAATCCTTAAAAGCGGGGTGGTGTATCCACATCTATTGGAATCTAAAAGGGGCGTGAAAACGCTCCAAAGTCTACGAGAAACTCATAAAAATCGGAGCATGATCCGAACAAGCTTTATTCAGGTGCCTCACCTTAGAATGCTGAAAAGCAGTCAACCAAGCAATATTGCAGAAAACCCTGTCTAATCTAGCTTTAATCATCTGTCCTCCCCCTTGCCCGTTCGACCAAGTGAAACAGTTACCCTCATACCCCATGTCCACAAGCGTTGCTCAATCAACAAAATGACTAAAGCCTTCCGTCGATGCAGGGCAGGGTGGTCGCCCCCCCAGCTTCTCTTGGGGCATCAAAATAGCATTAAAAACACCACTAACCATCCAAGGAGATCCCAATAAGTCCAAAGGGAGATGTAAAGCATAAAAAAACAAGTTCCTTTCTCCCAAATCACAAGGGGCATGAACCGCAGTCAGGTAGAATTTACCTCGGGATCTCTCCGTTTCACAAGCCATCGTGATGGAAAAAAGCTGACAATCTACAATTTCTACCTGTACATGATCCTTCCAGAAGATCCATAATCTGTTGGCAGCCTCAGACCCATTATTCAAGCAATGCTGCATTCCCAGCATTCTCATGACCTGCATCGCATTTTCAAACAATATTTTAGGTTCCGCAACAACAATCAATTCCAACTTCTGATCTAACACCAAGGCCTTTAGCCTCCTCACTGTGGGCTTATTTCCAAGCCCACAACAATTCTAGAACATGTAATTCATTCTAAATATCGGGCTCGTTTTTTAATACCCGGCCCCATGCTCCTAGTAATCCGATGCCCCTCCGGGGCTTGTTGCGAACTGTTGAAGGGAACATCAAGATCATCCCTAGCCTCTGCTAGTCTGGTTGTCCCTCTCACCACTGGCGCTTCAACCTATGTCTCATCATCACAAACCTGAGGAGCAAGAATCGGTTCCTCTCCTTCTCCTCCCTGATTGTGGTCCTTCATGAACTGCACCAAACCCGCAATCCTTCTCGACAAAGTACTACCAAACTCCTTTAACACCTGAACCGTAGCATCCTTACTACCATCCCAAGAAGCATAAGCCTTCACGCAGAGATCATCCTTGGCCACACTTGCGTGAACTAGCACGCCCGAAAGAGGCATCCGATCCAATAGACCTGAGTCTTCCCTACCACATGCATCTGAGGCTGACCCCTCTTCAATTGCAGGAACACCCCTTGTAGCCATCTCCTGCGCAAATTCCACAACTTGAATGGCACCACATAGAGCCGGAGCAGACTGCTCCGCTAACTCCCCCCCCCCCCCCCACGCTGCAAACCTGTTGTCCCTCCTAGCCAGCATTCACCGTGACCCATAGTTGGAAGCATTATCTGAGATATGGCAACCCATAGTTGGAAGCATTATCTGAGATAAGTTGAACAACTTTCTCTGGCCCAATTTCTTCAATTATGGGTTCAAGTATGTCTCTAAGAAACAACCCAGCCTTGGATGCATCAGGACATTCAAAAGATTTGAGGAAAGCAGCCCCCTTGGGTGAATATGCAATAACATTAATGAAGGCACGCTCCTTCATATTAGTCCACATATCAGACATTATGGTACATCCTGAAAGAGACCATGACTCCTATATTGTTGAAACATATTCTTCAACGTTCTTCCTAGCCCTCTGCACTAACTTGGTCCTCAATGTAGAATAACTAGATGTACTATAACTTGGACCATAAAACGTATCATTTGTTGGAAAAAAAAAAAGGGTTTGAATAACATTAAAGGCAATGTTATTCAAAATAAAATGTTGAGCCATGTCATCATCAACTCCATCTTTATCTTTCTGTTTAAACATTACATAGACAGATGGTTGTTGGAGACTTGAAGATTGCCCCATTTATCTTCCAATGTCTATGGGGTTCTGTGAAGAACCGACATTACATGCAGTAGAGCTTTTCCGAGTCATGGCTTTCTTATTTTCCTCATTTAGTGCACAAAGTGCCTCAGCTTGCACATTGCAACAAACTCCAATATCATTTTTTTTCTGACAAGACAAATGGTATTTGACCCTTAAAATACCCCCCTCCCCCCGCATACTCCTTTTTACAAAAATTGCACTTGGAACGGTTTTTTAAATCCTCTACATACTTCCACAATTCATCTCTTTGTCTAACCATATTTTCTTAGTGACCTAATAAATAAATGAATATATAAGAAAATGAACATTCTATAATGCCAAACCATAAATATAAATGATCAAAACAACAAAATATAACTATTAAGACAACATCATCCAAACAAAAAAAAAAAAGCCTATTAAGACAATAGCCACAAAGTCCAATCCACCATTACTTCTTTGTACACAAGGCATTGAACTCATAGAGAAGAGGACAAGAATGCTTATGTTGTTGATAAAGAAATGTAAATCAGATCAATAGTTTTACTTTCCAACTATTATTTAGTTTCCTTTTTAGAGTTTGTGATGGGTTTCTAGAATCTAGATTACTATGTTCATAAATCCAATTAAACCAGAATCACAACAACAGGTTTAAAAACCATGTTATAAGAGAAATTTTTGATAACTAAGAATCAGAAACTCAGATGGGCTGAAAATTCTGATTGAAGGTCAAAAGTATGGACAGAATAATTCCTCAAGGAATAGGATTCTTTACAACATGATTTCAGAAGTGACTATCAATGGCATATCTAAAGGAGTTCAAACCAATAGTTAAAAGACTATTAAAATACCAACATATTTCAGAAATGATATAAGAATACTAATCTGAAATAGAAAATCAAATATGATCTTCAAATAGAGTACAATTTCAGAAGTGACTATCAATGGCAGAAATTTGATGGGCTGAAATTTGATTTTCTGTCAATATAAAGTGGATGTAAAATGACTGCATTACTAGGTTGGATCTTTTCAGAAGGCTGTCAAATACTCAGGCGTGGCTTGGGAGGTGGCTTATGTTATTTTTTTTTAACATTTTTTAGATGGTGGTATATACTGGGTTACTGAAACGGATTCCCAACTAGACTTTGTTTCTTTTTACAGCTTATTTTGATCGATGCCAGAAATTTTCTTGAGGTTCAAAGAAACGTGGATCCCTCTTAAGTGCTCTGTTCCACTTAGCTTGTTTGATCAAAGGATTTTCTACTTCATTTCTTCCTTGGCTGGCTGAAACATATTTCAGGATACTCATATGGGAATCCGTTTCAATAACATTGGTACAAATTTCTTTCCCCAATTTTTGGATTATGGTTAAATCTCAGATCTAATGGGCTGCGATTTGACAAAAGAGTCAAAAGACTTACAATGAGATCCCGGAGACCTACAATCTCTATTGTAACCGAACGGAGACGGAGAAGAAGAGGAGGAATAGATTGGCCTTGGAGATTGAGAAGAGAAGTAGATTCGTCGGTCTTGAAGATTGAGAAGAGAAGTAGAGCCATCATCCGGTTGTTGAACGGAGATGGCGAAGATGATTGGGAATTTGGGGGGGGGGGGGGGCAGTGGCTACTAGGGTTCGTTCGGAGAGAATAGGAAACGAAGTTCGTTCGATGAGGATTTTGTTTAGACTTTAGACTTTAGTTTTAGTTTAGTTTTTATTTTTTTTTTAACATTAGAATTTTAAAAAGTATTAAATCCGTTTAATATGTAAGTATAAGCGTTTAATACTCTAATGCATAAAAAGCATGTTTTTTAATAAAAATATGGTAATATGCGGCATAAAATGTTTTTTTAATTTAAACGTTCGAATATACATATAATACACATATTATACGCGTATTAACTAGCTAAGGTCAAGACTTTGGTCTCGCTCTTGGTTCTAATTCGACTTCTGCTTCTTTTCCCCATCTTTCTTTTCTTCTCTATCACCGAACAACCTCTTTTTCTCCAACCCTTTACCATCAGCCATCTTTCGAGCCTTCAAGACTTCTATCATGTTGGCGTACTAGTAACACCTGTTTAGCAATTCGGACATATTGTTGGTCGGCTCCAAGATTAGGAATCGGACCAGCTCATTGTTGGTGATGCCATTGTATAAGGCGTTGAAGGCCATTCCATCATCTAAGTCCTTTAGCACCAAAGACTCGTTCTTGAACTAAGTAATATAGTCTCGTATTGATTCATCTTCTCTTTGCTTCATGGCCAGCAGATTCGTCGCCGCCTTCTTTTACTTCACACTGCTTTAGAAACAGGCCATGAACGTCTGCCCGAGTTTTTCAAAACTCTTTATGGAGTTTAGCTTCAACTTTTACAACCATAAGGCAGCCTCTCCTTTCACTGACGTGGGGAAGGCCTAGCACAAGACAATGTCTGACCCTCCGTAGATGATCATCATCGCGTTGAAATAATTTATATGATTGTTCTGGTCGCCTCGAAACTTGGTGGCTTGAACCCTTGCGGAAGCTTTGCACTCTTTATCTTGGCAGTGAATGGGTGTTGTCTGGGCAGAGAATAGGCTTCGGGAGTAGACCCCTTCTCCAGGGATTTCAACTTCTCATCGATCTCTTTGAGCTTACGATCAAGATCATTTTCTGTTTGGTTCGTCTCTTCTCCCATGTGTCGGCCATTCTGGGCTTCTTGGTGAGTGCTATGATGCCCGTTATCTCGTTCGGTCCTTCTAGAGCTTTCGGCTTGGGAGTCCTGCCGATTAGATCTCTGGATACTTTCCTACTTTGACTGAATGGCTTCTGTCTGGGATCGCTTCGTTTGTCGAACCATTACGGACTAATCAGAAACTATTCTGGTTGGATTGTCACGAACTTAGGCAGGTAGATCACCCGTTGAAATTGCTCCGACGAGGGGAGGTATTCTCCGAGTGGGTTAGGTAGATTCTGCACGGTTGTGGGTCCTTCAAGCTACCTGCTTAGTTCTCTGATGGGTAAGCTTGGTTCCTCGGGTGCAAGCATGAGGCGGTAACGCTGGAGGAGGAGGAGGAGCAGGAGCCAGTTCACGCTGGAGCTGGTGTTGGGGCCGGTATACTTAGGGGTTGTGCCTGTCGTAGGAAATCTTTGAATAGGGAACCCTGCTGTAGTAGTTGTTGCTACAAATCCGGGATCTGCCCGACCATTGTTGGAGCGTTCGGGTCGATCGTCAGAGGTTGAAGGACTGGAAGAGGCGGTGGTGGTGGCAATGGCTCTCCGTTTGGCTGGGAGTCTGTTGCAGGTTCACTCGTTCCTGCCACCGTCAGAGCGGCAGTAGATCGTGTGGTTTGACATTGCAGGCAAGCACCTCCTCGGACAGATCGGGTGGTTCGGTGAGCTGCTGGATTAACTTCCAAGCGGGAAGCATGAGTGATTGAGGGAACGTTTCGTTCTTCATCCATCGAGGGTTCTCGTGGGTTCTTGTGGGTGTGCTAAGGTCTTTCCCACAGACAACGCTGATCTGTTGCGTCAAGAATTGATATAATCAATCTCCTCGGGTCGGTCCTGCATAAAAAGCAGTTAGCACGAGAGCGACCGGACTGGGTTGGCAGAAGACACTCTGATGCTTAAGTCAGCACTCTAAGCTACAGATATTAGAGAATGAATTCAAATAGATGAGCAATGGAAGTTACCCATGTATTTATAGGCCTGATAAAGAGAGTCCTGATTGGAGTATATCCGCTGATGAAGTGTCCTGGGCGTAATCTAAGGATGTGTGGAGCCTTTATCGGGCTTTTGGATAAGAACCACGTGTACCACACCATCGTGGGCAAGGTTGTAGGGCGTGAGTTAAGGAGCCATTAGGCATCATTCCCGGGACATGCGGGGGTGGTTCATAGAGTTAATCCTTCTTGTGGTCGGCTTATGTCTCATAGTTTTTGGCCATGCCAATCCTAGAGGTTCGGGTCATCTTTATTGTTGGTGTAAACGGATCCTCTCAATTGGTTGTATATTAATTCGTTCCCGAATGGCCGTCTATTAGACTAACCCATATGGCTCGGTGTGTCCTGGGCCGACCTATGTTAGCACGGGCTCGGCTCTTGATCTAACAAATGCTCGGGCTCGATTTTAAGGGTTCGCTTTGCATGCTACGTGTTCTCTTGAAATTGGTCTGTTAATATATGACTCATCAATATCATTCCTAGCCTAGCGGGTGTAGGATAATTCCTAGTATCACACCTATATTTGCTACATGGCAAGGTTGGATAGAACTATAACTTTTTAAAATATAGACTCAAGATTCCCTGCATAAATATCAAGTTTCAACTTAAACAGAGTTTTGTCACATGATAAAACAAAACATTGAAAAAACTAAGACTATCAAAAAGCTTTATAAATCACCGCTTGAATGCATGTACGTACAAGGGAGGGTATGCCATTTAATGTGGGGATTTATACATGATTGAATTTTTTTGGATATGTATAACCCCAGTGAACGAGTGCCTAGTGCACTTTGTAGTATGTGGTATGTGGAAGCCCATTGCTACTAGGAGGTCTTGAGTTCAAGTCTCCTGATTACATCTCCTCTACCCCCCCCCTCCCATAGAATAGGATAGAGTAGGACCTAACAAAAAAAGAAGGATATGTATAACCCCATGCACTGAAGGGATGATTTGATCTCAACCGTATAAGGGGGGCAGATAATTATGATGATAGATTTGTAGATGTTAGGTATATTGTTATTACGTGTACATAGAGATGGGTCTTAATAGGAGTAGTCATTGAGTCTTAGTTGGAAGTTATTATAGTCATGGGTTAAGTAGTTTTAACTACTTGTAATTCTTATTTATATGGGATAATTAAGGATAATGAATAGACTTTGAATGTATTTGGTTCCTATGTTTTCTCTCTGAGAAAGGAGGTTTAGCTTCCTCAGTAAAGGCAAGGCATCATGGCTTTGCCCGCAAGGCCATCTCTATCATACTACCTTATGTTATCTTTTCTTCCCCTATTTTATCTCTTCTTTCTCTCATCTATTATTTCTCTATATTATTTTCTCTCTCTTCACTTCCGCGCATAACAATTTGTATTCAGAGCCTTGCTTGAAGACTTCCGCAAAAAGTCGATGGATAGTGAGCAACATGTTGAAGGAGATCTAGTGGTGCTTGGTAACGGCGGAAGCAACATAGGAGGATCTTGATGCTGAGGATTCAATTTCCAATAGTGATCATGAGGACAAGATCCTTTTTAAGAGGGAATATATGAATGTTTTAACTACTTCTAATTCTTATTTATATGAGATAATTAAAGGATAATGAATAGACTTTCAATTTATTGGTTTCTATGTTTTCTCTCTGAGAAAGGAGGTCCGACTTCCTCAATAAAACCAAGGCGTCATGGCTTGATCCCATAAAGCCAACCCTCTCATATTACCCTATGTAATCGCTTCATTTCCACGTACGTAACACATACACACAAAAATTTTCTCCTTACTATCACTGTTTTTGAAAGGTCAAGGCCCCAAAAGAAGATAAACGCATGCACCATCTTGTGATCAAACTAACCCCACTCTCTTCATGTGACTAAATGGGTCTCAAGAACCATATTTCTTCACCTAAAAATGGCATTTTGGTCATTTTAACTGTTTGAATTTAAACACCACGTACAGCTATTTTATTATAATTGTGGTAATCTTAGGATGAGTAAGGAGAAATAAAGACAGGAAGAAAGAAAGAAAGAAAGAAAGAAAGAAAGAAAGACAGGAAGAAACAAAAAAATAGCCATTGAACGCCTGAGCTCAATAAGAGCTGATTAATGCATAGATTTCTCAATGCAAGCCCATCTACAATATCTTAGTCTATTTAAAAAGAGACTTTTTCTTTTGGTAAACTATGAAGAAGAGACGTGAAGTCTTCTTCCATGTCTCAATCTTGTTTTCTCGCCATTTTTTAACTCCACGGCAAGATTTTATTTTTGGCTGTGATAAAAATTTGCAATGATTTCAAGATGTTTTTCAATTTAAAACTTGGAATCTTCTCTTCTTATCGGAGACTCCAAACAAAAAGCAAATTGAGGGAAGGAAGAAAACTATACAAAATTTTTACAATTTTCTTTCTTGTTCATGCGTTTCAAACTATAGTTTGAAAACCAAGTTTTGACCGTGGGAGTCACATGAGTCGAGCTATAAAAAATATATATTAAAAAAAAAACATGAAACCTAGTCAAGAGTCGTGAAGACTCGTTGTGGTTTAAAAAATAACCAGAACTCAATGTTTTTGCCAGAGTCATGTGAAACTCACAGAGTCTAATTTTTTTTTTTATTAGTCATATATTCTTTGTAAACCATGTTCTACAACTAAATAAAACCCTAGAATTTTGTTTGTTGTTTTCAGTATTAGACATTTTTTTTTCTTGCTTATAAGGCATAGCTTCAGTCCCTTGTCACTCGGAGAAGACGAAGGAAGATATTAATTAGAAAAAGAAAGACAATTTTCCTCCATAGGGCCGGAAGATTCACCTCACCATCCCAGTGTTTACAAACCCCTAAGAGTTTTAGTATTTTTCCACAACACCCTCGCAATGCCCTCTCCTGCTCATCCCACGTCCATGGAGAATGGATTCCCATTTATTGTGGGTGGAGTGGAACTCGGTCCTTAAAAAAACAAAAGGTAAAAAACATTACTTGCCCTGAACCGATTTACCTCGCCTAACTCACCAAGTTTTGAAAAGAACGAGTTGAGTTGAAAAACGTGATTTTCAACAATGTTCCAAACACGCCTTAAGAGAGGCCTTCTTTTCCGTTTTAGTTTTTTTTTTCTAAATCTAAATATTGGAATATGTACGATTGCATCCCCGACCAACCTAATGAGTGGTGAGTATCTAACACATTTCTTGGAATAATATTTAGGGAAGTAGTTTCGTGCCCAGAACTTAAGGTGCACTAGCACCTCATGCTCTCTTTCTCTCCTCACACGGAATGACATTTTTTGCCCCAAGTAGAGATAAAGAGCGTGATGTGCTACCACACCCCTCTCAAGGAGGAAACATTATCCCTAATATTTATCCATCTCATGTATTATATAAAATGTTTTTTCTTATTGACACCCCTTAAGGTGTGAAATGACTTGTAATCTATTTACCAAAATTAAATGATTTATAATTTTACTTTTTATCTTTCTAGTATAATACACAATTTTTTTTATTAAAATTAAATATTATCATTTCACATGTGTTCTTGAAAAATATGCATGGCAATAACACATTTTGATAATGACATAATGATATGTTAGTTTTAAATTATTTTTAAAAATTCTCTTATACCCTTAACTTAAAGAATTGAAGAAAAAGAACGCTACTTGGTTACGTGCATCATGCGGCTCTTGTGCCTAGACACAGGGCCAAGCGAAATGATCACTACGTCCCCATGGAAAGGTGAAAATCCATAAGAGCATGATGATCATTTTGTGCAGCCATTTGTTTAGATGCAATAGCCATGCGCTACATGTGACCAGGTAATGTTCTTTTTTCCTAAAGAATTATTGAAAATAAAACAAATGACAATTAAAAGAAGAAATTAAGTTCTAAATAGTAAATGGGGGATTGTTCTCTATGGGGGGGACCGCACGGGTCACACATGTTCGGAAACTAATGAGAACACGCTAGCATCTCGATGGTAGGATTTTTGCTTTTTATGGGGGGCAGGGCGATCATTCCACCCCCGTTATGCTTGGGCATGGCCTTAATGTCCCCCACAAAGAACTTTTTTCCATAGTAAATCCACCGAAAGAAGTGTTAGACAACAACTTATATAAATGCCCGTAAATACCCTTTTTGATTATGCAATACGTTCAGGTAAGACAGCTGACTCCCTATAGATAATCCAAAGGAAAAAAGAACGCCAACCAATCGCGCTCTAGATGTAACTCTCATCACACACAACTGTCTAAGCATCTTGGAAGTGAAGACCTTGTCCCATGGAATTTTCGTCTATTCATGAGACAAAACGATCATGTCTAAAACGATTAGTCGGTTACTACGTCTAGGCCTTGGAGTCACGCCTAGAGCGCGACAGGTGAACGTTCTTTTAACCCTAATCCAAATTACTACTTTTCAAGATCTGTTGAAGATGTTTGTGCTTACTTCAGCAACTATTTCAACGCGCAGGCACAGACGTTGGTGCTTACGTCATGTTATACTAGGAATATACTGTAAGACAAAGCAGATATACAGAAATAGAGAAATACCTGTTATCGCACACCAGTTGCAGAGTGAAACGAACCAGAAAGGAAGAAGCACGGACAATCGAGTTGAGTCGTATCTGTAAGATACTTTCCTTAAGGATTTAGATGCCCCCTCTTCTGCAACGGGGTTGACCTTGCACCTTACCCTCCAAGATAAATACAACTCCTAAACGTATAGGTTGCAGAACCTAATAGGAGTACCAAGGATATCAAACGGCTATACAACCATCTTATTACTTAAACGAAAATACAGTATCTGTCTCTGGAACGGACTGTTGTAGGGACAATACGTCTCTGTTGTCTATATCAAAAACAGGCATGACATGGTGTATATATATAATACTGGAGTACCCTTTCATGAAGTGATACATCCGTATGAATACAGGTGATATACGTACACCCCGACCCCGACCCCGACCACGGCCCGGCTCAGCGCGCGCGATTCAAAAGCACCCCAAGGACCCCCCACACACTAGAGAGTAGGGTGTCTTCCTCTCCAAAAGGCTCACACCTTAAGGAAACAATCCTATATATATACCCCTCAAGTAACTCTCCCACAACCAATGTGGGACTATTCTTGAGCTCAATTCTAGCCTCTTGCACACAAGAGAGTACAACCAATTTCAAACAAAATAGAGGAGGGAAACAAAAGAGGAGGGAATGAAACAAAACACAATTTTGAAACTTTGACACACACTTGAAAAAGTGCTTTTTGAAACAAGTGCTTTGACCCAAAGTGCTTCTATAAAATAATAATACAACACGTCAACTACTCTTCAATTCTCTGAATCTCAACATGTGCACTTTTTTTTTTTTTTTTCTTCGTTGACGATTCTATCCTTTCATTTTTTACCTTGGACATGAAGAGCGGGAATGTTGGGTTGGGTCAAAGCTTTTATTACATACGCTTGTCCGATCTGACCTTTCAAAGACCATTAGAATTGTGACGGCGTAGGTAACTTACGATCTCAGTTAGCAAAAACGCATTCAAAATGGAGATCATTAACAAAAGACGTGTTTAAAATTCTGTTTTATACATGATTTTATTTTTTATTATTTTAATACATTTTGTCGTATGTTTAGAGAAAAAATGACAAATGACAAATATTTTCATTTTAAACATGTTTAAAACACATTTAAAACACGTTTTCATTTTTTAAATATTTTTTAAGACCTTGGACTTAAGTGATCATATCTTTCTCTCTCGAACTCTAATTGACATGATTCTTTCACCAACGCTCTTTCATCAACGCAAAAATGACTCAAAGGGCTACATTTTTCAAGACATCACCTTCAACTCAAAGTCAATCATGGATACCGAAATTAGAAGCATGCATTTCAAACAAAAGTTCCTTAATTTACGTGAGAATAGTGCCGTTGGAATTTTCGTCTATTCATGAGACAAAACGATCATTTCTAAAACGATTAGTCGGTTACTACGTTTAGGCCTTGGAGTCACGCCTAGAGCGCGACCGGTGAACGTTCTTTTAACCCTAAACCAAATTACTACTTTTCTTTTTTTTTTTTTTTTTTTTGGTTGAAAGAAGATTCATTGAAAACCAGAGTCATTACAAGCAGTGGCCTCTTTCTCACAGAGATTTAGAAGCCACAGAGTGGAAACTGGCCAATCCATCGATGACTCAACCGACAGGGCCGACCGGGCCAAGGAGTCTGCAACCACATTAGACGATCTTGGAATAAAGCAAAAAAGACAGTCAACAAAAGAGCTTTGAAGCTGAAGAATATCAAAGCCCACAGCATCAATTTCATAGTCGAAGCTTCTTGAATTCAGTTGTTGAATCAGGCTTAAGCAATCCGACTCCACCACAATATGAGATAAATGGAGTTTAGCCGCTTGAAGAAGACCCGTTCTAATAGCAAGCGCTTCAGCGTAAAGACTAGAATCACAGGAGGTACCTGAAGAAAATGCATGTATAAGAATCCCCCGATGATCCCTGATGATGACCCCTAAACCTCCTTTACCAGAATTTTTAACCCATGCTGCATCACAGTTGATTTTAAGGAAAGGCTCATTAGGGGAAGTCCAAGAATGGGAGGAAGGAAAATTTCTCTCTTCAACTTCAATAGAGACTGAGGGAGGTTTGCAAACCACTGAAGAGAATTCTTGATGAGCTTTCTCAGCCATGGAAATAACTTGCTGTGGTGACCATTGCTTATTGTTGAAAATCAAATCGTTACGTGCCTTCCAAATGAACCAAAGTAAGAAAGAGGCCAGGGAGAATCGTTCTTGAGCCAGCTTTTTATCCCTGCTAAAAATAGGATTCCAGCATTGCAACCAATCGCTCATCTTATTGAAAGTAGGCATAGAGGTTAAGTGAGATAAGGATGAGCCAAACCAAACGGCTCTAGCAAAGGGACATGTAAGGAGCGTGTGACTAACTGTTTCCAAACTTTTCCCACATCTGAAGCAAGCTGGATTAATAGGAATTTTCCTGGCCATGAAACCTTCTCCAACCGCAATTCCATCTGCACAGCATCTCCACAAAAAAAGCTTGATTTTCGGCTAGGTTTTAGCATTCCATATTCTTTTCCACAATTGATCTGTCATGGACATATGATTCTTATTAGCAACTGATGAAGAGGAGGATTGGTTAGATATCTTAACCTCCTTCCTATTTTTCAGCATGTGATACATGAACTTGATTGAGAAAATGCCTGACTTCGCTCCATCCCAAACCATCTTATCTTCACTGGGAAACAAGCTCAAGCTAATTTTTAGGATCGCCCTCTTATCAGCTGGCAAAAAATAAGCATCTAGTAGATCCACCTTCCATGATCTACTTTTCAAGATCTGTTGAAGATGTTTGTGCTTACTTCAGCAACTATTTCAACGCACAGGCACAGACGTTGGTGCTTACGTCAACTACTCTTCAATTCTCTGAATCTCAACATGTGCACTTTTTTTTTTTTTCTTCGTTGACGATTCTATCCTTTCATTTTTTACCTTGGACATGAAGAGCGGGAATGTTGGGTTGGGTCAAAGCTTTTATTACATACGCTTGTTCGATCTGACCTTTCAAAGACCACTAGAACTGTGACGGCGTAGGTAACTTACGATCTCAGTTAGCAAAAACGCATTCAAAATGGAGATCATTAACAAAAGACGTGTTTAAAATTCTGTTTTATACATGATTCTATTTTTTATTATTTTAAATACATTTTGTCGTATGTTTAGAGAAAAAACGACAAACGACAAATATTTTCATTTTAAACATGTTTAAAACACATTTAAAACACGTTTTCATTTTTTAAATATTTTTTAAGACCTTGGACTTAAGTGATCATATCTTTCTCTCTCGAACTCTAATTGACATGATTCTTTCACCAACGCTCTTTCATCAACGCAAAAATGACTCAAAGGGCTACATTTTTCAAGACATCACCTTCAACTCAAAGTCAATCATGGATACCGAAATTAGAAGCATGCATTTCAAACAAAAGTTCCTCAATTTACGTGAGAGTAGTGCCATTGTTTTGGTTTTGTTTTTTTTTTTTTTAAATAAAAACGTTTAAAACCCGTACCATCTGGTTTTCATTTTTTACCATTCTCTATTTTTTTGACCGTTTTATTTGATCGTCCGTTTGTAATTCTTTACCTTTTAAAACCCATGCCATAAGCTTATGACACCTTCAAATAATAAATAGGAAAATTACCAGTGCCACCCTTTAGGTTTACCAATATTTTAACACACCCACATGAAATATGAAATTTATCAATGGCTCCCCTGATTTATACAAAAAAATTAACAACACACACCCTACTTTTAATCTATTTTTTTGGTAATAAAATGATTTATTGAGAATGAACTCGTGAGCAACCTAAAGCATCCTGAACACAAAGCTCATGGAGCCAAGGAGTGGAATTTGGCCATTCTATCTTACACGAGATTGACAGGGACTTCCTGGCCAGGCTATCAGTAATACCTAAGGGTGTCAATCGATTCGGTTTCGGTCATTCGGTTTGGTTCCATGAAGTGATAGTGTGATCCAAATCCAAACCGAGAACCGCTTCGGTTCTAGAATTAAATCCAAATCCAAACCGAGCTCGGGTCTTGATACGGTTTTATTTCGGTTATACAGCTCAGTTCCTATTCGGTTTGCTAAATGGTTCTACTATTTGCCTTTAAATTCCCAGCAACATCTGCTACTTAAAGTCCTATAAATGCCCATCTTGTATTTTTGGGCCTTGCATTTATAAATGCACACTTTGAAAAGCCATTTAATTCAAAAATTATAAAAGGTTGGAACTTGGAACTTGGGAGAGACGAAGAGTCGTAGAGAATAGAGATAGTAAAACCTTTTAAAAATTATAAAAGGTATTGGAACTTGGAACTTTGGAAGGTAAAGAGTCTCCTACAACATTGGATGAAGAAATAAAGTATTAAAGCCTAAAGGTCAACTGTCAACGTAAAGTTGTAAAACAAAAAAAAAAATAGGGATTTAGGTTCGGTCATTAGGTTTGGTTTCGGTTAGAACCGATAGTTCTTACATCAAAACCATATCCGAACAGAACAAAATTAAAATCTTGCTTGGTCTATCCGAATCTGAACCGAATTAATTCAGTCTAGTTCGATTCGATTATTTTGGCTCGGTTTTGGATTCAGTATTCGGTTCCGGTTACATTTTGACACCCATAGCAATACCATTGCTAGTCCTAGAAATACAAGAGAAAGAACAGACACGAAAAGATGCTACTATCTGAACAATGACATGGATAATGGGAGCAATATGAAGACGAGTATAATCCCTGCTCGCCGTGTTGAGAGATGTTATAACCTCTGAATTATCAGATTCCACCTGAATTTGGTCCAACCCCAAAGATTGAGCATAGAGTAAGCCTGCCCGTATTGCCAAAGATTCACCCACCACGACAAATGTGAAAAACATCTTTTCTGAAACAGCCGCAAGTTGTGCTCCAAAACTATCTCTAAGAATGAAACCAATACCCCCAATAGAGCCATCAAGTTGCATAGAGGCATCACAATTCAACTTTATAAAACCTACATTTGGAGTTTCCCACCTTGATTGGCGTGAAGATGGATTACAAGAGGTAGCAAGTCCTTCAATCCTTCCCTCCCTCACCACCAACTGAAATTCATCAAAATTCGCTTGACTATACTGTATCACTTCCTCTGGAGTCCAAGTTTTCCCATTGAATACCTTGTCATTACGCGCTTTCCATAACCCCCAATATATAAAAGATGCCATCGAAAAAGCCTCCCTTGCCCGTACTTTGTTTGCTGCAAAAATACCATCTGAATCTTTAATCCAAAGATAAGTTTTTGGATCACAGACATTAGGAATGGAGTAGGTTAGAGAATTGCCGAACCAAACTGCTCTTGCAAATGGGCATCCAAAGAGGATATGACCGGCGGATTCCATTTGTTCATTACACTACAAACAAGATGTATCTAGATTTATACGCCTTTGGAACAAAGCTTCATTGGATGCCACTCCTTGTGCACAAACTTGCCATAGAAAACTACGTATCTTTGGTAACGTCTGGCACCACCAAATTCTTTTCCACACCATATTAGGAACAAGGCTGTACATTAGGCATCTAGAGGAAGATGACCTTCTTGAGGATTGATCAAAGTTAATATTTGATAATAAGTGATAAGCTGATTTTACGGATATAAGAGTTGGAAGAGAGGTAATTAGAGAAGAAGAAGACAGACAATATTTACCGTGGTTCGGTTCCTAGAACCTACGTCCACACAACAGATTATTTCATTCACTTACTTGGAATAGCCATTACCCTTCCCTTTAATAGAGATGAGTTGGGAGAGGATATGGTAAGGGATTTACATATCTTTGGTAACACATGTGGCACCCTCTCTGTAGAGGATTTACAGGAAGATTTATAGCTATCTGTTCCCTTATTCTCAGTGATGTCAATCTTGGTGGAGTTGTGATTGACCGTGAGACTCTCAATTTGTGAGAGATTTGCTTTGGCTTTAGTAGATGGGATTGAAGTGTCATCCTTATCTCTTATACGCCCCCTCCAGATCAAGGGGTGTGAAATCACCTTGAGCTTGGATAGAAGATACTGAAAATGTGGCTGAGATAGGGCCTTAGTGAAAATGTCGGCGAGCTGATCCTTCGTCGAAATGTACTTTACTGGGAGATCTCCTTTTGCCACCTTATCACGCACAAAATGGAAATCGATTTCTATGTGCTTTGTTCAGGCATGAAACACTGGATTGGCCGTGAGATATGTGGCTCCCACATTGTCACACTATAGTATCGGCGCCGTTGGTAAAAAAATACCCAATTCCTTAAGCAAAGATTGTAACCATGTCAATTCAGCAGCCGCATTAGCAATGGCCCTATATTCGGACTCAGTACTTGAGCGGGCCACTATAGCTTGCTTGCGAGAACTCCAGGAAATGAGGTTGTCACCATGAAAAATTGTATACCCCCTGGTGGATTTTCGATCATCTGGATAGCCATCCCAATCAGCATCCGAAAAAGCAGACAACTGCATCGTTGTTTGCTTCTTATAAAGGATGCCATGATTTATAGTATGTTTCAAATATCGCAGAATTTGTTTGACGGCTGCCCAATGTTCCACTGTCGGACTGTGCATAAACTGACAGACTTTGTTTATTGCAAATGTGATATTTGGTCTAGTTAATGTGGAATATTGTAATGCGCCTACCACACTCCGATACAAAGTGGGATCATCCATGTTAGAACTTGATGATTTCGAAAGCTTTTGAGCTGTGGAAATTGATGTTGAGACAGGCTTGCAACCCACCATATTGGTCCGTGTGAGAAGATCCAAGATGTATTGTTGCTGGGATAAAAATAAGCCTGTTGAAGCCTAACAAACACTAATGCCAAGGAAAAAGTGTAACAGGCCCAAATCTTTAATTGAAAATTGAGTGGCCAGATGATTGAGAAACTGTCAGATGAAGCTCTTGTCATTGCCAGTGACGATAATGTCGTCAACATAGACAAGTAGATAAACAGTAATTGCGCTTGTAGCATAGATGAATAATGAAGTGTCAGTTTTTGAACTAGTGAACCTAGATTCCAGAAGAAAGGAGCTTAGACGCTCGAACCAAGCCCAAGGCACCTGTTTTAGGCCATATAATGACTTGTGTAAGCAACAAACATGACTTGGAAATTCTGAATTGCCAAAGCCGGCCTGGAGGTTGACTCATATAGACCTCCTCTTTTAGAAGGCCATGCAAAAATGCATTCTGCACATCTAATTGGCAAATAGGCCATCCACGAGAGGTCCCCAATGAGAGAACCAATCGTATCGTTGTTGCCTTAACTACAGGGCTGAAAGTCTTTGTATAATCAAGTCCTTTTTGTTGGGTGTAACCCTTGGCAATGAGGCGAGCCTTGTAATGCTCTACCGACCCATTAGATTTTCGTTTAATGCGGTATACCCATTTACATCTAACCACATTAAGTGATGGTGCACGAGGGACTAATGTCCACATGCCATTTTGCATTAAGGCATTAAACTTTTGATCCATAGCAGTCCGCCATTCGGGAAATTGAGAAGCTGTACTGTATGAAGTTGGTTCAATAGAGGCTGTAGTAGTAACTAATGCAGCAGGAAGAGGGTGAGTAGTGCTTAATAAAACCTTGGGCTTTCGTGTACCATCACGTGCTCGAGTTATCATTGGATGGTGAGGCGGAGATGGAACTAGGAGGTTAACCACCAAATCAAGGGAAGGTAAGGATTCGTTGCTACCCGAATGGGTTTGGGGGGAAGCTGTAGCCAATGCATGTGAGGGAGGAGCAGTGGTGGTCGGTGTAGGTTCCTGTGGAGAGTGGATAGCAGGGTGAATGTCTTGATGGGCTATTGTTGTATGGTACCATGGTAAAACGGGTGGAGGACCAAGCACGGAAATTGCCCCTGGTTGAATAGCAAGAGTCTTAGATTTCTCCGCAAATGGAAACCGATCCCCTTCAAATACCACATGGTGGGATATTATAATTGAAAAAGCTCTCATATTTAGACATCTATAGCCCCAGTGACGTGGACTATATCCCAGAAAGGTGTGCATGGCAGATCTGTAGTTCGACTTATGCTGGTTGAAAGGGCACAATAGGGAGTAGCATGCTGCCCCAAAAACTCGTAAACTGTTGTAGTCAGGTTGATTTCCAAATAAATGGTACATAGGCCACTCACCCCCTAAAACCGGTGTAGGTAATATGTCTACTGCAGTCTCAAAAGCATGGTGCCAGTATGCAATAGGGACATGCGCATGGGCTATGAGAGCAAGCCCTGTTTTCACTATATGACGGTAACCACGTTCAGCCGATCCATTTTGTTCATGCGTGTGGGGACACGACAAGCGATGTTCAATACCCTGAGATGTAAGATAGTTTGATACCGAACGGTATTCACCTCCCCTAATCACTATAAAACCACTTAATCCTGCACTCAAAGAGATTTTCAACCAAAGTTTTAAATTGAATAAAAACATTTAGCACGTCTAATTTAGCCTTTTAAGGGAAATATCCAAATGAACTTGCTAAAATTATCAAGGAAGTGCACATAATATCGATGTCCATCAGTGGACGCAACTGGGGCTGGTCCCCACACATCCGAAAAAATGAGATCCAGAGGAGCACTTGATTTTTTAGTGGATGGATTAAAGGGTAACTTTTGACTTTTTCCTTCTTGACATGCACTACAAACAAAAAATTCTTGCTTAGAACCAACTGGTAACTGAAATAAATTAACAATATGTTTAACTATTCGGAGAGCAGGGTGCCCCAGACGATTGTGCCATTGAGCCATTGAAGTGTGTTCACCAACCATAGCCTGTGGATTCGTACTGCTGCCTTTATTAAGAACCAACTGATAAAGCCCATCCTTAACTCCACCTTGAAGGAGGCACTCCCCGATGTTCGATCCTTCACACAAAAGAAGTTGGGGTGGAACTCGAACAACACGTTATTGTCCCGTGTAAATTGACTCACAGACAATAAGCTTTTTGTTATAGTAGGCACATGCAAAATATCATTAAGAAATAATTGCTTTGAAGGAGTAGAAAATTGAGAACTACCATAGTTTTGAATAGGCAAACCTGATCCATATCCCACTTGAACTTGATCGGATCCCGTGTACTCTTGAGAGAGATGAAGATTATCAAGATCAGATGTAATGTGATTCGTCGCACCGGAGTCAGGATACCACACGCCTTCACTTGGGGTGTGGCGATGATAGTTCGCTACATTGGCAGTGAAGGGAGATGCATTTTGAGTGCTTTGGTAAGCATGATTAAATCGCTGCCTGCAATCCAGGGCTTTGTGACCATAGCGATTGCACACTTGGCATATGATTGGAGATCGAGCATTATGATTCTGGGTTGGAGTAAAAGAACCATAAGAGTTCTGATTGGGAAAATGACGCTGCTGGGTATTACGATTCTGATCACGCCCCTGACATCGGCCTCGACCATTAAACCGCCCTCGGAAAGGGGTAGCAGTGGCGGTGTTGGCAGAAATATTAGAGACATCAAGGGGTGGGTTTTCATTTAGCAATCGGATTTCCTGGGTGAGGAGCATTTCGGTGAGGTCGGGATATGAAATGGCATCACGTCTAGTGGTGATGGAGGTTACAAACGGTCCATATGCTAAACCCAATCCACTCAAGGTATATAAAATTAAATCCTCATCACTTATAGGCTTACCAGCGGCAGCAAGGAGATCAGTAATTGATTTTACCCTGAGGAGATATTCTGGAATGGTGCTTGTACCCCTCTTAATGTTTTGGAGCTGAAGGCGCAATTGCATGAGGCGTGCATTAGACATGCTGTTGTAGGCACGTTCAAGTGTACTCCATAGTTCATGAGAGGTGGAGCAGCCCACAATCTGGGCGTGAACAGATTCTGTTAAAGAAGAGATGAGCCAACTCATCATCAACTGATCTTGCTTTTGCCAAGTTGCATAGGCAGGATTGACAGTAGTAGTGGCGGCAGTGTCACCGTCGGCAGCGGGAAGAAACTCGGGTGGGCAGGGAGTTGCACCAGTCACCAGACCATAAAGTTCATATCCACACAAGATGGGAATAAATTGAGAACGCCACAATAAGTAATTGCTTTCTGATAGTTTGATGGAGATAGCTAGTGTGATTGAGGGAGGGAAACAGAGAGGGTACGTGCAATGAGATTCCCAGGACTAGAGCTTGAAGGTAAGTTGGAACCCATGGTCGTTGATACCATATAAGAGTTGGAAGAGAGGTAATTAGAGAAGAAGAAGACAGACAATATTTACCGTGGTTCGGTTCTTAGAACCTACGTCCACACAACAGATTATTTCATTCACTTACTTGGAATAGCCATTACCCTTCCCTTTAATAGAGATGAGTTGGGAGAGGATATGGTAAGGGATTTACATCTCTTTGGTAACACATGTGGCACCCTCTCTGTAGAGGATTTACAGGAAGATTTATAGCTATATGTTCCCTTATTCTCAGTGATATCAATCTTGGTTGAGCTGTGATTGACCGTGAGACTCTCAATTTGTAAGAGATTTGCTTTGGCTTTAGTAGATGGGATTGACGTGTCATCCTTTTCTCTTATAACGGAGAACTGACCAGTCCGAGAAGTGCCCCATACCTGCTTATCTTCCAATTGGTACAGGCCTAGATTAATTTGCATAATGGCGTGCACATCAGAAGGATGGCAAATCGTCTCCAACAGATCCGTTCTCCATCTTCTATTCTCATGATCAATGAGATCAAAAACTAAATCAACATTGCAATTCGGCGATCGTGGGTATTGGATTTTAAAATGTTTAGCGGATGGTAGCCATCTATCCTCCCATATTCAAACACACGAACCGTCTCCTACTTGCCAAATGAGGCCTTGGAGAAGGACATTACGCCCCTCAAGTGTGCTATGCCAACCCCAGGAGGGTTGGTTACCCAGTGTGTAAGAAATCGGTCCGTGGGAAATATATTGCTTTGAGAAATCTAGCCCAGAAGGAATCTGGTTGAGACCAAATCCGCCATGCTATCTTTGATAATAAAGCAAGGTTTTGAAGACGGGGATCACGAAACCCCAGACCACCTTTTTCTTTAGAACGGCACAAACGAGACCAAGAAATCCAGTGAATACTTACTTTGTTATCAGACGAACCCCAGAAGAAATTTGACACTGCCTTCCTTACTTGATCATGATGGGGATTAAAATCATGGGAAATTTTCACATACCTCCCTTGAGGTATCACATAATTACAAAAATACCCCTCAATTTTGAAAAATTCTTTGTGCTCCCTTGAGGTTCTTAAAAGTTAACACAAGCCCCCATTCTACTACTTCCTGGTCATTCATCTCTTCTAGTATGTTCTGTATGAATTATTACTTTAAGAGCTTAATTAGAGGGATGGTAAGTATGATTTAGTGTAAAATGATCCATGGAGTAGTTCATTTTCAAGTTAAAAAATGAGAACCTAGTAACTAATAACATACAATGTGCTTTATCCAACATCGAATAGTTCTGCTCTTTTTTGGGTAATGTTGTTATCAAAGGCCAAGGATCTATGTTTATAATTTTGTTAGTTACCATAGTTGCTTCAGTCAGTGATTCAATGTTCACATGTTGCAGGGAATGGCAATGAGCAGAAGTCTCCTCTTGCTACTCGTTATGTGTCTGAGATTATTGCAAACATCCAGCGGAGTTGAATCTTTGAATCCATCTGGGTTTCCTTCAGATTATTGTAACATTCTTTGTAATTACGTGATACCGGAGGAGTTGAATCTTTGAATCCATCTCGGCTTCCATGATGTTCCCTACAAGGATATCTGCAACTCACCTTCCCCAATGGATTTGGGGAAGATGAGTTGCAGGGTTTTTTTTCTTCTTGCAAGGGCATTTTTATCAGTTCACTCCTTGTTTTTAACATTGTTAGTCCTACACTAACTCTACCAAAAAAAAAAAAAAAAAGAGTCCTACACTAACGAAATGGGAGCATGTGTTAACTTTTAAGAACCTCAGGGGAGACATGCAAAATTTTTCAAAACTGAGAGGATTTTTTGTAATTACGTGATACCTCAAGGGAGGTACGTGAAAATTTCCCTTAAATCATTTGTCCACAAGATTCAAACCTTATGAATTATCACAATATATAATTATGTAACCCTAAACCAATATTGGCATACAATAGTCAGTTTCTCATAACGTTCGTCTAATTGTTATATGCTACAAACTTTAATCAACATTAAAATTACAATTATATTAAGCATGTTGTATAAATAGTGAAACAAGTCAAAAGAAATAGCCATAGAGCCAAGAAGATAGTTAGGCCATAGTATTGGTATGGAATGTTCGATCAACTGGAATTTCATTCACACTGAATGGCGAATCAACTGTTCAATCCATTTGTCTTTCATAAACATCGACCCACATAAATAAATGTGAATATTTTATCCCTTCTGGACAAGTGTAAACTTGCCTGTTTGGATTGCTTTTAGTTCGGGAAGTCCTCTTTATCATGCAATCATGACCACATTGACACTTGGAAGGGTCATTTGCATTCATTTTTTTGGCAAATAGTAACAATTATCAAAATTGAAACATCTATTCATAAAACAGTAAAAACATTATAATCTAGAAATATTATAATGAATTACAAACAACACCGAAAACAATATAAACAAAACTTTTATTACAACATCCCAGTAAATAGATTATAATAAATGAACTCATATAAATAATATTTTTTTTAAGACAACTATTAGTATGGTGCACATTCCTTCCCGCCACACTGGCAACCTATAACCCTCTCTTTGAAAATATTTATGGCAGACAAATATTAGTGTGGTAAGCCACACCGTCATAGTTTAGAGCTCTTCAAAGGATAAAAGGGTCAAATCGCCATATAAAAGATTTGTTTGGTAAACTACGCCATCATAGTTTAGAGCTCCTCAAAGGACAAAAGGGTCAAGTGACCTCCAAGTTCATTGGCATGGATCATTAGATGCTCAGTTGCTAACCGTCGATATCTCCACCTAACCCAATCGCACTGCTACACTTTAAGGAATTAGAGAAGGTTTATTTTCCATAATAAAAGGTTTGACCGATAGTCCCTTCTCTTCCAGCTTTTAGGAATGAAGCATAATACCGTTATCAGGTTCTCAAATGGAATCTAAGAAATTGTGCTGAGGTAAGCACCGACGTCTATACATCGGTTCCCTCTAGGTTGGAGCTTGGAAATGGATGCTGAAGTAAGCTCAAACGTCCCCCTAACCTTATCTTTTCAAAGGCGTTTGTTTATTTTTTTATAATAAATTGAAAAGGGTATTTAAGGTCATTAATAAGCGTTATCAGTTATCACGGGAAATAAACTTTCCTTCTCCAGTCGTTTGACTAGATGAAGTATCTTAGGTCGAAAAGGGTATTTAAGGTCATTAATAAGCGTTATCAGTTATCACGGGAAATAAACTTTCCTTCTCCAGTCGTTTGACTAGATGAAGTATCTTAGGTCACCTGAGACGCAATCGTACGAATTCCAGTCTTGGATAGAAGGGAGATGATATGACTCTCACTCAGAATGATACTATCAGTAATTTGCAACCATGGTGTATTTGTACACGGCATCAACTTTAGGGTTGAATTGTTATGACACACATCTCACTCTCTCACCCGTCGGTTGAAATGATATACACGATCGTATATATAACCTTTTACTCAATTATAAATGGACCGATGATGAATGGGAACCTATTCACCGAGACGGGTTTAAACATATAGAGGATATTTTAGGGATTATAGTACAATCTAATAGGAGAGGAAACCTTTGTCCATAATAAATAAGAGCAAGAGTTTTCTATTTGACATCATGTCCCCTGCGTCAAAGTAGGGGCTGGGGCTGGGGCCAATAAAAACGCATGCAAAAGCATCAACGAGGGTAGGAATTATACCTTTCATGGGGGGTAGAGTGGTCATTTCGCCCCATATTGAGTCTAAGCAGAGGAGTCATGCATGCTCCCGAAGAGAATCCTTTTTCTTAATAAATAAAAAAGGGACAAGAGATCTCTATTGGTTGCATGGTCTCTACACAAGCGTCTGGGCCAATGGAGGAGCAAGCTTAGATATCTACCTAGGGGGTAGAGGTGTCATTTCACGATGCCCTGTGAGAGGGCGTAGGAAACACCACCAAGTACAGATATTTTTTCTTAAAAAAAAAATGCATGGTCATGGTGTTTAAATTCAAACCGTTAAATGACCATAATGCCACTTTCAAGCGAAGGAAAATATGGTTCTTGAGACCCATTTCCGTTATCCATCCTTTTTTTTTTTGGAGACAGAGGGGTAAGCGACTTTATGCTGACTAAATCCCCCCCAAGGGCTCGTACATGATCCCCGCGCCATGCACGAATCGGGAGCTTTTGGGCCCTAATGAACCTCAGGCGGGTGGTCCCAAGAAATTATACAGCGACAAAAGTTTGATCACAAGACCTCGCTTCCTGAGGCGGAGTCTCATGTCCCCTCCATGCCAGCTGCGCTAACCCCTTGAGGTTTATCCATCCTTTTTAGTTGCTTTACCATCGCTCCATCATAATTTAATGGAGGTGCTGTTGTCTTCTCTATCTGTCCAGTGGATCGATCAAACTCTTATCGATTTGAAGTGAATGAATTAGTATGAGAATTAACTACTTGTTCTGCAACTGTTCCTCCAATGAAGAATGTAACTGCAATGGTGTAATATATATTCGTCTCCGCTCTTGGAACTCCGCTATTGTGCGTGATCTTAACTCCGCTATTTTGCGTGAATGTTCTTCGTATGCCTTCTCTTTCCTCTTTACATCATCTCTTCCACTCTTTCCCTCTTTCCATCATCATTTCATCTTTCCATTAATTCTTCCATATTCATTTCTTCAATCCCTTAAAATAACTAATTTATTTTACTTAATTGAATTGATGCAATATTTAATTGTCCATTAAAGAAAAAGTAAATAATTATTTTACTTTTCCTTTTAGATTTGGCTTCTTCCCTAATTAATGCACATAAGGATAGGAATTTGGGAATAAAGTCAACAAAAGAGGAGAGAGAATTAGATTCTCAGCAGGATTCCAAAAGGGGAGTTACCATATAAATAGATACCAAAGGGGAAGGGGGGCATGATTGAACTTTTTTGCCTCCCCCCTTGGTCGAAGTTTCTCTATCCTCCACCACTCATCTCTCATTCTCTTGCTTCTACGCTTGTGCTTGAGAATTAGGGTTTGGTAAAACCTTGACTTCGTAAAAGTGTGGATTGTGGAATCCTGTGGAAATTCAAATTGGTGGTTTTTGACTTGGATATCCTCCATGTACCAAGAAAGTTCGTGATTTCTTCCCTGTGTGCTTGTTAGAGGAAGAACCATTATCCGGAGGAAGAGCAACATTTGAGACTTTGTAGGTCAGCAAACCTTACATTCCTATGTATGGTAATATTTCTATTTTTGGTTTGGTATTCTTGGGATGCGAAATAACCCGAATTGTTTCATTCCATTGCGCATTCGGGCATGAGATGGTTTCCTCTTTATCCCAACATAAATCACATAAAACCTATGTATTTGTGGGGTTTGTGTCAATACATGATTCTTACAATCATATTATATGGGTTGTCTAATTCAAATTTGTTATAATGTCATCATCTATACTTTATTTAAATAATTTTACTGACATTTGATATCATATTTTATTTCTTCAAAACAAACATTGAAATTTTTTTTAACATAAAATTTTCTCATGTACAAATTTATACTAAAACAAACAAAGCCAATAGTACAAATAACTGTAAAATATATGCAAATATGGGAAAAACTTCCCCATGTTACACTTACACCAGAGTGCAATTTTGTTCTCACATAAGTTTCTTTTTTAACTATTTTCTCTACACTCTCAATAAATGAATTCATATAAATAATACTTTTTTCAAGACAACCATTAGTATGATGTGCACATTCCTTCCCACACTAGCAACCTATAACCCTCTCTTTGAAAATATTTATGGCAGACAAATATTAGTATGGTAAGCCACGCCGTCATAGTTTAGGGCTCTTCAAAGGACAAAAGGGTCAAGTCGTCTCCAAACTCATTAATATGGACCATTGGATACTCAGCTGCCAGGTGTCGACATCTCCACTTAATCGCACTACTACACTTTAAGAAATTAGAGAAGATTTATTTTCCATAATAAAAGGTTTGACCCATAGTCCCTTCTCTTCCAGCTTTTAGGAATGAAGCATAATACCGTTATCAGGTTCTCAAATGGAATCTAAGAAATAGTGCTGATGTAAGCACCGACGTCTATACATCGGTTCCCTCTAGGTTGGAACTTGGAAGTGGTGGCTGAAGTACGCTCAAACGTCCCCTAACCTTATCTTTTCAAAGGCGTTTTTTTATTTTTTTATAATAAGTTTAAAAGGGTATTTAAGGTCATTAATAAGCGTTATCAGTTATCACGGGAAATAAACTTTCCTTCTCCAGTCGTTTGACTAGATGAAGTATCTTAGGTCACCTGAGACGCAATCGTACGAATTCCAGTCTTGGATAGAAGGGAGATGATATGACTCTCACTCAGAATGATACTATCAGTAATTTGCAACCATGGTGTATTTGTACACGGCATCAACTTTAGGGTTGAATTGGTATGACACACATCTCACTCTCTCACCCGTCGGTTGAAATGATATACACGATCGTGTATAAAATCTTTTACTCATTTATAAATAGATCGACGACGGATGGGAACCTATTCACTGAGGCGGGTTCAAATACACAGAGGAAATTTTAGGGATTATAGTAAAATCTAATAGGAGAGGAAACCTTTGTCCATAATAAATAAGGGCAAGATGTTTCTATTTGACATCATGTCCCCTACGTCAAAGTAGGCCGGGGCTGGGGCCAATAAAAGCGCATGCAAAAGTATCAACGAGGGTAGGAATTATACCTTTCATGGGGGGTAGAGTGGTCATTTCGCCCCATCTTGAGTCTAAGCAGAGGAATCATACATGCTCCCGAAGAGAGTCCTTTTTCTTAATAAATAAAAAAGGGACAAGAGATCCCTACTTGGTTGCATGGTCTCTACACAAGCATCTGGGTCAATGGAGGAACAAGCTTAGATATCTACCTAGGGGGCAGAGGTGTCATTTCACGATGCCCTGTGAGAGGGCGTAGGAAACACCACCAAGTACAGATATTTTTTCCTTAAAAAAAATGCATGGTCATGGTGTTTAAATTCAAACCGTTAAATGACCATAATGCCACTTTCAAGCGAAGGAAAATATGGTTCTTGAGACCCATTTCCATTATCCATCCTTTTTTTTGTTTTGTGGAGACAGAGGGGTATCCGACTTTATGCTGACTAAATCCCCCCCAAGGGCTCGTACATGACCCACACGCCATGCACGAATCGGGAGCTTCTGGGCCCTAGTGAACCTCAGGCGGGTGGTCTCAAGAAATTATGCAACGGCGAATGTTTGATCACGAGATGACTCCGCCTTGCCAGCTGCGCTAACCCCTTGAGGTTTGTCCGTCCTTTTTAGTTGCTTTACCATCGGTCCATCATAATTGAATGGAGGTGCTGTTGTCTTCTCTATCTGTCCAGTGGATCGATCAAACTCTTATCGATTTGAAGTGAATGAATTAGTATGAGAATTAACTACTTGTTCTGCAACTGTTCCTCCAATGAAGAATGTAACTGCAATGGTCTAATATATATTCGTCTCCGCTCTTGGAACTCCGCTATTTTGCGTGAATGTTCTTCCTATGCCTTCTCTTTCCTCTTTACATCATCTCTTCCCCTCTTTCCCTCTTTCCATCATCATTTCATCTTTCCATTTCTTCTTCCATATTCATTTCTTCAGTCTCTCCTCATTCCCATCTTTACAAAGACTCCCATATGCGTCCCATCATTCCTTCTACTCACTTCTTCATTCCATCACTCTTCCAATCATTTCCTCATTACTTTTTCACTCCCAATCATTTCTGACATTACATTTCCTTTCTAGCTAATCCTCGTTTTCGATCATAGAATTTCTCTTTTCCTTTTCTCACTATCTATTTTGCCTCTCGTTCTTCACATTTCTGGATCAATGCATGCCCACTATGAGTTCTTCCCGAAAAGGCCTTCGTGCATGGATTCCTAATCAGCGGCAACAATAATGAAGTTTCTCAGTTGGAACTGTCAAGAATTAGGGAGGCCCTTGACTGTTCGGATGTTGGCTGAACTCTCCCACTCTAACCATGCTAATGTGATTTTCTTAATGGAAACAAAGTGTGGTCTTCCACACCTTCAAAGCCAGCCTATGTCGGTGTTTGGGAATGGACAGGGTATTTAGTGTTGATTCGGATGACTCATGTGGAGGACTTGCTCTATTCTATAAACATTATATTAAGGTGAATTTCGATTATGTTTCTAACAGAAGTTTAGATGCCATTGTTTCTGTGAAGGATGACTATACTTTTGCATTAAGTTGTGTGTATGGAGATCCTGTTCGGTCGATGAGACAATTGGTGTGGGATAAATTGTTGTCTTTGGGGCATAATAGAAGCTGTGACTGGCTTCTTTTCGGTAATTTCAATTAACACTTGAAATGGCAAGAAAAGGTTGGTGGAACTATAATATAGAAATATTATAATGAACTGCAAAACAATGTAAACAAATTGTTCATTACAATATCCCAGTAAACAGATTATAAAATCAGAAATCAAAGCATGTTTTCCAACTTTCCACGACACTACAGGGGAAAACCGCGATGCCACGGTTAGGATGTCATCGTGTCGTAGTTGGGAGACAACCCCTTCCAGTTTGGCCCAGTTTTTGGTATTTTGTGGTTTTGTGAAGGTTCTTCGCCCTTTATGTTTCATAAAAAATTACGGTCGAGGGACTACGCCCCCATAACCCCGGCAGAAGGGCTGCCTGCCTCCTACAACCCCCACGACCCACTAATCGACTAGCAAGACGCCATGGTCGGGTCGGGAAAGGTGAACAATACCTCCTTCAGCATTTGGAAAAAAGGCTTTTGAATCATTTTTAGGGATGTGAGGATGATAAGGCTTGGGTGCGAGTGCAAGAGTCCTCTTTGCAAAAGATGTCGATGTCTATTTGTGTTCTGTTGTCCTCATCGCCAGGGGGTGACAAAATTCAACAATAAACTGGGTTTTTAGAGACGGAAAAATACTGTCCCAAAAATGTATTTTCCGTCGCTAAAACCATCTTAGGACGAAACAAATATCCGTCCCTATCCCGTCGCTATAAGAGGCGTCGCATATGCTAGTGACGGCAATAAATATCCGTCTCTATATTACCTTATTAGCGACAGTAATCTTTCCGTCGCTAAATAAAACTCAATTGGGACGGATTGTTTCTGTCTCCAATATAATGATTTTAGAGACGAAAATCCACTGTCCCTAAAAATATTTTCTATTGGGACGGTAAGTTTCTGTCGCGTAAAAGTTTTTAGAGACGAATACAATCCGTCTCTACCCTTGTATGTGGGGACGGTTTTGCCGTCTCAAAAAATAACAATTTAGGGACAATTATTATCCGTCAATATTACTGTACTTTTTAGAGATGGAACATTTCTATCTCTATATTACATTATGGAACAACTCCCTCCGTCACTAAGGTTATATGTTGGGACAATAATACAATTTTAACAACGGATATTTTCTGTCGTTAAAACTTAGAGACGGTTTTTCTCTGTCTCTAAAGATCCATGATTGGGACAATTATTTACTGTCTCTATGTTGATTATAGGTACAAAACCTATTTCCCTTTTGGTAGGGACAAAAATATCCATCCCTAAAACACACTTTTATATATATTGTACATTAATATTTATCTATTTAAGAAAGATAAATAGAAATAAAATTAAATAAAAATACACAAAATTAATATTAACATAAACTATTCTGAACAAAAGATGATTCTATCCAATTTTTATTTTACATCCCAAAAAGTGTAGCATTTTGTCCAACTATATAATGTTCTTCTCTACCCCATCCCACCCTACTAGCTTCTTTCATTCTACCCAAAAAAACTTGTTTCTTTCCTTCTACCAAAACAAACTGGGTTCTTCTTTCCTTTTACCAAAACAAATCGGCTTCTTTCCTTCTACAAAGACAAACTGACTTCTTTCTTTGACATTCAGTAACAATATGAACCTGAACAAGTTATATGGGATAAACATTAGTACAATATACTATAAATATTTGGGACTTAAGTAATAATAATTAAATACTCTTAAATAAATAAATAAAATGCACACACCTTAAGCTTTGGATCAACATGATCGCATGATTACTACAACTGTGATGGACCATCTCCATGATTTGAAGCCTAAAAAAATAAAATTCTATCAAGATTTTATTTATAAATTGATTCTATTAAAGATTTCATTAGATGTAGAGAATCAGTATGAAAACACAAACCTCTGTGGACTGCATGCTTGCTAAAGTGTTTCCTCTCACAAATTGCATTAACTCATTAAAATCGGACCGCATCGAAGAGATTTCTTCACCTTGTTTTGCTAGCCTCTCTTTCAAATCTCTCACCTCACTCCGCAACTCGGCATTTTCCTGCATAAAGGAAGCAATGTTTTTATTTGATGTCCCTTTTGGACGAATAACAACTCCAGCTAAGCGCTCTCGACCATGTATATCATCTCCCATTTCATCGCTGAAGATCTCCTCATGCACTGCCATATCCCTTTGTTCTTCCTCAGGTTTCTCCTTGAGTTTGTCTGACATCCGTTTCTGTAAATCATAATAAGTAATAAAAAGTGAGTGAGACATAAATGAGAGAATCATTTGAGAGGTAACATAAGCAATTTTCTAGCTTGTATTTCAGAAAGCAACCATGAGAAATTTATCCCTAAGAAAATTTTTGTTAGCAATCAAGACTAAATCTCACAAGTTCAATACAATACATTAACTAGATCCGTCCATGATAAATTCCTCCTTCAAATTCAGTGTCACAAGGGCCCCTAATGGCAAATTGCCATTCAAATATATTTTTCTGAACATATTAAATCAAAATCAGCTGATTTTCGATAAAGAAGAGAAATAACTTCATTCATGAAATGGACTGCCACCACTAAAATTGCATGTAGACCAAGATATGAATGGAAAGTGCTGTGTTCTTGATCTCCCCATGCTTTTGTGGAAAACAAAATATAATTTCTTCAGTTGTCTCAAAGAAAAAATAGCATACAATTACCAATACATCTCAAGCATGCACACAAAATTCATTATGGAAGCTACAAGACCTAGTTGATGGTGATAACTGAAAATAAAAGGAAAAATTACTTGGACACCCCCTATACTATAGCCATTTTTCTTAGACTCCCCAAAGTTTGAAACAATTACATGAACACCCCGGTAAATAATAAGGTGCGAAACCATGAAGGGAGAGGAAGAAGGGAAAGAAAGGAAGAGAGAAAGAGAGAAAGAGAGAAAGCAAGGGAGATAGAGCAGTAATTCAGACATTAATAGACTCTATAGGGGGTTTAGAATCACCCATTATAGCAAAGCAAAGTAGGTTCAGCACCAAGCATAGATCAGAATAAGGTCAAACCACAAGGCAGACTAAGAAAATAGCAGATAGATCCCATTCGCAGATTGTAAACAGACATGACCATATCTGTGACCATAAACAGCAACAATAACCAGCCAGAGGTAGCAGCAATATTGAAAATCAACTTAGAGTCAACACAAGCCATAACCAGAAGCTGCAGGGTAGAAGAACAAACCACACAAATCACAGATTGAAGCAGAAAATACCCAAATCACAAAGTAGTAAGGCTGTGAAATTGCATGGGGCAAGAGTTGTCTTGTTGGCCTGAAATTTTGGTTGAGTATCTTTATGAGGAGAACGAATCTCCATTTTGCTCAGGTAAATCTAGAGGTTCCCTTATAAATGTGATAGTCTAGGTCTGCTCTGTGTTATGACTTTTGAAACCTATAGTAACAATATAGAAAGTTGTGTTTTGACAATACGAATATACCATAATGCTTCAAATAGAGTGGTGGCAGGGTAGGATTTGTGAAACCAACCCCATATAGTTGGGTTAAGGCTCGATGGATTCCATCATGCTACTCCCTATAACAGCCTTGTGACCGAAGTAAACATGTGGAATAGGCTCCATTCATTCATTTTTTTAAGCTTATTTTGAGGTCCATTCTACTAATTCAAGAAACATTCCATTCTACTAATTTAAGAAACAATTCATGTATGGACAGAGCTAGACACTCTTTTTTATGCTGCTGTGTGTCTTTTGCCTATAAGCTAGCTCAACATAGTCCTACTTGAATGTTATTTTTTATCTTAAATTTGTTATCAATTGTATCCCTTAACTTGCTGTACTAACTTACATTCCTAATACACATTGGAACCAGCAATCTTGTTTGGGATTACTTCTATACGACAGCAGGTGTGAGCTTTGGGACATACAATCTTGCCATAGTCTCACAGCTTCAGGAGATCTTTGATGCAGATTGAAATTCTCCTTACACAGTTCCAGTTGAACCATTAGATGGAGCCAAGGTTTATTCAAGTCAACTAACCCTTGAGGAGTCCATCTAAGCTAGCAACGAGAGAATTTTTACAGCAAATGGCTGCAAATGTGTTTCCAGCCATAGAGGTTTTAAGATAGGCATCGAATAGAGCATCATAAACTGACTGATTATATGTAATTTTTTTATCTCTACTATTATCCCATCTACTAATAAAATCAAAGCCTTAAAAAAGTTACTTTTAAGGTTAAGATTTTTCAAGTACGGGAGCCAAAAAAAAGGCAATGTAGACCCATAAATGGAGGATTTATTATCTAAATGCCCGTATCCAAAGTTCAAAGCAACTATATTAGGCAATATAGGCCCATAAATGGAGGATTTATTATCTAAATGCTCATATCCAAAGTTCCAAGCAACTATATTATCAAGCATCTATTTCAAATTCCACATGTTATTCCAAATTCCACAACCCATATCAAATTTCAAAATTCAAGCACCATATATCAAAATATGTCAACTTCAATGACACATTCAAAGTAAACAAGATATTCAAATTAAGTAGGGCAAGGATATTTCTTAAACTTCTCTTTGTATCTTGGTACAACCCGGTAGCTCTCTCTCTCTCTCTCTCTCTCTCTTAGAAATAAGGCTATATTTTTGGTTTCGGTGGGTTAAGAATTGGGAGCAGACAACATAACAAATAAGAAATAGTTTGCATCCCCCTTTTTTAGTGAATTAGCACATATGTGTTTTTGTAGACTTGGTTATTACATTAAAAAATATATATAATAGGGTGTTAAAGTAACCGATCTCATAATGTAAGGGGTACATGACCATATGTACCTTCAGATTGCCACTCAATCCCTGCCCCAACCCCTTCTCCCACTTTGCAAAACCTTCCTTGCTTCCTCCTCTACAAAACCATCCCTCCCCCCACCTCCACCCTTTAATTTTTCTTTGTGTTTATCCCCTGCCCTACCCTGTACCACAAGAATTTCAGCCCAGCATGAAGATGCAAGTTCAAGTTTGAGGAGCAGCCACTTCATGCAAAAATGTTAAAGGCTAGGACTGAGACAATTTCAAACCCCCCCCCTAAACAAAGACCCTACAAATATGAAATGAAAGCACTTGTGATCCTACAAATATGACAAATATGAACTTAGCACACCATAACTGAAATGCGGGTTGAATAATCATACCATTTTCTCCTGTGATGTGCTGTCTACAGGAGATCCATCCTTTCTAGTATGTGTTTCCATGAAAAGCTCCAACCGAGAGGGAGGCACACCATCTGGGTTCTTTTTACGCTGAACAAAAGGTATATATATTCAACATTAAAAGTTTGATATTTGACTAAATATATTATATACTTGTGAATAACCCTCTTCTATATTACCTTCCTCTCTCGTATTTGTGGAAAACTCCTCTTTCCTGCAGTGTGGCCCATTTTAAGTTTGGACCTATTATCTTTATTACGCGTACACATGGCCTAACATATTTGAAATAGACACATACAAGTCTTAGTCATAGTTTGAGAAAATTATATATGCAAATCTCAATAAAATCTCGCATAATAAGAAAAACCCCAATTTAAAATTAAAAAAACATAATTTCATGGCATTAGTAGAGGTCATGCCTGAAAAGAATCGGTATCCCACAAGCGGAGGAGATCTAGCCACTACTCTAGTGGAACACGTTTATCACGATTCAGAACCTGTTCCTCATATGTGGTATATCGGTTATAGATCTTTGCCTTCAAGTCAAACTTAAAGTCTCTCCAACGATCACTCAACTTCTGTAATGCCCATGCCTTAGTATCATCGGTAAGATTTAATTTTTCTTGTAAACATTAAAAAAAAAACATCAGTTACTAAAACATTGAATCTGTTGGAAAAAGTAATACTGGATGTTATTATTTGAGTGTCATGTTACTTTGATTTTCTTCCATGCATCATCTTTCTTCTCCATTGGAATCTTTCTCCAATCTGTATAATTGCACGGCAAATTCGATGAAGCACATGCTAGTGTCCCAATCCAAATCATCAATTGGGATGTTTCATCATTGCATGGTTGCCCGCGATCATTAACAAAAATGTCCACTCTTTGGCCAGGGGGCAATGAAGCAATTTTGAGGCCCCTTGCTAGTCCTCGCCCCTTCCTCATAATTGGTCCAGAATCTGCATGGCAAAAATGTTCATTCAATTACCTTAGATGTCATGAAATTGCATGCTTTCTTCCAAAAAACATTATATAGATAGAGGAGGGATATATGGTTATGGTAAGACAATAAAATTATCAACAACTTCTAATTAAACGTTATAATAAACCAATAAAATATCAAAGTAGAAAAGTCAAGTAAAGCAAGCAAGCATGCCAATAACGTTGGATGTTCCAAGTCTCTCCCCAACACATGGGTACCCCAAGATCCACTTATTCATTAACCAATAATTACTAATTGTCTTACCTGAATCTATTCCATCTGTATTAGCATCAGAGTCGGGTTCATCTTGGGCCAAGTGTGGATCAGAGGTTCTAGTTGGAGTTGGAGCTGGAGAAGACTGTCGACCATGTGATGGTTGTGATGGCTGATCAGTAGCCTCTGACTGGTTTTGCATCTCCTCTCTCGAGTGTACCCGACTTTCTTTGTATTGTATCTTTCTCATTGGTGATACCTGTTTTTGGCAAGAATATTAATAAATTGAACTAAATAATACATAATAATATTAAGAAAAAATAATAAATAATTTATAACAAATAATTTCATGTTTACCCATTATGGTTATTCAATTTGAGGTCACTTCACTAATTAACTTTCCATTGCATTGATAACTTCGATGGGAGTGTCTATTATCATTCCTTCCATATTAGATCTGATCCAAC
The DNA here is from genome assembly GCF_018873765.1 of Telopea speciosissima. Classification (NCBI taxonomy): domain Eukaryota; kingdom Viridiplantae; phylum Streptophyta; class Magnoliopsida; order Proteales; family Proteaceae; genus Telopea; species Telopea speciosissima. The sequence goes on along the minus strand of NC_057919.1, from coordinate 31,596,526 downwards.
TAACATCACCATCACTTTTCCCATTTAAACGTACCACATTTTGCCTAACTTGCAATGTGCTTTGTGTTATCACCTGATCAGGAACATCAGTAGACTCCCCTTCCATGTCATAAATATCCCTATTTTTTGTCCTAATGGCAACATGCCAATCTGACTTGAAGGGATCTGGGACATAAAACACTTGCTCTACTTGTGAAGGAAATACAAATGGATCATCTAGCTCAAGTAGACCAGTATGCATTAAATGATTGAAATTTACAACTGTGATCCCGAACTCATCTTTCTTCACTCCCTTCTCAATATGAGCCCAATCACACTGAAATAGCATTATTATGAGATTGGCAGAATATTCCAATTCGATGACTTGCTTTAGAATATCGTAATATGTTACATTTCCCTCAATATGTTGTTTGTCTTTTCGACTTGATCTGCTGTGTGTCAATGCTGTTACTAGCACCCCACTATTCTGAGTTTTTCTATTAATCTCAAGGTGCTTAGTGTGAAACCTGATCCCATTAATAATGTTGCCCATATAACTTCTTGCCTCAAAGTTAGGACCATTAGCAAGCCATCTGATATGTTCAGACACCTCAATCCCACTCTGACGTTGTTTCTATATCTGACAATGGAATAGCAATCGGAAGAAGATTAGAGATGTTCTTAACAAACATTCATATGCTGATTTGGCATGACCAAGTGCAAAGCTCCAAATTTATTGAAGTGCTAAACTTACATGCTCATTGAACCATTTGGGAAACTTCCTAAGATGGATATCATTAACTTTATCTGAGCGAGTCCTACGACCTAACTCCCTTTGAATTTCTTCGCGGTGGAGTCTAAAATTGGAGAGAGAAAAATATTACACAATGTTGCTATAAAATAAACCCATAAAAACTAAAACTTGAATAATTTACATTTAATACTTACTTACGATATCCTTCTATTCCATCATAATGGAGCAACACATATTGATGTGCTTGGTTCCTTTCTGTCATGTCTAGTCGGAACATCTCACACTTTCCTAGCGGCCTACCTATGTTTGAGAATATAGAGATTGGATCTTCCACTTCAATTGACCCCACATTCCTAATAGGCCGATGTAACCTTGTTTCCACACCTTCGAAGTATCGAGAACAAAAAGTTAAGCATTCATCCACAAGGTATTCTTCTGCTATTGATCCCTTTGGACGACTAGAATTGCGGGCATGGTCCTTAAGGTGCTTGAGGAATCTACAAAGATACAACATATTACAGAAAGTGTCATCTCATTGTTATTGGTTTTAATTAATAAATAGTACCTAAACAAGCAATTTATTCATCAAAGTACTAAGCACTAACCTTTCAATTGGATACATCCAATGGTATTGTACTGGACCCGCCAATCTCGCCTCGAATGCTAAATGAATGATCAAATGCACCATTACATCAAAGAATCCAGGTGGAAAAATCCTTTCCAAATTGCAAAGTGTTACAGCAACATTTTCTTCAAGTCTCTTGAAGTCCTCCTCTATACTAAGTTTACTACACAATTCTCGAAAGAACCCACATAATTCCATTAATACTGATCTAACATTTCTTGGCAAAACATTACGTATAGCCACTGAAAGAAGTTGATGGATCATAATGTGACAGTCTTGACTCTTCATTCCTGACATAATTCGTTCTTTGACTTTCACACACCGTGAGATATTACTGGCATAACTATCTGGAACCTTCACACTCTTCACAACTGTGCAGAAGACCTCCTTGTCTTTGTTAGATAGTGTGTAGCATGCAGGGGATAATATCACTTTATTCTTACCTTCAATAATTTTTGGTTGAAGATCTACTCGTATGTTCATTTCTTTTAAATCAAGACGTGTATTCAATTTATCCTTTGTTTTATCTTTCACATCCAACAATGTGCCAATGATACTATCACACACATTCTTCTCAATATGCATCACGTCTAAATTGTGACGGATTAGATTATCTCTCCAATAAGGCAAATAAAAAAATATACTCTTCTTCTTCCAATTAAGTGGGGGTCTCTGGCTGTTGTATTCCCCTTTTCCTTTTCCCTTTGTTTTTGTCATTATCATCCTTTCCAAATGGAGAAAATTCAACACCATACAATTGTTCTAACACATCATATCCGGAAGGTGGCTCCAGCTGGAATCTATGTTCTTCATGACCATCAAAAGATCTTTTATCACTCCGAAATTTATGATTTCTGGGAAGGAATCGGCGATGGCCTAAGTGACAATACTTTCTTCCATGTTTCAGCCAACGGGATGAAGTATGCTTGTTGCAACAAGGACAAACCAAACCACCTTTCGTGCTCTAACCTGAGAGGTTAGCATATGCCGAAAAATCATTGATGGTCCATAACAAGCATGCATGCATCTTAAATGACTCATCCTTAAATGCATCATAAGTCTCAACCCCAGTGTCCCACAATGTTTTTAGCTCATCTATCAAAGGTTGTAAATATATATCTATATCATTCCCAGGTTGTCGTGGGCCAGAGATAAGCAATGTAAGAATGAAGAATGGTTGTTTCATACACATCCATGGTGGCAAATTGTATGGCATCACCACAACAGGCCATGTACTATGATCTGTGGTCATTGTCTTGAACGGATTGAATCCGTTTCTTGCGAGCCCAAGCCTTACATTACGAAGGTCCTCACTGAAAGTTGGATGCCGCTTATCGAAATCCTTCCAAGCTTTAGAGTCAGCTGGGTGTCATAACCTCTTGTCATCTGTACGTTGTTCTTGATGCCATCGCATATTAGATGCGATTTTGGACGACATGTATAACCTTTGCAACCTTGGAATCAAAGGGAAATGACGTAATATCTTAATCTGGATTTTTTGGTCCTCTGATGTATATCTTGATGTGCCACATTTGTAACAAAACTTAGCATTGGCTGCCTCTTTCCAATACAATATACAATCATTTTTACAGGCATCAATCTTATTGTAAGTGAGTCCCAAATCCTTTACAATCTTTTTTGCTTCGTACAAAGTTTTCGGCAATGAATTCGGCTCAGGAAATGCCTCTTTCAATAAATCAAGCAACATTGAGAATGCTTTGTCGCTCAACTTACATAGGCATTTTATATGATAAAGCCGAATAAGGAATGACAACTTGGTAAATTTAATGCTTCCTGGATACAACTCCTTCTCCATATCTTCCAACAACTGATCAAACTTCTCTGCCTCAACACTCTGCCCCTTTGTATGTTCACTAGTTGCACCATCCCCATGTCCTTCATGTACATTTTTTCTCCACATCTCAGATAACATGTTACGTGTTCCATCATCCATATCAACTTCATCATGTAGGATAGGACTTACAAGGGGAGGTGTGTGTGAAGCTATGTCTTCCCCATGGAAACTCCAAATTGTATAACTCCTTAAAAATCCATCACATATCAGATGTTCAAAGACTTCGTCTCGAGTCTTCCATAATTGATTTATGCACTTTACACATGGGCATAAGATCTCATCCCCTATAGCTGCATTAGAAAATGCATAGTCCAGAAAATTGTTGACCTCCTGTATGTATAGTGTAGATACCCTAAAAGATGGTTCCCTTGAGTTATCAATCCAATTTCTAGACATAGCTATTAACTGTAACTGAAAAAGACAAAAGTTAAAATTTTAAAGAGACATAATGCAGATAATACATATTAATACAGAATATACGATCACTTAAAAAATGATCATACGAAGATCAAGGTATTAAATTGATGGGGTCCACAGCCTAGAATGGGGTCCTGAAGATCACAAAGTCTGGGAACATACTTGGAACCAGAATCTAAATTGAAAATTCTGGCTTAAGGTAAAAGGGTTGGAAGCATAATGACGACATGGGTTCAATCTAAATTGGGATATAGGACTTGATTTTCAATTTAGACTGAATTTCTTCAGTGGTCCCACTGGAGCTTCCATGAAAATACGAAGTAAACAACTAGAAGAAGTGCAACAAATCTGGGCAGCCTATAAATATGAAACAGAAAATGATTGCTCTGTTTTAGATATGAAAATGGCCAGCGACATTCCACAGATTCAGGTGGGGAAACAAATAGCAGCAAGCTCTAAAGAGATATTTAACACAAAGAACATAATGGAGATGGCATGGAGTTAAGCAAACCATATAAATGTGGGTCACTATACTACAGGTCATGACCCACATGACCCAATTTGCAGATATTCCAGTGTTATGTTATTTGTAAATCTAATAACATATAAATTTGGTTAACTAACATATGATGCATGCTATCCCAATTTGCAGATATTCCAGTGGTTGGCCAGCATACCAGTAGAATTGGAGGGGTATATCTGTCCAGGATGCACCATCTTGATCATATTCATTGCAATGCCCCAATTTATGTGGGAGAAGGTGATGAATTGCTTGATTTCAGAAGGCTGTTGTAGTGTGTTTCTACTCACCTTTCTCTTTCACAATAAAACTCAGTTATTCATAACTAAAAGAACTGAGGAAAAAGAAAACAGAGTGCAAGTCATAGTATAGTTGTAGGAAAACTCACCAAGAAGTTATTTTGTCATTTGCATGTCTATAGTAACTATATTTAATTGGGTGGTAAATCACCTAAGGCTTAAGAATTCAGAAATTCCATAGAAAACAAGAATTGCAGGAATTGAGGAACCAAAAAGTAATGAAAGAAAATCAATAATGCATTCAAACAGGTCTAATGTGACTAAAATTCAAATTGAGTAGCCTGTTCAACAAGAGGAATGGTTTTGAGAACAAAATCTGAATATGAAGGTCAGATTGCAAGTTATGGTGGTTTCCTACTGAGGTTAGGAAACTAAAAATCCAGACCAGACACTGAAACAACCACAGTATTTTTAATCATTAAACCAGATTATTATGTATGGATATAAGAGTTGATTTAGCAGAGAATTAAGCCAAATGACAGAACCAAAATATTAAAAACAAATATAAAAAAAATAGAGATTTTAACAAGTTGACTAGAAGGACTCTTGGGTTCGACCAGAAATTTAAAAGTTTTCAAAACTGAAATCAAATCAGAACATACAGTTAATAACCAGAAAAAGAAATTTCAGGAAGAAGGTAGAACTTTAGTAAACAGAATAGTAACTAAATAAAGAAAGCATAATTAAGAGAAGAAGAGGATAAGTATTCAGGCATCCCACCTGAAACACTACCTTAGAATCACCACCAAGGCCTCCCTGAAATCGCCACAACAGAAATATTCTGAATCACCACAGAATTGGTACGCTGAAGTCAAAATTGCATTAGTCAAATCATTGGGAGCTGTTAAGCCTTAAAATATTTCTTTAAAACTTAAAAAGACAGTTCAGACACACTAAAAGTCCTCCATCAACCAATAGTCTTTGGAAATTTTTCTAACTTGGCTCAATTACCTTATAACAACCCTAACTTGATTAGATAACTGCTTCCCTTGCACAGGCTAAGAGGAGAGTCCCTAACTGACCAAATAATGTAATAATAAAAGAAATAAAAACCCAACTAAAAAAAGGAATTTCTTCCTATCATGGACTTAAAAGGGCCGAATTCTAAACTGAATAAATAACTGACATAGACTTAAAAATAGATCTGGAATTTATAAGTGGTATTCTAGTCTATCCAAACAACTTAAACAGTAATAAAATAAAGGAATAAACTGCTAAAAGCTAGTCCATGATTTGGAGAAGTTTGATTGATCCAGAACTTGAACCATGGGTCAGGTTTGGATCAAAACCGCATGCCATCTTTCTCTTATTTATATCACTGGAAATCTGCATCACCATTGCTCCCCTCAAACAGATGGCGGCAAAGAGACTCTTTTTTCATGGCAGGCAGATTTTCCATGACCAAGGAAGGTTATATCATTGTAGTGGTCTATTATCTTGGGAATATTAACTGGGATGTTCTATTATTATTATTTTTTTTGGAGAATCCAATAGGGATGGCATAATGACAGTTCGATTGCTGATGAAATATCTGGTTAACAAGTTGAGATTGGATAACGAATCAGAGGTAATTTATTTCACTTTAAATTGCTTATGTACAAGCAAGACCGTTCTACACTCTTCACTAACACAAAAAAGTTTATCAAGTTATTCTCCAACATTAAAGCATCAAACCAGAGAGAGAGAGAGAGAGAGAGAGAAACTCACCAGCAACAGAGATAAGGGATTGGAACTGTGTTTAGAACCCAGATGATGATATCGCAGCTCTGTTTGTCCTCTTATCTATGCTTACTTCCAACGATAATGATGCAAATCAGATGTTAAAAGAAGACCACATTGTTAACGTTCATGAGAGAGAGAGAGAGAGAGTTTGAAAGGGAGAGTGATTAAAGAGAGACAGGGGATTTCAAGAGGGAGAGTGAAACAAGAAAGAGCTTGAGATTTCTATGCTGAGTATAGAGAGCAAGAATCATTAGAGAGAGGTAGGGATTTCAAAAGAGAGAGTGAGGGAGAGTGATAGGAAACAAAGGGTGTTTCATATGTTAGGGTTCTACACTTCTCACGCAGAAGTGTAGATGTAGAAGAGGAAGGGTTTTTCACGGAATAGCGGGAATGAAAAATAAAAACCATTCCCGCCCGCATAAAACCAATTACCGCGTAATCCAAAAAAAATAAAATAATATAAAGGGCAGGAGATTGCTACTTGGTTGCATGGTCCCTATACTAGCATCTGGGCTAATGGTAGAGTATACATGGTTATCTACCAAAAAGGGTAAGAGCATCATTTTCACAGTGTCCTATGAGAGGGTGTACGGGCGCACCAAGCAAGGATCTTTTTCCCTAATATAACTATGGGGAAAAAGATCTCCACTTGGGGGTGTTTCCTACGCCCTCTCACAAGAAACCATGAAATGACACCTTTGTCCCCTTGATGATACTCAGACGTGCTCCCCCATTGGCCCAACCGCTTTAGAGACCATGCGACCAAGTAGAGATCTATTACCCAATAAGTATTTTGGTGGGGGGGGGGGAGAACTCTATCAGGAAGTGTGGCCTAGGCCAACACTCCCATGAGTTTAAGGGTGTTAAACGGTCTGGATTCAGTTAAAAGGGTCCAAATTAGTTTAAATCATTTAATTAAACGGTCTCAATTTTGAAACCATAAGCAAACCATTTATTAAATGGTTTTAAGGTTCCGATTTTAAATGGTTTGGTTTGGTTTGGTTTCAGTAAATGGTATCTATTTGATTTTGGCACATTAATTTATGTATATTTAAGGGTGTTAAATGGTTCGGTTTGGTTTTGACACCCTTAAATGCTGACATGTGAGTACATTTTTTATTATAAGGAAAAGTGTTACAAATCAATAAGGTTATGAATATGAAAATTGATTTGTATAATATGAACATCAAATCAATTTTCCTATTCAAGTGAATTAAAATGTATTTATCGAATACTTTCTCACTATATGCAAGTTATGAATGTAAGATATCATTATGGTTCAAACCCGAAAATATATTAACCAAATATTGAAAAAACCAAAATTAACAGAAATTGTATCTTGACCGAAAACTTATGTCGCTTAACGGTTTGGTTTTGGTCTCACCCATTCCGACACCGAAAGTCATCTAGCCCGAATCGACCATTGACAACCCTATTCGCGCGTATGCTATCAAAAAGTGGGGAAAAGGTTGGTGTGGGTATTGGGAAGCAAAATCTTATTTTAGAGACAGAACACTTTCTGTCCCAAACAAAATTTTTTATAATAGAGATAGAATATTTTTTGCCCCAAAGAAAAGGTTTATAATAAGGACGGAAATTTGGACCGTCCTAACGAAATGTTTATAATAGGGACGAAAATTTCAACATCCTAACAATATGTTTTTAATAGAGACGGAATAATAGCCGTCACAAATACAATTATTATTATAGGGACAAAATTAGCTCTGTCTCAAATAAATTTGTTGTTATGGAGACAGAAACTTTCCGTCTCAAATAAAACTGGAATAGTAGGGATGGAACGTTCCGTCTCTAACTTACCTAGGCTAACCTATACATGGCACGGACAAGATATCTGTTTCTATTAAATTTTTTTGGGATGGAGAAGTTATCTGTCCCAATTATGTACTTGGTTTATAGGGACAGAGATGGTTTTCCAACGCAAATATATGTTTTATTCGAGACGAATAATAAAATCCGTCCCTAGTACACATTTTATGGGACGGATATCTTGTCCGTCCCAAGATAACTAATCTCTTCTATTGTTTGGGATGGAAATTACATTACCATCGCTATTAATTTTTATTAGGGACAAAAATATTTTTCCGCCTCTAAAAAGCGTCGCTAATACCCTTTTTTGTTGTAGTATATATGATCAGCGTCTACAAGGAGCCATCAAAGCTGAAATTTTCCAAAAAAAATGACCATATTCTAATGAAAAAGTGCAGTGCAAGGAAAGATGATCAAAGGATTTTGAGTTGTTGTGGCATAGAGTGCAATGAGAAAGAAGGGTGACACCCTTCTGCAAAACAATATCATCAGAAGATAGGTTTTTTATTGAAAAATTTCCATCCAAAGACACTATGACGAGACAGGAGGTAGGGCGCCCATAGGGCAGAGAACCACATCGGTTTTACACCCTTATGCCTCCAACCATTCCAAGCTGACTTAACCAAGAATTTTTCTAACAAACTTATTTCTAAATTTTAGTTCACTTCTCGAAAAGGTAATGTAATGGACGAAGCAGCACCTCCTTAAGCAAATCAAAGTGTACAGTAGGAAAAGACCACTCACCTTCATAAATAAAGTCAGAAAATGATGAGTTGTATGTGTCCTAAAGTTCTGACTTTAAATTGGAATCACGACCAGGGTTTGGGTTGGACACCCTTATCATATATATGGTTGTTGCATTGGGGTACGCCTAGACATGTTGATGTTAGTGTTAGACAAGTGTGTGTCCATCAAACCGGTTCGGTCCGGTTCAACCCGGTTCTTCTTTGTATTGAACTTTTATACATTTTAGTTTAATATTATCACATGCGATATAAACTTTTTGAGCATTATGTGTCCGTAAGTTTTACTTAGAATGGTAGTCACGACTAGGGTTTGGGCTGGGCACCCTTATCATATGGTCGTCGCATTGGGTATACCTAGACATGTGATGTTAGGGTATGAATGCGAATGCTCACATGTTTGATGTGTGCATTGGCGAAGAATCTACTTTGTCGATTCCCTCATGTATTACTGCCAGATGTAGGAAGAGATAGACATGTGTCACCAACACCCTTTGCCTGAGGGAACCCTGTTGCTGCAAAGTGTGATCGCATTCTTTGGTTCATCAATGACTGAGACTCAAGCGAGTCAAAGCCGGTGTTCTGGGAATGCGTGAACACTTTGTGAGTGACGGAGTTATCCAACATGGTCACCACTACCCGATTGGGGAACACCAAGATTGAGACTGTCTGTGTATGGTCGGATCAGAATCTGGATCCAGTGCCGTTTTGGAAATGGTTTTGCAAAAATCTATTTTACATAAAATGATAAATTATATATGATTATTTTGAACAAAGTATTTTATCGAGTTTTGCAGGACCCAATCAGATGCACAGACGCTCTTATATGGACATGTACTATGGAATGGGGTTTGGTAGTACATGTGTACATGCCCTAGATTCCATAATGATGGTGTTGATTAGTGGGGGGTTGTATATGATAATTTGTTATCATATAGAGAGTTATTTGGAATTTGCTATTTTAATTGGTACTTTATTTAATTAATGGATATGGTGCTAATTGTAGTTATCCATAAATATTAAATAAAGTAACTAATTAATACTTTCCCTATTAGATTCTGCTTCTTCACCTTTTTGAAGCACTTTAAGTTCAAATAGAACTGCCAAACTAAGAGAGAGAGAGTTTGACTCTCACTAGGGCTTTATTAAATCCATTTAGGATTTAATTAAACCCTATTATTATAAATAGGGGACGAAAACGCGGAGGGGGAACCAACTCTTCACGTTTTCTGGCTCCCCCCTCTTAGAGTGTTTTGGTCTCTCTCTCCCTCTTGTGATCTCTCTCCTTCTTCTTCTAGTTTATCTCTTCTGTGTTTGAGAGTTAGGGTTTGAGAGACCCTAGATCTGTTCTGAAGAATTTGAGAGCATCTGGGATTGGCTTGAAGAACCTTGGTAGCACCATTGGAGGTTCAGATCTGTTTGCTTGGAATGCTTATTGGAGGAAGAACCATTCTCTATTGGAGGAGCAACACTTGAGGCTCACTAGGTTAGCAATTCTCTATTGATTCCTTCAGTTATTGATTATTTTATAGTTATAGGATGTGAAAGAAACTCGAATTGATTTATTTTCACTGCGCATTCGAGTATGGGACGGATCCCTCTTGCCATGTGATGGATTAGAGATGATTTTCTTCGTCCCTATTGCGTTCCATAATTGCATGGAACACATGAGGGAAGGAGAAACCCTAACAGGGATGTACTAGGGTTCCCATGGGAGACCATGGGAAACCCTAAAATTAAAATGGGGCACCCCTGGGACACCATGGGCTAACCCAAGGCGTGCAAAACCCTAATTGCTTTGTTATTGGTTTCCCTAGGGAAGCATGACTTGATCCCATGGACCGTAGATTGACCAACAGTGTGGTATCAGAGCCACCTTTCCCACCCATGAATATTGAATAATTAATGGTTAATATAATTATCATGAGTGGGATGCAAGTTTACACATGGGTGGTTAAATTATGGTTATTGTAACAACCTTCCCATGTGCACATGGTAGTTACAAGGTTGTTGGTGTAACAACTTACCCATGTGATGATGGATTTGGTTTTAATTAATTTTTTATTTTCAATTATTGAAACATTGTATCCAAGTGGAGATGATAATTAATTTTTATTTAAAATTTTTTAATCATAGTTATATGTGGGGAGGGAGCGCATGCTGCCAAGCCTCTGCGCACGCCCTCCCCCCTTACCCTGCCCTTGTGCGCATCCCCCTTGCGGGCTGCTTCCTACGGGCAGCAAGCTTGCGGGCTGCGGCCTGTAAGCTGTTGTCCGTGGGCCTTGGGCCTATGGGCTGCGCAGGGAGTGCTTGCGGCCTGCACATGTGGGCTGCATGCACGCCCCTTGAATCCCCTCCAGTTTTTTTTTTTTAAAAAAAGGGTTATTTTTTCAAAACAGAATTTTAAATATTTGTTTTGTTTTTGGAGGATGTTGATGGGTGAAGGGAGTCCTCCCTCCACCCACTTGCAATTAAAATGTGATTTTAATTTCATGGGCTTGGATACATGTTATCACATTTGATGTGATGGTTCAATAATTAAAGAAATCCATGATATTTTTGTTTTACTTGCTGTAATAATGTCCATGCATGAAATTATGTTATGATGTGATTATAGGAATGGCATTCTAATAAAATGGATGGATTGTTATGTATGTGATACATGGGGTTATGGGTGGATGTGATGCTTCTCTCTTTCTCTCTCTCTCTCCCCCTTTCTTTTTATGAACAAATGTACTCCATCCCATGGGCAGCCCAAATGGTGGGTTGGTTTCTCCATGCAGTGTTTCTTTATTATGGAAAGAAAAATGTATAGAATTTTCCTAAGTTTCCATTGTAATTTTAGAGGAGCTAGGACTCCCAGGGCATGTTGATGGTGATCCACATGTGGCGCTCAAAACTTATGGAGATTAAAGTCACCTACTTTGAATACATGATCGTGCGGAGGAGATGATCGAAGCGTTGCATCCATGACATGTTTGATGCACCCAAGTTATTAGTTTTATTTTTATTGGGAGGGTTCTTTAATTGCCTTTAATAAAAATGCCGCCATCCCATAATCACTTTTAATTAATGTTGATTAATTATGTTGTTTAAATCTATCCATGATATGTGAGAGTTGATTAATCCCTCTTTGATCATAATACATGTATGATATGGACTAGCCTTAATCGGTAGACATGTCCATGGCCTCCTATTGAAGATAAATGTAGAAAGTGTGTGACATGACCCCACATAAGCCGACAGGACATTGCCAGGACCTCTGTCACACATTTATCTAAATTTACCTCTATCTAGATACATTAGGGTATGGATAGTGAGAGGGCACTGTGACAGTAGGCCATCTTTTATGATTCCATGATTCTAACTAATGCAATAGGTAAGTAGTTACACCCGCACCACAAATATCCCCTTGTACCCCTGGGCAATCTAGACCTTACCTAATGGGAATTGCCCAGTGGCTATGGTCAACACTAATGGCCTTGAACTGGAAATACCATAGAAGGAACCCCCTTGAAGATTTGGAAATGTGGGCCAAAGCCCTGCCATTTTTCTTAAAGTTTGGGCCATGACAGCAGTACCGGAGTTACGAACGGACTCACCTGAACTGAATCCGCTCGAGGATCCGCCCGTACTATCATCAGCCTTTTTGGCTAATTTTCCTGTGGGACCTACACCCCCGTGTCCTAGGCACCCTAATTGAACCCTTGGACCATATGAACCCTTACCCATACCATGGATTGGTTATTTGGACCATGAAGTGGGGCCCACAAAGCCTAATCTAAGTAATTAATGGGTTTTATACACCCTAGCCTAAACCAAACAAGACCTAAGGGCTAATAGGTCTAAGTGAGGTTTGGACCTAACCTAAACAGACCCTAACTACCTAAATGGACCCAAGGGCCTTGACTTGAACCAAACATGGCCTAAGACCTAGCCCAAAACCCATTTTAAAGCCTAAGGACCTAAACCACATCCTAAATGCCCCTAACCAAACACTCCCTAAGGTCCCTTCTACCCCCTTAAAACTAAAAGAATCCCTTTTATTCCCTTATCTCTCCCCCTCCCCAAAACCGTGGAGGAGAAGAGACAAGAGAAAGAGAAGGAGGAGGAAGAAAGAGAGAAGAAGTAGGAGTGGAAGAGGAATGAGAGGGGAAGGGAAGAAGATGGGAGCTATGCCAAAATGGCTGGCTGCCCCACATCTCCTTCTCTTGCTGATCGGACCAAGAAGGAAGAAGAAGGTGAAGGAGAAGAGATGGAAAGGAAGGGAGGAGAGCATGAAGGCTCACCTAGCCTTGGACTCCACCCCTCCATTGGAGGACCTCACCAAGGTAAGCTCCTCAAACCTGGTTCTTCCCCATTTTCCTTTGATTTTGGTACATTCCTTGAGCCTGGACTGACCTAGAGTTCCATTGGGACTCAAGATAGAGCTCAGTCCCTAGTTGGAGCTCTAATGGAGCTGACCTAGGTTTGGTTTTAACCCCCTTGGTGCTGCTATTGCAGCCATGGCTATGATGCCTTGGTTTTGGAACTTGAAACCCAACCCTTGAACCCTAATTGAGACCCAACCTTGTAGGATCTTGGATCCATGAGCTTAAGCCTAGGTTCTAGTGACCCTAGGGAGGCTTAGACACCCCTCCCCTATTCCTGAGATGCTATGGAGCTCTAAGCTCCAAGCTGGAGCTGAGACTCCTTGAAATCTCGGAAGAGACTGCCGACGGACAAACGATCGGATACATTTATCGTGGTACTGCCCGACAGTCCGCCTAGTACCCTGCGTATTAGCCTGAGCAGACGAAGGCACTGATTCACTCTGTTTGCCTCCACCCGGGACCTGTTGCTCTCGGGTCTGTCTCAGGAAATTGAACGGATGCAGGGGTGGACCCAAGATGCACTTTCACCCGTGGATACGCTCCCTTTTATGATTGCCTCAGGTGTCAAATGGATCAACCACCGGACTCAAGTAAGAAGTTTCGCTCGTGGGTCCGCTCGCTCTGGTTTTTCCTTTTGGCCTGAACGGAGTCAGGGACGGACTCACCTCTGCTGAGACCGCCTGTGAGTCCGCTCGTGCTATCTTGGTTGAAACTTGGTTTTAACCATTTGGGGCCTAGCATGGGACCCTCCTATAGTTGTTTTAATGCTTTCTTTTATATGTTAGGTTGGTGCACCAGTGAGATTCATATGAACCACGCCGGATGACACCCGATGCCCGAGGAGATTCATGCCAATCACGCCCGGTGACACCTATGCCTGTTGAGTGGGTTCTGGGTGACATTGTTGGGTTTGATTATTATATAATTGTTAATATTAAGTATGCTATCTTATATTTATAAGCATTGTGTGCATTGTATTTTATTCAATTGTGAACTGTTGAGAATGTGATAGTATGCTCACCATTGTATCGGGCTACAGTGTCGGGTGTGCCGGTATCGGAATCCCAATTTATTCAATTTATTTAATTATGAAAACTGTTGTATGTCATCTTGAACTGTATGTGTCATACCGTGCCGATACCCGGGTACTAGATGGAATGGGACGTTGATGCACCCGAAATACCTCTTGGGACGATAGGCCCTGCATATAGTATATCTGTGGCATGCTTGTTCCCTTATGCTACGACCCTTGCCAACAGGGATTTATGTGTTGGATAGTCTGAGCACCTACGGTCTATGGAGGTAGGAGAGGCTAGGGCAGGGGCAGTGATGGCTATCGAGGTTTGCCACTGGGTGGTCATGATGGCTTCTACCGATGCAGGTCCCTTCGTGATAATTGAGGTCTCACTGGGGCGATAGGATAAGTGACCCTTAGTGTTTCCCGAGTTATCACAGTAGCATATACTTGACCGATAGAATTATGTGTTAGGTGGAAAATGAATCTACCATTAGCATGCATCATTCTGTTTGATATTGATTGTATGATGTGTGCGCATTCCCCTTTGTTCCCTCACTAGCTAGTGTAGCTAACCTCGTTGTACAACCACTTGTTAGTTTATATGTAGATAATCTCTTGACAAGCACCATTGGATGCGAATCAAGTGGAGTTGATGACCGTGGCTTGGAAGTAGATGTACACCCAAGAATTTGTGCCCTTGGGGCAATTATTTATTTATTTAATTTCTATCTTCATTTCACAATCATGTATAAACTGTATGTTTATTTATAGGGAGAGTAATGAATGGTTACTTATGTTAGAATTGTAATATGTGTTATCATTAGAGAACCGATGCTCTATAATTTCATATGATTTAATTTAATTTCGCTTTCGCTAACTCTGTGATTGGAACGATTTATTCCTTTCGGTATGTTCCTTTCTGTCATCATAATGCGATGACAGGGTGGACTATGGCTCGGGACACTGTATCTACGATCCTAGTAGGTGTTGGGATGATGTGTGATTGTCCCAGTTATACCTCTATGTGGCAAAATATCTTACATCTGGATAGGGGCATGACAGAGTGGTATTAGAGCGATGATGCTCTGACCGACCACAGTTTGGACGTAACCTCTTAATTTACTCTCCACAATTAGGTTCTAAATTAAAAAACTTAAGAACATAAATGATTGTGTGCAGACTTAGGAAGAAGACTGATTGGAGTGGAAACTGAAATCTAGATGATAATAGACAACATGGAACTTAGGATTTGAAGCATAGGTTGAAGATATAATTATGTATTTGCGTGGTTGAGTCTTAAATAGATATTGGGCGGTTATATACATATATATATATATATATATATATATATATATACGTTATAATTTATGTTCAGTATTATGTTAATTTAACTAACCATAATAATCTACCATGATCTAAAAGGGGGAATAAATTATATATATATAAACGCTAAATACAACTTTTCCAAAGAATTTAATCTGTTCCTAGGTATAATTAGTGTTTTTCACCATTTGACACATGTAATTCCATTCTGCTTAACCCAAATTTTGAACCCAACCATGATTGCATCATTCCCTGTTTGGGCACGACTATGCCCTCTCCCAACTTAAAACACCAGATTTCAGCTGTTCAACCTAAGATACCTGATGGCAGTTACGCAAGATCTACATTCATCTATTGATTTTGAAGGTTTCCAAAGTTTTCCTAGATTGTTCACAAGGTCTGATCAAAAGAAAAAAAAAAGAAATGCAAGAAGCTGAAGGAAAGTAAAATGAAATAGTTCCACAAATTACCCATCAAGGGCAAGAGACTGAAAGAGCTGATTTGATAGAATGATTCCTGAAGATTTTGGAGGAAGATCGGAACTAGTCACTGGCACTGGCTTTACCATGGCCAAGAAAGAAATTGATGTCGTCTATTCCACGCCCCATGTCCGACATATGCCAAGCCTGGGCATTTAGTTTCTTCTTGATTCTATTGAAGCCATCTGCCACTCGCACACCTAGCCATTTGATAGCCATTGATAAGTAGGGTACAAATTCATCTCTCGCAGGGTGTCGAACCCAATAGGCTCCCGAGTGCTTCACTTCCTGGGTTCCTGATCAAGATCAACCTCAAAGCAGAGGAAAGCCCAAGTGAGTAGTCGACTGTAGGGCAGTGCGTACCTTCGGGTGGAATCCATAACAGTGCAAGCCATGTGCTTCATGATTATGTAAGGAAGATAAACAAGTTGGCCAATGTAGAGGGAGTAAGCCAATACTGTAGACATCAGAGGAAGGTGTGTGCTACTTGCCTTGGAAGGAACCAGATTTGTTTTGGCAATGAAAATCAGGACTCGCTGGGAAGGAGGAAACTTGGAGAGATCCTTATTCTTCTTGTATCTGTTGTTCGTTAACACTTGGAACAACTCTTTGCTCTCTTTGGGACACAGGCTTTGGTCTGGGTGGCTGTCCGAAGGATAGTAAACCTTTCTCCCTTCTGCCGAAATGTCAAGGAGGATTCCCAATTCTTCAGTGGTAAAACTGATGGAGACCCCCTTTACTATTGTAGACAGTCTAAGATCACCATCAGCTCCCTCTGACAGTAGCAATTTTGAGTAGAACTCTCTGATCAGAGCAGGGTAATAAAATTCAGGCAGAACTAGCAAGTTGGACCGCTCCAATTTCTTGAATCTAGTCTCCACCTGATATGCCATCATTTTCTCAACGGTTATGTCCCTTTCTACTAGGATCCTCCTGCTAAAGAGATGTCCCCAGGAGTAACCCTCTGTTCCTCCAGTGGTCAGCCGAGACACCCGGTGGGTGATAGGAATGGCAGGCACGATGGCAGTGTCCCTCTCTCTTTTTGGGGCCATGAAGTTACCTGCCCATACGAATCAACACCAAGTAGAGTAGTAAGAAGGTAAGCCAAAATGGGGTAATGATGTATGTGATTGGCAAATGAGCTTACAAAGGTGAAATGCTCCATTTAAAGTGGAAATGATTTGACTGGGAGACTATGCATGATGGGAAAATCAAAGGAGAAGTGCCTACAGATATGATATAAAATGATAATGTATAATGGGAACGTGGGAATTGTTGGAGATGAGTTTGGAAAAAAGGAGAAAAGACAAGAATGTGATGTAAATGAAGCTCCATAGGTAGTCACTATTATATGAATGTGAAGGATGGAACTAAGTGAGTAATAAACATAAGTTTTGGGATGGAATATCTCAGCTTGAGACAAGAATCATTTGTTGAGGAAAGGAAATGAATGCTAAGAGTTGTGCAAGTAGTCTCAAGGATATAAAATGCATTGGGAAAATACATTAAGAGAATGAAATATTGAGAAGAGAAGATAGATTCCAGGGATTTCGTCTACTAGCATATAAATGTGTAAAGGAACGTGCTTGATGGTATATCAATGAGATGATTTGGCAAGGTCTAGATACATGTAAATGGATTAGACAAGAACTTGAAAAGTTCTCAAGCATGAAGGAATTGAAGAGTTTATCTAATCAAGCCTAGAACCAATCCAAGATAACCAACTAAGCAAGTTAAACAATCTCTAAAATGCTTAAAAGGGTACAATGAGTAAGTAGGAAGCCGTTCCTATAGTGGCATTGATAGTTAGAGCATGATTCCCAACCCAAAAGCCTTAGTCTAAATCGGTTTTGGCATGAACATGGTATATATGGCCATGAGAATGCAAGCAAAGTCAAGACATGATCATACTTGAAGTAAACCATCACAAATCCAAAGAGGAATGAAGGAGAAGATGAAGAGACACAAGGAAAATCTCTCAATGATGAGAATAGAGAATTGAAAGGAAAATGGGGAAGAGAAATTACCTTGATTGATTGAGAGGTGATCTTTGAGACTTGAAGTTTGCAAGGAATCTCCCCAAGAAGCCTTTAGAGCCTTTCTCCCTCTCCCTACGGTTGTGTCTTCTTTGGAGCCAAAGTGAGTTTTGAACTCACGATTCTATTTTTGTTGAAGATTTCTCGAATGGACAAACGAACGAAATCAGTTATCGTGACTCCGCTCGTCAATCTGTCCCGCCTAGAATTTGAAAAGTCGTGTCTTTATAACTAAACGGATCAACGAACAGATCCATCGCCATGAGTCTGCCCATAGATTCGATCGATTTATATTCTCTTAAACTTTTGGTCTTCTGAGAACGGACGAACGAACAGATTCACATTTTGCATCTGCCCGTTAGTCCGCTCTCCCTATTTTACGAGGGAACACGAACGGACCCACAACACCAATTTCGCTCGTGAGACCGCTCGCTGTTCTTTTAGGATTTTAACCCTAGACTTGTGAGACCTTTTGACCAACCCTTGGTGTGATGATTCAATGCCTATATCCTAGGTTAACCTTTCCTACGTGGCCCAATTGTGGGGACCACCTAAGTTTAGCCAATACCTTGAACTGAAGGAGATTAGGACTTGTACCCAGCCATGCCAACCAATGAGAAATGGCAAACATTGATGATGGTTGTGACTCCCCTCTTACCTGGAAGGGAGGAGAGTTACTTTTTAGGAGAAAGACCTCTATACCCTGTGAACTTATGGACTCCAACCTAATGGATAAGAAACCTAACCCTGTGGGTAGATATTAAGTAAGGAGGTAATAGGCTGGCTTGGATTGGTTAGTCCAAATGAGTGACAAAGGTCAGGTATAACTGGAGACCACTCATAACACCTTGAGTTAGTGACGACTCTATTTGTACTTTACTTGGTTCTTCCAAACCAAGTTTAGGCTCATAGAGGGAGTCCTACACCGCGAGTGATCCTCCAAAGGACTTAGCAAACCATACTCGAGGACTTTTGTCCTTATGATTTGGCCTAGGTGGCAAATATGTCCATAGGGATATGAATGTAATTTTTAAAGTTTCCTATGAATTGGTGTGGTTTACGTATGTATGTATGTATGTATATATAGGTACGTCCCTAAAGACCTTGGACTTGTGTGAACTAGAGTGATTCTCTAGTACTACGAGTATGCCCTTACCTAAGCTTTACTGTAATCACTTAGTTAAGCCCTGACCCTTGGTCATGATGATCCTGGGTTGATAATAGATGGACTTAATAATGACTGGGTAGAATGATTAGCATGAGTTGACTTAGACCTACCAAAGGAGGTTGTTTGGCTCTCAATAGAGAACCATAAAGGACTTTTGCCTGTATAGTCATCATGAGACGGGTACAAAGATCTGAAGGCTGAAACTGAAGGATGTAACAAGACCTTCTCCAACGACAGATATGAATGGAGTAATGGGTCACCAAATGTGTTCCCTCCGTATCAGGAGTGAACAATAGGAGATTCCATCAATATTCCAAATCATTCTGAAGATGGACAAGGTATTGAAACAACCAGAAGTGACAGCATTCGAGGTATGAACCCTATAATCAAGAACTGGACAGGTTAAGTTTTGTAACCCAAGGGTAACTAGAGTTATGAAGGTTAGAATGGTGCCCTATACCCTAGACTAAGCCACCTGGAACAGAAAGTTCCCCAGACTTCTCTAGACCAGGAGATACCCTGTAACCTACTGGTGTATTGTGACCACCGGCTCTAAAAGTTCAAATGGAGCCTGGGTTATTATGAACCCCATCCCTATGGTAATGTGGAACCTGACCTGTTGTGTCAACTAGACACTACCTTACCTTGACCCGACCTTGACTTAGTTCAAATAGTGGGTATTTAGACGTATTGTTGTTCAACAAACCTTTGCTCTTGAGACCCGGGTTGCCTCAAATTTCGAGGATGAAATTTTTAATAAGGTTGGGAGGACACACGCACCCCAAATATCCCCTTGTACCCTGGGGCAATCCAGACCTTACCTAATGGGAATTGCCCAGTGGCTATGGTCAACACTAATGGCCTTGAACTGGAAATACCATAGAAGGAACTCCCCTTGAAGATTTGAAAATGTGGGCCAAAGCCCTGCCATTTTTCTTGAAGTTTGGGCTATGACAGTAGCACCGGAGTCACAAACGGACTCACCTGAACTGAATCTGCTCGAGGATCCGCCTGTGCTGTCATCAGCCTTTCTGGCTAGTTTTCCTGTGGGACCCACACCCCCGTGTCCTAGGCACCCTAATTGAACCCTTGGACCATATGAACCCCTACCCATACCATGGATTGGTTATTTGGACCATAAAGTGGGGCCCATAAAGCCTAATCTAAGTAATTAAGGGGTTTTATACACCCTAGCCTAAACCAACCAAGACTTAAGGGCTAATAGGTCTAAGTGAGGTTTGGACCCAACCCAAACAGACCCTAACTACCTAAATGGACCCAAGGGCCTTGACTTGAACCAAACATGGCCTAAAACCTAGCCCAAAACCCATTTTAAAGCCTAAGGACCTAAACCACATCCTAAACGCCCCTAACCAAACACTCCCTAAGGTCCCTTCTACCCCTTTAAAACTAAAAGAATCCCTTTTATTCCCTTATCTCTCCCCCTCCCCAAAACCGTTGAGGAGAAGAGACAAGAGAAAGAGAAGGAGGAGGAAGAAAGAGGGAAGAAGTAGGAGTGGAAGAGGAATGAGAGGGGAAGGGAAGAAGATGGGAGCTATGCCAAAATGGCTGGCTGCCCCACATCTCCTTCTCTTGCTAACCGGACCAAGAAGGAAGAAGAAGGTGAAGGAGAAGAGATGGAAAGGAAGGGAGGAGAGCATGAAGGCTCACCTAGCCTTGGACTCCACCCTCCATTGGAGGACCTCACCAAGGTAAGCTCCTCAAACCTGGTTTTCCCCCTTTTTCCTTTGATTTTGGTACATTCCTTGAGCCTGGACTGACCTAGAGTTCCATTGGGACTCAAGGTGGAGCTCGATCCCTAGTTGGAGCTCTAATGGAGCTAACCTTGGTTTAGTTTTAACCCCCTCGGTGCTACTATTGCAGCCATAGCTATGAAGCCTTGGTTTTGGAACTTTAAACCCAACCCTTGGACCCTAATTGAGACCCAACCTTGTAGGATCTTGGATCCATGAGCTTAAGCCTAGGTTCTAGTGACCCTAGGGAGGCATAGACACCCCTCCCCTGTTCCTGAGATGCTATGGAGCTCCAAGCTCCAAGCTGAAGCTGAGACTCCTTGAAATCTCGAATGAGACTGCTGGCGGATGAACAACCTGATCCATTTATCGTGGTACAGCCCGTCAGTCCACCCAGTATAAACCTTGCATATTAGCTTGAGCGGACGAAGGCACAGATTCACTCTGTTTGCCTCCGCCCGGGACTTGTTGCTCTCGGGACTGTCTCAGGAAATTGAATGGATGCAAGGGTTAACCCAAGATGCACTTCCGCTCGTGGATCCGCTCCCTTTTATGATTGCCTCAGGTGTCGAACGAATCAACCACTGGACTCAAGTAAGAAGTTCTGCTCGTGGGTCTGCTCACTCTGGTTTTTCCTTTTGGCTTGAATGGAGTCAGGGACGGACTCACCTCTGCTGAGACCGCCCGTGAGTCCGCTCGTACTGTCTTGGTTGAAACTTGGTTTTAACCATTTGGGGCCTAGCATGGGACCCTCCTATACTTGTTTTAATGCTTTCTTTTATATGTTAGGTTGGTGCACCGGTGAGATTCATGTGAACCACGCCGAAAGACACCCGATGCCCGGGGAGATTCATACCAATCACGCCCAGTGACACCTATGCTTGGTGAGTGGGTTCTGGGTGACTTTGTTGGGTTTGATTATTATATAATTGTTAATATTAAGCATGCTATCTTACATTTATAAGCATAGTATGCATTGCATTTTATTCAATTGTGAACTGTTGAGAATGTGATAGTATGCTCACCATTGTATAGGGCTATGGTGCCGGGTGTGCCAGTACCGGAACTCTAATTTATTCAATTTATTTAATTATGAAAACTGTTGTATGTCATCTTAAACAGTATGTGTCGTGCTGTGCTAGTACCCTGGTACTAGATGGAATGGGACGTTGATGCACCCGGAATACCTCTCGGAACGATAGTCCCTGTATATAGTATATCTGTGGCTAGGATGCTTGTTCCCTTATGCTATGACCCTTGCCAACAGGGGTTTATGTGTTGGATAGTCTGAGCACCTGCGGTCTGTGGAGGTGGGAGAGGCCAGGGTAAGGTAGTGATGGCTATCAGGGTTTGCCACTGGGTGGTCATGATGGCTTCTACCGGCGCCGGTCCCTTCGTGATAATTGAGGTCTCACTGGAGAGATAGGATAAGTGACCCTCAGTGTTCCCGAGTTATCACAATAGCATATACTTGACCGATAGAATTGTGTGTTAGGTGGAAAATGAATCTAACATTAGCATGCATCATTCTGTTTGATATTGATTGTGTGATGTGTGCGCATTCCCCTTTCCTCCCTCACTAGCTAGTGTGGCTAACCCCGTTGTACAACCCCTTTTAGTTTATATGCAGATAACTTCTTGATAAGCACCGTTGGATGCGAATCAAGTGGCGTTGATGACTGTGACTTGGACGTAGATGTACACCCAAGAATTTGTGCCCTTGGGGCAATTGTTTATTTATTTAATCTCTGTCTTCATTTCACAATCATGTATAAACCGTATGTTTATTTATAGGGAGAGTAATGAATGGTAACTTATGTTAGAATTGTAATATGTGTTATCATTAGAGAATCGATGCTCTATAATTTCATATGATTTAATTAAATTTTACTTCCACTAACTCTGCAATTGGAACGATTTATTCCTTTCGATACGTTCCTTTCTGTCATCATAATGCGATGACAGGGTAGACTGTGGCTCGGGACACTGTATCTGTGATCCTGGTAGGTGTTGGGATTATGTGTGCAACGTGATTGTCCCAATCATCCCCCTATGTGGCAAAATATCTTACATTGGGATAAGGGCGTGACATAAGTACATAACTTGGGTGTATGTCAGCCGACAGGATCTAGACATGACACCCAAGTGGCCGAAAATATTGGAAGCCCATGAGGTGGACAGCTTAGTCCACACTACCACGGTGTGTATAATGACTCCCGACAGGGTAAGTTATTCATGCAAGGGTTGTAGGTATCCAATTCATCTTCTGGGTCATGAGGGCGACCCAAATCATGAAAGACCATTGATGTGTGTGTGCTCCATTCTTTTTCAATGGTTGTTAATTAGCATGTGGTTTTTGCTTGTACATATGTAGATTATTATACGATAGCTGCCGTTAATTCCAACCTGTTAACACTCATTAGCGAATACAAACTTAATGGTACAAACTATGTCAATTGGTACCGGAGCATTAAGTTGCTCCTGACTGCTAAAGGACTGTACATGGTTCTAGATGAACAAATTCCTACTCAACCCAACCCAAATGATTTTGAGGCAAATGAAGAGATGTAGGATTTCCTCGTGAGGGATTCTAAGGCATCACTTTATATCTTAGGATCATTGGAAAAGTCAGTTCTGGACTTGGTCAAGGATATACACACAGCTGGGGTAAAATGGATAAGCTTGCTGAATTGTTCAATAGGCAGTTGACACATGCCCATTCTGATGTGGTGAGTCAAATCCACAACTCCAAGATGTCCCAAAGGACTCCAGTGATGGATCCTGGTAGGTGTTGGGATTATGTGTGCAACATGATTGTCCCAATCATCTCCCTATGTGGCAAAATATCTTACATCGGGATAGGGGAGTGACATAAGTATATAACTTGGGTGTATGTCAGCCGACAGGATCTGGACATGACACCCAAGTGGCCAAAAATATTGGAAGCCCATGAGGTGGACAGCTTAGTCCATACTACCACGGTGTGTATAATGACTCCCGATAGGGTAAGTTATTCATGCAAGGGTTGTAGGTATCCAATTCATCTTTTGGGTCATGAGGGAGACCCAAATCATGAAAGACCATTGATGTGTGTGTGCTCAATTCTTTTTCAATGGTTGTTAATTAGCATGTGGTTTTTGCTTGTACATATGTAGATTATTATACGATGGCTATCGTTAATTCCAACCTGTTAACACTCATTAGCGAATACAAACTTAATGGTACAAACTATGTCGATTGGTACTGGAGCATTAAGTTGCTCCTGACTGCTGAAGGACTGTACACGGTTCTAGATGAACAAATTCCTACTCAACCCGACCCAAATGATTTTGAGGCAAATAAAGAGATGTAGGATTTCATCGTGAGGGATTCCAAGGCATCACTTTATATCCTAGGATCATTGGAAAAGTCAGTTCTGGACTCGGTCAAGGATATACACACAGCTGGGGTAAAATGGATAAGCTTGCTTAATTGTTCAACAAGCAGTTGACACACGCCCATTCTGATGTGGTGAGTCAAATCCATAACTCCAAGATGTCCCAAAGGACTCCAGTGATGGATCCTGGTAGGTGTTGGGATTATGTGTGCAACGTGATTGTCCCAATCATCCCCCTATGTGGCAAAATATCTTACATCGAGATAGGGGCATGACATAAGTACATAACTTGGGTGTATGTCAGCTGACAGGATCTGGACATGACACCCAAGTGGCCAAAAATATTGGAAGCCCATGAGGTGGACAGCTTAGTCCACACTACCATAGTGTGTATAATGACTCCTGACAGGGTAAGTTATTCATGCAAGGGTTGTAGGTATCCAATTCATCTTTTGGGTCATGAGGGAGACCCAAATCATGAAAAACCATTGATGTGTGTGTGCTCAATTCTTTTTCAATGGTTGTTAATTAGCATGTGGTTTTTGCTTGTACATATGTAGATTATTATACGATGGCTACCGTTAATTCCAACCTGTTAACACTCATTAGCGAATACAAACTTAATGGTACAAACTATGTCGATTGGTACCGTAGCATTAAGTTGCTCCTGACTACTGAAGGACTGTACACGGTTCTAGATGAACAAATTCCTACTCAACCCAACCCAAATGATTTTGAGGCAAATGAAGAGATGTAGGATTTCCTTGTGAGGGATTCCAAGGCATCACTTTATATCCTAGGATCATTGGAAAAGTCAATTCTGGACTTGGTCAAGGATATACACACAGCTGGGGTAAAATGGATAAGCTTGCTGAATTGTTCAACAGGTAGTTGACACACGCCCATTCTGGTGTGGTGAGTCAAATCCACAACTCCAAGATGTCCCAAAGGACTCTAGTGATGGATCATGTAATGAAGATGATCAATCTGTTTGAAAAATTGGA
Source organism: Telopea speciosissima (assembly GCF_018873765.1). Classification (NCBI taxonomy): domain Eukaryota; kingdom Viridiplantae; phylum Streptophyta; class Magnoliopsida; order Proteales; family Proteaceae; genus Telopea; species Telopea speciosissima. Next base: position 31,571,254 of record NC_057919.1, on the reverse strand, counting down.
ATCCATAGGGATCGATTTCAGCCTGCAATACAAAACCGATGTGATCTAAGCATCACTCACTTCTGCCTATGCACCCTTTAAGATGTCCTACAAGATGTTAGATATGGAGATGGAGCTTACCAAGCTTGCTAACGCATTAGTAGACGAGGAAGCTGCCTTGGAAAAGGATAAGGCTGAGCTCAATGCAACTGATATGAAGCCTTCTTCAAATGGGAAGAAGAAGAAAAAGGGAAGTAAGGGTAAGACCCTGAAACCTAAGGGTGGGAAGTCTGGCAATAAAGGCAAAGGCAAGTGCTTCTATTGCAAGAAGGAGGGTCACTGGAAAAGGAATTATTGTGCTTACCTGACGACTTTGAAAGATAAGAAGCCGGATGAAACAGAGGCTGCTAAAGAAGGTACATGTGATGTTCACGTTCTTTATGAGTCTAATTTATCTTTTAAACCAGCCAATTCTTGGTTGGTGGATAGTGGTTCCACTATTCACATTTGCAATGATTTGCAGGGGTTCAAGGTGACAAAGAACCTTGAAAGAAATGAGGTGCCTCTTTGGATGGGCATTAGAGCTGAGACCATGACAATGGCTGTGGGGACTTTTATTTTAAATTTTAGTTTTGCTTGTTTAGTTTTAAAGGATTGCTATTATGTACCCTCTTTTAAGAGGAAGATTATGTCAATTTCAAAACTTGTTTTGGACGGGTATAGTTTCTCCTTTAATACTAAATTGAGTATTCGTTTTACTAATTCCTTTGTGGCATCCAAATATATGCAAAGTGGTTTGTACTTCCTAGATTGCCCTATTAGAATGAATGTTGTTTCAAATGTTGATTTTAAACGGAAAGCAACCCCAGTGAACTCAACATACTTGTGGCATCTAAGATTAGGTCACATTAATTTGGACCGAAACAGTAGATTGGTGAGGGATGGGCCCTTAGAGAGTCTGAGGGTGGAACAATTCCCCACCTGTCAGTCATGCCTTCAGGGTAAAATGACCAAGAAACCCTTTAGCAATAAAGGTGCTAGAGCCACAATCTGTTGGAGTTGATACACACTGACGTATGTGGACCCATAAACATATAAGCAAGGTAATGAGTACTTTATAACATTCACCGATGATTACTCTAGATATGGCTACATATACTTGATGCGTAGAAAATCGGAAGTATTTGATAAATTCAAAGAATTCCAAACCGAGGTCAAAAGATAGCTCGATAAACGCATCAAGTCCTTACGATCAGATCGTGGAGGGGAGTATCTAGCGGATGAATTTAAAGAATATCTCAGATCACAAGGGATAGTTAGTCAACTAACTAATCTAGGCATACTACAACAAAATGGTGTATCAAAACGACACAATTGGACCCGATTGGTTATGGTTTGGATGATGCTCACTTATAGTGAGCTGCCTCTCTCTTTCAGGGGATACACTTTAGAAATGACGATTTATATCTTGAACAGGGTCCATCCAAGTCTGTAGCCAAGACACCCTTTGAGTTATGGAAAGGGCGCGAGCCCAGTGTTCAACACCTTAGGGTATGGGGTTGCATAGCACATGTGCAAAAGCAACAGACAGACAAGTTAGAATCCAGGACTTCAAGATGCTATTTCTTAGGCTACCCCAAAGGCACGATAGGTTATTATTTCTATGACCCGGTTGACCAAAAGGTCATTGTAAGTAAACACGTCACATTTCTAGAGGAAGAAATGATGACCCAGAGGTCCGAACCAATAGTCATTAAAGGGCTATCAGATAGCTCAGAAACTTCACTTTCAGAAATGAGACCAATTGACATGCCCGCTGAAATACCAACACCTGAAGAACCTCGACGCAGTGGGAGGACTATTAGACCACCCACCAGGCTTACTCTTCTAACCAAAGAGGAAACAGTGGAAGAATTCCACATGGTATCAGTTGAATTGGATGATGATCCGAGGATATTCTCTGAGGCTCTTAACGATGTTGATGCCACTAGGTGGCTGGAGGCAATGCGCTTTGAAATCGATTTGATGCATTTCAACAAGGTCTGGACTCTAGTCGATCCACCACTTAGCGTTAAGCCGATTGGATGCAAATGGATCTTCAAGAGAAAGAAGGGCGCAAATGGAAAGGTTGAAAGATTCAAAGCGAGACTGGTGGCAAAGGGCTATACCCAAAAAGAGGGTATAGACTATGAGGAAACCTTTTCACCATTGGCGATGATGAAATCCATTAGGATTTTATTGGCTATTGCTACACACTTTGATTATGAGATCTGGTAGATGGACGTGCAGACTGCATTTCTGAATGGGTTCCTTCAAGAGGAAATCTACATGGAACAGCCAGAGGGGTTCTCTTCCTTGGAGGAAGAAAGAAAGGTGTGCAAATTACAGAGGTCCATTTATGGGCTGAAGCAGGCTTCCAAGAGCTGGAACATCAGGTTTGATCAATCAATCAAATCGTTTGGTTTTGATCAAAACATGGATGAACCATGCATTTACAAGAGATCAATGGGAGGGTAGTATGTTTTCTTATTTTATACGTAAATGACATATTACTGATTGGTAACGATGTAGGTTTTCTTTCATTAGTAAAATAGTGGTTATCTACAACGTCTTTTATGAAAGACCTTGGTGAAGCTAGCTATATCCTTGGGATCAAACTCATAAGAGATCGCCAGAAAAGGATGCTAGGCTTGTCACAGGCTACCTATATAGACAAAGTCTTGGTCAGATTTAGCATGGAGAACTTTAAGAGGGGAACTGTTCCCTTCTGACATGGAGTCAGTCTTTTCAGATCTCAATGTCCTTAATCTTAGACGGACATTGAAGCGATGAAGAGGATTCTCTATACTTTTATAGTAGGGAGTCTTATGTACGCTACGTTGTGTATGAGGTCGGACACTTGCTATGCAGTAGGTATGGTAAGTCGTTATAAATCTAACCCTGGACGCGAGCATTGGAGTGTTGTCAAGAATATCCTTAAGTACCTAAGAAGGACTAAGGATTATTTCTTGGTTTTTGGATCTGATCAGTTGTCAGTATTAGGATACGTAGATTCAGATTTTCAAACTGACAAGGATGATAGAAAATCCACATCTGGGATGGTATATCTAATGGGTGGAGGTGCCATTGTGTGGCGGAGTGCAAAACAGAAATCTACAGTCGATTCCACTACTGAAGCAGAATACCTTGCAGCTTGCGATGCAGTAAAAGAAGGTGTTTGGCTGAGAAAATTCCTATCAGATTTGGAGGTTGTCCCTGACCTTGTCAAGGGCCCCATTCCCCTGTTATGTGACAACAGAGGGGTCATTGCACAAGCTAAGGAGCCTAGGGCTTATCAGAGGAACATGCACATGCAGCGGAGGTATCACCTCATCAGAGAGATTATCCAGTAGGGCGACGTGAGTATCTCCAAAGTAGACACAACTAAAAATGTGTCTGATGCCATGACAAAGGGTTTGTCTCCAGGAGTGTTTAAGAAACACATGGAGGGCATGGGTTTAAAATGTATGGGGAATTGGCTTTGATGTACAAATGAGAGATTGTTGGACAAGTGTGTGTCCATAAAACCTGGTTCGGTCTGGTTCAACCCGGTTCTTCTTTGTATTAAACGTTTATACATTTTAGTTTAATATTATCACATGCGATATAAACTTTTTGAGCATTATGTGTCCGTAAGTTTTACTTAAAATGGTAGTCACGACTAGGGTTTGGGTTGGGCACCCTTATCGGTCGTCGCTTTGGGTATGCCTAGACATGTGATGTCAGGGTACAAATACGAGTGCTCACATGTTTGATGTGTGCATTAGCGAAGAATCTACTTTGTCGATTCCCTCATGTATTATTGCCAGATGTAGGAAGGAATAGATATGTGTCACTGACACCCTTTGCCTGAGAGAACCCTGTCACTGCAAAGTGTGATCGCATTCTTTGGTTCATCAATGACTGAGACTCAAGCGAGTCAAAGTCGGTGTTCTGGGAATGCGTGAACACTTTGTGAGTGAAGGAGTTATCCAACATGGTCACCACTACCCGATTGGGGAACACCAAGATTGAGACTGTCTATGTATGGTCGGATTGGAATCTGGATCCAGTGCCGTTTTGGAAATGGTTTTGCAAAAATCTATTTTACATAAAATGATAGATTATATATGATTATTTTGAACAAAGTGTTTTATCGAGTTTTACGGGACCCCCAAGATGCGCAGCCGCTCTTATATGGACATGTACTATAGAATGGGGTTTGGCAGTACATGTATACATGCCCTAGATTCCATAATGATGGTGTTGATTAGTGGGGGGGTTATATATGATAATTTGTTATCATATAGGGAGTTATTTAGAATTTTTCATTTTAATTGGTATTTTATTTAATTAATGGATATGGTGCTAATTGTAATTATCCATAAAAATTAAATAAAGTAACTAATTAATACTTTCCCTATTAGATGCTGCTTCTTCACCTTTTTTAAGCACTTTAAGTTCAAACAGAACTGCCAAACTAAGAGAGAGAGAGAGTCTGACTCTCACTAGGGCTTTATTAAATCCATCTAGGATTTAATTAAACCCTATTAGTATAAATAGGGGACCAAAACGCAGAGGGGGAACCAGCTCTCCACGTTTTCTAGCTTCCCCCTCTTGAAGTGTTTTGGTCTCTCTCTCCCTCTTGTGATCTCTCTCCTTCTTCTAGTTTCTCTCATCTATGTTTGAGAGTTAGGGTTTGAAAAACCCTAGATCTGTGCTGAAGAATTTGAGTGCATCTGGGATTGGCTTGAAGAACCTTGGTAGCACCATTGGAGGTTCAGATCTGTTTGCTTGGAGCGCTCATTGGAGGAAGAACCATTGTCTATTGGAGGTGCAACACTTGAGGCTCACCAGGTTACCAATTCTCTATTGATTCCTTCAGTTATTGATTATTTAATATTTATGGGATGCAAAAGAAACTCTAATCGATTTATTTCTGCTGCGCATTCGAGTATGGGATGGATCCCTCTTGCTAGGTGATGGATTAGAGGTGATTTTCTCTGTCTCTATTGCGTTCCATAATTGCATGGGACACATAAGGGAAGGAGAAACCCTAACAGGGATGCACTAGGGTTCCCATGGGCGACCATGGGAAACCCTAAAATTAAAATGGGGCACCCATGGGACACCATGGGCTAACCCAAGGCGTGCAAAACCCTAATTGCTTTGTTATTGGTTTCCCTAGGGAAGTATGACTTGATCACATGGACCGTAGTTTGACCAACTGTTAGGGCCTTGTTACTGCGACAAATGCATACTTTGGTATATCAATGACTAAGGCCTTATGGGTTAAAATCAATATGTTGGGTGCGTGCAAGCATCTTGTGAGTGAAAGAGTTGCTCAACAAGGTTTCCACCGCTCGGTTGGGGAACATCAAGATAGAGATTGTTTGTGGATGATCGGATGAGTCAGGATCCTGTACTGTTTTAGAAATCGTTTGCAAAAAATTATTTTCACATAAAATATTAATCATAGGTACATTTTTTATTAAAGTGTTTAGTCTTGTTTTACGGGTCCAATCACATACACAGATACTCTAATATGGACATGGCTATGGAATGGTATTAGGCAGTAATGACATACATACCCTAGATTCTATAATGATGATGTTGACTAGTGGAGCTTCGGTACATAATAAAGGGTTATTATGTAAATTTGTATTGGGATTGGTTTGCTAATTAAAATAAGGACAAGAGATGTTACACCCGTGCCCAAAAACCCAGGCTAATTCAAACTTTGGTTTAAGTCCTGAACTGGAGGTTACAGTCATGGACCGTCGTCTTATTTTAACAATATTTTATTCTGTGGTACCCACACACATCCCTTGCTATATTTCGGTTACCATTATATCAATATGGTCGGATTCCACCTTCTTTCCACATTACCTAACTGAGTCATGCCCGTGGGTCTCACATGGGCCTATCGACCATTTAACCCATTTTTAACTTCCTATAAGTTAACCAACAAGCCTCAGAGGATTAAACTTATAACTAGAGTTTAATTCTTTAAAGGTAATCCACACAAGCCTTAAAAACCTAAAACTATAAATAAGATCCTCTTAACTAAACACCCGTCTCTCTCATTTCACCTTAGCAACCGAATTCTACTCCGGAGAAAGAGAAGAAGAGAAAGTGAAGAAGAGAAAGAGGAGAAGAGAAGGAGGATTGAGAAGAGGACCTTGCACCTAAGCTGCTACCCTTGTAATCCTACTCAAATTCATCTCAAGGTAAGATCATCTACCTTGAATCTCTTCTTTTCTTGATGAATTCACTAATGCATGAAGTAACCCAACCTCTTAGAAGCTTTGGATCATCATGCATGTTCTTATTCATCATTTTGGAACTGAATCTAACCTAGATGGTAAGGTTCAAATCCAAGAGCTGCATTATCAACATAAATAAGGTTCAAATCCAAGAGCTGCATAATGAACATAAATAAGGTTCAAATCCAAGAGCTGCATGTTTAACATAAATTCTGCCCAGTTCTGAGTTTAAACTCAAATTCTTGTTTAATTACTTAAAGATCTATTAACCTCTTTAATTGCGATATAACCCAATTTCCATGTTGGTCATCTCCCCTAAGCTGCTCAAACCATCTACACCATAAAAATGGTGATTTTATAGCAAAAACCCCAAAATCCGAGTACAGAAGTACAACTGGATGGTTTGGGCAACCCACATAGGTCATCCAATCTTTGTTGGCTAAACCATCCAGTTGGCGCTGTGAATTCTGTCTTACTCAGTTCTTGCTGGATTTTGATCCTAGATCCTATGCAAGCCCTAACTAACACCTAGTACACCTAAATTTGGGTATGATCACCCACTGGAATTAAACCTAACATATATCTACATGCATGATCAAATACACTATAAGCACAGTTTAAATTAACCTATTTAACCTAAATGTTGTGCCTTAGTTTTAAACCCCATGCAAGGCCTAATTAATCCTTGCAAGACTTAACTAATGACCTATATAATTAAGCTAAGGTATAAACACACTAAGATTGATCCTAAATTATTAAATTTATTTAATTAACCTATTATGTAATCTAATTAGGGAAGGAACCACTTATATACGAAGAAGCTTATCGAAGTTCGGATTTGGAATCCTTATCGAACTGTTTGGCAGATCAGGGTTAGTGGATTTAGACACTGACTTGTTTATGGAGTGTTTCTGTGTTGATTTTCTTTGCTTGCCTTTCATGCATGAAGAATATGTATAGAGTCATGTGTAGACACTGATTTTTTGTCACCCCCTAATTGGCGATGATGACAACGGGACATGGACGATGGACGACGCACTCTCCCTCTTTTTAGACCCAAGATACCTGACCCATAAGACCAAGAACCATGCTGAACACAAAATGACCCATTTTAGGCCCAAAAACAAGGAAAAATGGCACTACGCTCCCACAACACAGTGGACTCTTCCCACGGCGCCGTGGACGCCTTCCCACGGCACCGTGGGCGCCTTCCGTGGAGATGTGTACCAGATTTCCACGGTGCCATGAGGGGGTGTGACATCAGCCTGCTGACGTCACCCACGGCGCCGTGGAAAAGTCCCTCATGGCACCGTGGACATCTCCACGGCGCCATGGAGGACTTATCCGGCCAGGAGAGAGAAGGGGTCCCTCCCTATAAATAGGAGGGTCCCCTCCCACATTTCCCAAGGAAGATTGGGTGGAGAGACCCTCCCTAAGTGATTCCTAGCCTCTTTTCCTCCCTTTTCACCCTCATTTCTCCTCCTTCTATCATGAGAGTGTGAGTGCTTGAAGTTTTCTTGTGGCGGACAGATCCTTTGATTGTCCCTCTGAGTATAGAGCGCTTTGGCCCCTTGGCATTGTTATCCCGTCTGTGCACGGATAACCATCAAAACTCCTTTATTACAGACATTATTCTATTTGTTTACCCCTCTCCAAATCACTTGAAAGAGCCGTTACTCTGCCGAGAAAGAATCGGCGTCAGTCCATTCGTCCATCTCCCCTGAGCCAGGGGAATACAACCATACAGGTATAATTACTGCGTTTTTGTTGATTCAATGTAGTCCTTTCATATTTCATCATTTTAGTCCGCATTTTTCATATATGAAATGTATTTATTATGCTTTAGTTCAATTCATAACATCTGAATGTAGTTCATAATATCCCCCATCCCCGTAATAAAAGAGAGAGAACATTCGTCCTATGTAGCATCTAACACAGAGAGACCGGCTTCGGCCGGGTGAGGTGGGTGCCTAACACCTTCCCACACTCGTAACCTGACCCCTTACCCGAATCTTTGGTTGGATCATATGGAGTCACGTAGTCCGATTCCACTCACAACGGGTAGGGCTACACTTAATGGGTCCTAGGCCCTAACCCTAGGTGGCGACTTCACATTATATTAGCATATTTAATGCATGATCCCAATCCCCTATTTATCAATATTATACATTGACAATATTATCCATATCCATATACACACACACACATATATCTCCCAAAACCCTATGTCGCCATATACCATAAGGGCCAGGGGGAACCCTCGTCTCAAGGGACCACGGTACTTACAGTGGCGACTTCAATGGGGAATTGGTGGACAAGTGTCCACCCGAGGTCAAACTCTCTAAATAGGTGTTATCAATAAATGACAGAATGTTCTCTCTAAACTTTTATAAAAAAAAAAGAATAATAAAAAATATATATATATAATAAAAAAAATGTACAAAACAAAATATAAAAAAAATAAATAAATAAATAAATACCATAATATGTTTGTCTGACTAACCCCTGTGTGTACTAACCGCATCATGCATAGTGCTCAAAGTGAAATCAAACGGCGAGGGTACTCCCTGTCGTGCCTTTACCCCCGGGGAGGTGTGGCATGTCATACTAAGTACTCTGAGATCGGATGATAGCCGCTTCCTGTACCACTTTCTTGCACACATACACTGCATGGGAACCCCTCTTACCCTCGTAGTTAGTCGTTGGACCCCATGAGTAGTCATGGGTAATTCGCGACGAAGCTACAACCCTTGATATTTACTGTACGAGTTTAGAATCACCAGCGAGGGTATTCACTAGTGTGTTGTGGAGTGCTTTGCCACTCAAAAAAGGCACTAGCTCGATTACTCTGAGTTTGTGTGACCTATTCTCCAGGTATATCAAAAGAACCACGTACCTACAATTCGTGATCATGAGCTATAGGTATATCGGTTCTATCAAGGGTGGCCTTGTTCTATCCTATGGAAGCCTACCCATTACATGCATCATGTAGGAAAATAGACCACATATGATTAGGGTACGACACAAACTAACCTTTGTTAGCTGTAAGAAAGATCGAGTTTAGGGTCATTTGACGATTAACCTGGTTTTGATATGAGATGCCACCAAAGATAAGGAATTCCATAGTCCCACGATGGTCCCTCAAAGAAAAATGGAAGTCCACTTCCATATAATGGAACCTTACATGTCCCTCGAAAAAAAAAAAGAAAAGAGGGCATCTCATTTTGACTCCAGACATAATCGTCAATAACCCGATAACTAAGATCTTTCTTTTGTTTATTTTTTTTTTGTGTGTTCGAAAATGCTTGGGCAATGATGGCATTCAAAGTCTGGTCTCAGAAGGAGTCTACTGAAACTCTAATGACCACTCCGATTACTTGAGTCGAATAAAAAAATAAAATAATATGAAACAAATGTTATAAAATACCAAAAAATCATAAAAACTCAAAAGGAAAAAATGACAAAAAAAAATTCAAAAAAATTCTTTTTTAGCCTTCTTAGGGTCTAAACTAGGTATTCCTCTCTCTTTTGTAGAAGCACGATTCTGTCTTTATCCATTTGGATCCGACGCGGCGGAAGGTTGACTCGAACCAGCCCGCCATTCTCCTCAAGATCCCTGATTCCTTCTCATTCTTCTAATTCATCTTCTGAGATATCACTTGTGAGTAACATGAATCCTCCGGAGGACCACTTGTCTAAAAGTCACATCGAAGATCGAGTGGATAGGCTACAAGTAGACATGGCCGAAATGCGGTAACTCATGGCACAACTAGTTCAGTCGATCAATGAACTATCTAAGGGTGGATCCATAGCTAGACCAGCAGAGCAAGAAGTCCAAAAAACTAACCCCGCAAGCCTCAAGACTCCAATCATCATACCAGTAGAAGGGGAAGATAGCCACCCTATGGACCCTCCTGAGACTGAAAGGGAGAAGAAAATGAGAGAAAAAGTAGCCAAGTTGGAAGTGGTTGTCAAGGGCAAAGTCAAAGAAAAAGATGAAGAAGACCTGGTGTTCTTTCCCGAAGGGAAAATCCCCGAAGATTTCAAGTGGAAATTGGATAAGTTCGACGGATCGGGAGATCCTAGGGCTCATCTTAAGATTTTTGCCACCATTTCCAGATCATGGGGACTTTCTGAAAACCAAATGGGACAGGCGTTCTTGTATTCTTTGGCTGGATCTACTTTGAGGTGGTTAACCCAGCTTGATCACACTCAAACCCAGTCATGGGCCTCTGTGGTTAAAGCTTTCACTAAGCAATATTCGTACAACACCGAGATGGATATTACTCGAAGAGAATTGGAAACCGTGAGTCAAGAACCAAGTGAAGAGTTCTCAAACTACATCATGCGGTTCAGGGAGAAGGCCGCAAAAATGTGGAACCACCCTACTGAGGAGGACCAGGTCGAGATATTGTTAAAAAATCTGTACGGGGAGTACCGTGAAAAAATATACTACCAACACATCAAAACATTTGATGCTCTTATGATGATTGGGAAAAAGATTGAGGACAAAATCTTTAAAGAAAGGCAGAACCAGGGTATGACCCATGAAGCATCAGGAAGCTATTCAGCAAGGAAAAGCCCAAGAACCAAAGGAAGAAATATTGTAGGGACAAGCAGCCAGGCGGCAGAAGTCCAGGTGGTAGTCGCAGGATCCACCCCTCTTGTGATCCAAACTGAATCTGAAGCATCCAGGAGGAATTTCAACTTTGAAGGAATGACACCCTCATTATTATTCGCCAAGCTGAAGAAGCAGGGAATGATCAATTCAGTTCCTCCTAGGCCTGTGGATTTGAACAATCCACCTACCTGGTTTAAGCCCAATCTGTACTATCATTACCACGACCAACAAGGCCATCATACGGATAGATGCCTAGCTCTTAAGCATGCGATCCAAGACTTGATTGACGAGGGCAAAATTGAACTTCAGAAGAAGCAGCCGCCAAATGTCACCACAAATCCTCTGCCTAACCATGGAGTAAACATGCTTTAAGAGGATGCCGAGCAAGCAGATCCTACCACTTTGATTCATCCAGTCGGGAAGAGGAAGCTAATGAAGGCACACGTCTATTTAACAATGTTGACAAAGAAACTTAAGGAGGAAAAAGAACCACAGATTCGACAAGAGGTGTCTCAGGAAGTGGATCGGCTCGATTCCCCTTTCTATCATCCAAAGTCAGAAGGTGCCACATGGGTAGAATACCAGATACCTACATGAAAAATCTCACAACCACTGGTGAAGGGGACCTATTCCCCAGAGTCATCTATAGGGTCAGTAAACATGTTGCAGGAAGAGACACCATTCCAAGATCCTACTACATTGATCCAGCCCATCCTATGGTATTTAGGAAGAGATGAGCAATCATGGCAAGCACGGGCAGAAAGGATGCAGGTTTGCATTTACTGTGCCCGAACTAACTGTGATGGGAATATCCGAATAGACGAGCAACCATGTGATCATGGCAGAGGTATAGCATCCGTCAACCTGCTTTGAAAGTTGGATTTCTTGGAGTATGGATTAGAGGGTCTCGAGACAATGACACCATTGTGCAAGTATGGTTTCTCATCATCCGAAATATGTCACCTGGTTCCTGAAGAAGAAGAAGGGACTGAAATCACCAGAGTCACACCTCAGCTCCTTAAAGCAGTCTCAGCACTAGCTATTGGACAAGCTCTGACCGAAGAAGTCTCTCTTGTCCATATAGGGGGGGATACTGACAATAGCTCAGATGAGGAAGACGACTGAGAAATCCACGAGGGATGGATAGAGTATGCCAAGCAAAGTCCAACGATGGAGGACGAAGGAGTAGAAGCAATGGATTGGGTAAATAACATTGGAAGCAATAATAATAATGATCCTACCAGCCTTATTCAACCCATATCATCAAATGAGGCTGAAAGCTGAGATGATGAGGAGATATCATCTCCAGAGGTTCCCAGAGGCGATTGGACGATGTCCAGAGAAGATTTTGAGCGTTGGAGCATGAGTGCCTTCTACCAGGTTGCAGATATACTTGACGTTTCCACCAATACTCAAGAGATCCTGTACAAGGCTACTTCTCTATTTCCAGATCTGGTGTGTAGTAACTTGGTAGCACGTTGTGAGAGCTTGGTGATGCCAAATGAGAGCAATGTACTCGCTCGAACCCTCCATGAGCTAAAAAACATGACTTGGTTAGTTAATGCTTTGGCCTGTGATTTGTTCGGAACTCCTCCAAAAGACCTGGTCTTGTATTCAGATTCATTCTCCTATCTGGATCCACCCCGAAGAAGTGAAACATGGGATGCATGGATCAATGATATTAGCCTCGGGGAATTTTAGATTGACCCCACCAAAGGTATCTTTCCTATGGACATCAATGATGAAGGGGAAGAGCCGTTGGAAGAAGAACAATCATCTGAAGAAGATGAAAGTGAGCAAGAACCTGCATCAGAGGAATCCAATGATGAAGTGTCCGAAGGGGAAGAAGAAACGGAGGATGAGGAGCCTTGGCAACCAAGGACGCGTCTGGAGAAGTATGAGAACATTTACGGACCTGTGCCATGGGACTTATCATTTCAGGTGAACAAGATCCACCAGAATGTGGATAAAATCTAGGAAATGCTCATGAGAACGGTGGTCTTGGATGATAAGTACCAGGAGGAGCTTCAACAGCTAGAACCTGTTAGAGAACAGTGGGTGCTCCCTCAAGAAATTCGTCATTTGGAAAACTCTATAAAGCTAACTTTGGCCTTAGCACAAGACCTACGTGGGACTCCTCCCCCGTCTCCATATCAGGGTAACAGAGAATACCGTTGTTTGAGTTAAAATAATACCGCAAGCGTACGGGTCAATCGTAGCTATGGGTCGAACACGAGGAGATATACGCCACTCTATTTAATTAACTTAAAAGTAATGCAAAGTGAACCAAATTAAAGTGTTAAATTAAACTAATTAAACTAATGAAAATTAATGCATCCTAACTCATAAGCATCTAACAAAATTAAGGGATTAAATTGGCGTCCTGACACATGAGCATCTAACCTATCAAACTAAAGCGAATTGAAAGGAATAACAAAATCGCAGCCACACTTCATAATCACATAAAAAGAAATAAGGGAATAAAAGTGCATCCACATACCACAACCATATAAAAAAAATAAAAGAAATAGAGGGAGAAGAAGAAGAAGATAGAGAGAGATAGAGGAAAGGGAGAATGAGATTAAGGGTTTAGAGAATGAGATACCTTGATGTGCTTGAATACTTGAATAAACTCACCATGGCTTCCTCTTCTAAATCTCCATGTCTTGTCATCAACATAGGAACTTAGACTAGGAAGCTTTAAACTAAAACTATTACAACCATTAAACTAGACTTATGAAATCAAAACTAAGAACTTGAAATCAAAACTAAGAACTTAAGCCAAAAATAGGAAAAGAAGAGAAAATTTCACTAAGTGAATGAAATAAAAATTACACTAAAAAACTGAATTAAAATTGAACTAGAAACTAACTAAAAACTGAACTAAAAAACTACTAACTTCTTACAACCCAGAGGGCAAGGGGTATTTATAAGGGGAAGAGAGGAGAAGAGAGAAGAGGGAAGTGTAGGAGAAATATTCCCTAAGAAAAGAGAATATTCTCTTCTCCTTCTTCTTTTACAATGCCTTGAATCTTAAGAAAAAAGAAAAAAAATAGAAAGAAGAAGAAGAGAAAATTGTTTGCATGAAACTTCTATTTCTAGAAAAGTAAACTTCCAATTATAACAAGTGCTTCCTTTTCTTTGTAGATATCTTCTCCAAGCAATAAAATCAAAGATCTTTGATTTTTCAACCTTCCATAGATGAGAAAATATCTTTCAAAATAAATCTATCCCAAGTAGAATTTCAGAAATGCCCTTGAGAAGTTGGAGGAGAGAGAGAGTAAGGGTGATGACTAGGATTCCTTCAAGAATAAATAAAATACCCATTCTATCCTTCAGAAAACGTGGAGCATGGGGTGCTTATATAGGCCTCACCATTGTGTTCCTTGCGAAAAATCACCCAAAATAGACCCAAATTTCGTCCAATTTGGAGTTTGGGAGCCCAAGATATCTCAAGTTGAAGTTGGACTGTCCAGAGCCCTCCAAATGGAATCTTTCGGGTACAGGAAATATAATTTCTGATAATTGCGTTAAGACCCCTGGAATTGAACTTTCGCTTCACTTTGTCCCCGGCCGAGTATCAATAATTACAAATAAACCCCTATAGACCATTTTTGTGCTTCGTTACGGAAACGGCTGTAACTTCTTCGTTTCAACTCGGAATCAAGTGCCGTTTGAACCGTTGCGAAGCTGACTCGATGGGCTACGCATCCAAGCCATTAACACCTTTAAACAGCTTAAAAACATTTTCTTAACATCATCTCCTCCATTTTCACAAGAATTCACCTAAAACCTGAAAAGCACAAGAAAACACCGAGTAACTCTGTCCAATGTGATAAAATGTATGCTTTATGCCCTAAGATTTCACACATAAATGTGCTCATCAACCGTGTGTGGGCAAGAGCACATGATGATTTCTATATGTGTCATGTCAATGAGGGAGGGGCAGTAAATGACCCAATAGGGAATATCCATCCAGTTATTTCAAGCCCGAAAGAGAGGTCCGAAAGTTCAGTTTCTCAAGGAGAAAAGAAGGATCTTAACTTCTATAAGTCATTGGCTGAAGCAAGAAAGATGTACCAAGTGGCTTCGGAAGCCTTTCATGCCATTGGCCAATTGATACCAGAGGAATCCCATACAGTCCAGCAGGTTGCTAAAAAGCAAGAAACCCTGTCAAGAATCCTAAATCAAGCCCGGAAGTCTATTATGGCCTTGTCTGATGAAGGAGGTAAAACCCAAATTTGTCCTAAGGGTCCTCTTATCATCACTGATAGTGACGAAGAAGATGGAGACTTTTGCCCAGTCCGGTTGGTCATCAAAGATAGAGAGTCAGATGTGGCAAAAACCAGGAGTGGCCGAAACTTCAAGAATAAAGAGTTGACAATGGAAAAACATCAGTCTAGCCAATCAACGGCGGTTGTTGAGCCAGAAAACCGAGTACCAGACCAATTGAAGAAAGCCCAAGCTAATATCTCAATCAGAGGACCATTAATGGCGTCACCAACCCACTAAGAAGCTATTTTGAAAGCTCTTACCAAGGTTCAAGTGCCCATAGAAATGGGGCCTGAGGAATTATCTCACATAGTGGGGGCCACTTATGCCATTCAGTCACTCTTTTTCTCAGAAGAGGATTTACCCCCAGGAGGAAAGAATCACAACCGGGCACTTTACATTACTGTGGAATGTAACAAGAATTAGGTCCCCCAGGTTCTGATAGACAATGGGTCCATCCTCAATGTAATGCCCCTCAAAGCAGCCAGATGCATGGGTTTATCTCTAGACAAGATGAAGTTGTCCAGTCAAACCATCAGGGCATACGACAATTCCAAAAGGGAGGTAATTGGGATTCTTACCACCAATGTCAAGATTGGACCAGCCTGCTTTACCATAGACTTCCAAGTCATCGACATTCAAGAATCCTTCAATATGTTGCTTGGAAGACCATGGCTGCATTCAATGGGAGCCCTAGCATCAAGTCTTCATCAAAAGCTGAAGTTCATATATGACTAGAAAGTAATTACTATCTTTGGAGACCCAGAAATGGTACACACTTTGGCCAACATTGAAGTAGGTGGTTCATCCTCGCAGGAAATGCAGCTGGGTGCATTTGAAATCGACCACACTTGTACTACCTCTGCAAGTGAAGAAGATCAGAGTCTAGGAAAATTCCTGATGATGTGGAGTGAGGCCTCTGTAAAGATCATGAAAAAGATGAAATATTTCCCTGGATTAGGATTGGGAAAGAACCAACATGGGGTACCGGCATTCCCGGAGATACCAGCCAATGCCAACCATTATGGATTAGGGTTTAACCTAAAGAACCCAAGGAAGAAAGCCACAGGATAGAGGGACAATGCAGCGAATGACATGCCATACTTCAAGACTCTGAACGGGTACTTCATGAAAGAGGGAGAAGACTTCCCTTACTATGGAAATCAAGAACCATGGTTCAATCAAGAGCAGGGCGAACGTCTACTAGCACTTGAAATATTCTTTAAGAACGAAGTAGACTGGATAGCCATGGAATTATTTCAAGCTAGTAAGAAGGAAGTCACAGGGGATCAAGGGATCGGCGAACTGTTTGAAGTGGCGGTGATCATTAAAGAAGAGGAAGAAGGACCGGCACCACATCTTCTCATACAACCTCTCCAAGGATCCATAGCGAATTGGGCAAGAATGATGGAAGATTTCCATATTAATGGGTCCGAAGTTGTAACCAGCTCTAGCATAGTCCGTCTAAGTCTGTCTCTCGAGTCTCAGTATTCGAGTCCGGTGGAAATGTCCATCCATTGGGTCATCCGTACTCTTCCCCTTATCATGAATGAAATTGCTAATTCGAGTATGTTTCTTCTTCTTCTTCCTATTCTTCTGATGATGATAATGTCTTAGAACATCGTAATCTGTTAGAACAATTGGAGCAAAGAAGAGCTCAACCCATCAGAGAGGACACCCACCCCGTAAATATAGGGACCGATCAATGCCCTCGAATAATCAAAATTGGTGCTTCTCTCAATAATGACGAAACATCCCAAATGATCTCTCTCCTCAAGGAATTTGAGGAAGTCTTTGCCTGGTCCTACAAGGATATGCCCGACATCGATCCAAAGATTGTGCAACATGAACTACCAACATATCTGGAGGCTCGCCCAGTCAAGCAGAAGTTAAGAAGGATGCGGCCGGAATGGAGTGAGAAGATCAGGGAAGAAGTCATCAAATAATGGAATGTAGGATTTCTTCAAGTAACCCAGTACCCTCAATGGTTGTCCAATATTATCCCAGTCCCTAAGAAAGATGGGAAGGTCAGAATGTGTGTGGATTTTCGTGACCTAAATAGGGTCAGCCCGAAGGATGATTTTCCGTTACCCCACATTGACATTTTGGTAGACAACACTGCAGGCCATGCTCTACTGTCCTTTATGGATGGTTTCTCAGGATATAACCAAATTAGTATGTGCCCGAAGGACAGGGAGAAAACTACCTTCACCACACCTTGGGGCACATTTTGTTACAAAGTAATGCCTTTTGGGCTGAAAAATACTGGGACAACATATCAAAGAGCGGCCACGGCTATCCTACACGACATGATACACAAGAAGTAGAGGTATATGTCAATGCTATGATAGTCAAATCTATTGACCGACAAGACCATTTTGCAGCTCTCAGAAAGTTTTTTGAAAGAATCAAAGAATACAAGCTAAGGCTGAACCCTCAGAAGTGAGTGTTTGGGGCCAAAGCAGGAAAATTACTGGGATTTCTTGTCAGCGAAAGAGGGCTAGAAGTGGACCCTGACAAGATAAAAGCCATCACGGAAATGCCACCACCCCGGATAGAAAAAGAGGTACGAAGGTTTTTGGGCCGCATCCAGTACATCAGCAGATTCATATCTCAGTTGACATCCACTTGTGAACCTATCTTCAAACTCCTAAGAAAGAAAGAGCCAAAAGAATGGAACGAGAAATGCCAAGATGTCTTTATGAAAATCAAAGAGTATCTACTTTCTCCTCCTATACTTGTCCCTCTAGTGTTCGGTGAACCTTTGCTCCTATATTTATCAGTAGGAGAAATAGCGGTCGGATCAATGATGGCCCAAGTTGGCAAGGTGGATGGAGAAGAGCATGCAATCTACTATGTAAGTAGGAAATTCCTCGAGTATGAAACTCGATATGCTCCAGTAGAAAAGACATGTACATCTCTAGTTTGGGTAACTACGCATCTGAGGCACTACATGGTGTCACATCTCCTCAGGTTGATCTCTCGAATGGATCCAATTAAGTACCTCTTTTAGAAACCAGCATTGACAGGGAGAATGGCTAGGTGGTTGTTGCTATTATCAGAATTCGACATAACTTATGTCAGTCAAAAGTTTGTGAAAGGGTGGGCAATCTCCGACCATCTAGCAGCATTTCCCTCAGAGGATGATTCCCGAGCAACAGAGGACCTCTTCCCAGATGAAGATTTGCACTCCATAGAAGCCGAACCAACTAGAGGGTGGCAATTGTACTTTGATGGAGGCGTCAATCAAAAAGGATTTAGCGCAGGGGTATTATTGATAACCCCAGAGGACTTTTACTTGCCAATGGCCTTTAGATTGGAATTTAGTTGTACCAATAACATAATAGAGTATGAAGCTTGTGCTATTGGGTTAGAAATGGCTCTGTCTGTAGGAGTTGACAAAATTAAAGTTTACGGAGATTCCTCTATTGTGATCTGTCAAACACAAGGAAAGTGGAAGACTAAGGATGAGAAGCTGAAGCCCTACCAAGTTTATCTGGAACAACTGACGTAATGCTTCAAGGAAGTTTCTTTTGAGTATTTGCCCAGGGATAGCAATCGGTTTGCCGATGCTTTAGCCATTTTGGCATCCATGGTAGAATGTGATACTCGGGACAAGATCCAGCCCTTCCTAATAGAAAGAAGGACCCGCCCAGCATATGGAGAACCAGTCAATACACTCACCGAGGATGGAAGGCCTTGGTATGCTCCAGTGGTCGACTACATCAAGGAAAGGAGGTACCCTGAAGAGTTTTCAGTAAGAGAGAAGAGGCATTTGCAAAAATATGCTACTCAATTCATCCTCCAAGGAAACTTGTTGTATAAGAGGTCTTATGATGGTATCTAACTAGTATGTGTAGATGAGGATCAGGCTCAAATCATTATGGAAGAAATCCATCAAGGAATATGTGGACCACACATGAATGCAAGGATGTTGGCCAAGAAAATTCTCAGGATGGGATACTATTGGGTCACTATAGAAGCTGAGTGTGCTGCCTTCGTAAGGCGATGTCATAAATGCCAGATATTTGCCAACATCATTCATATTCCTCCGACAGAGTTGCACTCATTAAATGCCCCTTGGCCATTTTCTACCTAGGGAATTGATGTAGTTGGTAAAATAACTCCAAAGGCTTCAAATGGACATCAATTTGTTTTAGTCGCTATCTACTATTTCACAAAATGGGTGGAGGCTCAATCTTATGCAGTTCTAACTTCTGCCAAGGTAGCAAAGTTCATAAAAGAGAATCTCATCTGCAGATATGGTGTGCCACAATAGTTGATTTCAGATCAAGGCCTGCATTTCAGGGGAAAAGTGGAAGAACTCTGTAACCAATTTGGCATTAAGAGGCATAAGTCTACTACTTACCGGCCACAGACTAATGGAGCAGTAGAAGGTCATATTGCAAAAGATGGCAGATACACACAATGACTGGGTGGAGAAACTTCCACTAGCCTTATGGGCATATCGGACATCCATCCGAACCTCTACTGGAGCTACCCCGTATTCTCTGGTATATGGGATGGAAGCCGTATTGCAGGTAGAAATTCAGGTCCCTTCTCTTCGAGTCTTACTCGATAGTCAATTGCCAGAAGGGGAATGGGTAAGGGCCAGATACGAAGAGCTCAATCTCCAGGATGAGAAAAGGATGAAGGCCATGGACAATCTCAAGAAATATCAGCAAAGAATGGCTAGGGCATTCAATAAGGGTGTTTGCACTAGGAGCATTCAAGAAGGAGATTTAGTCCTTAGAGAGCAGCGAGCTCCAATCCACGACCTAAGAGGAAAGTTCCTACCCAATTGGAGTGGACCCTACAAAGTCAAGACCATATTGCCAGGATAGGCGGTCTAACTCTCTAATCTTGACGGAGAAGATCTTCGGGGTTTGGTCAATATGGACCAGCTAAAGAAGTGTTTTATCTGAGATATGCGAAGCAATTTGAACTACGTTTGACCTGATTCCTCCGAAGGGATACGTAGGCAACTCGATGTATTCGGGTACGGTCTCAAAAAAAAAAAAAAAAAAAAAAAGAGAGAGGTCATTTATTGGTTTCCTCCCATAAATTTCGCCAGCCTGCGTCCCTTGCACATATGAGTAAATCTTGCCATTTGGCCGTCTATTCCTTGACCTAGCTTAGGAGTAAAGTCATCTAGAGCTGGTTATTAACAAAGAATTTATTTATTCTGTGTCGCAAAGTGCTAACCTAATCCTTGATGTAGGTAGTATGAGGGGACCAAAGAAAGAAGGACTCGATGAACAGTTGCGTCAGTGGACTCTTCGGATGAATGTGGACGAGCCTACACTTCTAGAGGATCACCATCTGATAGTATTAGGAAGAATCGGTTGCTTCAAGCTCCATCATGATTTACTAAGGGAAGTGTCGAAGTGCTGGAACCCCCAATTGCATGCGTTTCGCTTCGAAAAAGTCTGGCTAGCTCCGACCATTGAAGAATTTTGGGCTTGCATGATGTCACCCCCTCGAGGAAAGTTGTTCCTCCCAACAATGATGAAAGAACAGCTTTTCAAAAATTTAGGAGATTTCTTTGCCATGAATAAGAAGGAGTTAAAGCAAGTTCTCAATTATGATAAGGTGGATGCGTTGAAAGTTGCGAAGATCTTCAATAATAATGGATTTGAAGAAGAAAGACAGATCCAACGCAAAAAGTGGGCGTAGTTATTCTGTATGATTGGGAGGTACTTGTTAGCATCTCCAGGAAAAGGCATGTCTCCAATAATTACAGAAGTGGTTAGGCAAATTGAAGAAGGATGCGACATCGCTCCTACCATTTTAGCAGAAATATTCAAAGGGTTTGATACCATGAGTCAGTCTCAGAAATACGAAACAGACTTCCTTCATAGATCTTCGACGGTGTTCCAAATGTGGTTGGTAGAAAAACTAAAATTGATCACGCCAATTCCGTGTCCTCACCTCCGGCCTATGCATTATCAAATACAAAGGGAAAAGTCAGAATTCCACAAGGTCCAAGACTGGAAGAAATATTTGGAGGAGAGAGATGTCCAAGAAATCCAATGGAACTGCCCTTGGATGAAGGCCGAGATAGAAAAATCAGAAACATCAGGGTACAATTATATGAGATTCATGGGTTTAACTCACACCAGTTTTTATATCCCTTCCTTAGTATCTCCGAGGCAGGAACAAACTAAGATGGAGAATTTTAGAACCCCAGAGATGTGACACAAGAAGTGGTGATTCTGTTATCCAAAAAATGTTACAAATAAGTGATATCAATTTGATGTTCCTATCTTTACTTGTTTATCTGTCCTTTCTCATGTAATGAAACCATTTACCAATGGAATTTGTGCTTCTAAGAAAAGGGATGGAGTCTCATGTGCATTTCAAAGAAAGAAATATCCAATGAATTCATAAACAATTCGTTTATGTGTACAAAAATAGAAGAAGAAAAGTATACATAAAAATTGCACCAGTATCCATACCAAAATGTATAAACAAAAAAAAGAAGAGGGGAAGGAGCGTAAATGTACATAGTTGTAACAATACTTCCAAATAAAAAAAAGGAACAAAAAAAAAAAAAAAAAAAAAAAAGAGGAGCGATCATGACTCAGGGGAGTAATCGTCAACATCCAAGCCTTCCCCCTCTCCGCTTTGGGACGCTATCAGGGCATCCCTCTCGACCTCAACCCGCGTAAGGTTGAGCTGCAGCTGATCATTTGCAAGCCTGAGTCTCTCAATCTCTCTCTGGCAATGGTCGAGCTCAACCCTCTAAAAAAAAAAGAGAGAGAGAGAGAGGAAAATCAAAAGATAAGCAAGAAAAAAAATAATAATAATAAAAAAATAAAATAAGAAAAAAAAAAGAAGAGAGAGGGGGGGAAAGAGACGAAGCATTACCATCCTATGGCCCGCGTCCACATGCGAGATGATCGTCTCATCCATGCTCACCATCATGCGCCTCATGTTGGCGTATCGGCTCGCATCCACCTAAACATGATAATCATCCAAGATGTCAAGAATTTGAAAAATAACGGATGAAGTTAGGAAAGTTGGATGTGCTTACCCCATCATAAGGAAGAGGGAGGCCTAGGTCGGTGTCTGCAGCCTGAGGAGGTGGTAAGATGGCCTCAACCATCCCAGGCTCGTGGTGGCAAATAAACCATGAACGATACCCTGGAATGTGGTCATCTGGACCAGCAATCCGCAGGGCTGGAACCTCTCCAGAAGGCCCAACACCTGACTCCACCTCCCCTACTCGGGAGGCGAGAGAAGAGCTCCCACCACCATAGACCTGGAATCATGGGGCGACCTGGAAACTATCAAGAAAAGAAACACATCAGGATAAAAGCTAGATTAACAATCTAAGGAGAAGAGGGAAAAATGGATAAAATCTTACCTGAGGTCCCTCGCGGGTGAGGGGGACGCAGATTGTCTCTCGGAGATGGAAGTCGGTATAGTCCGTCTCGGCTAGCACCAGCCTAGTCGCAGGCTCACCAACCCTCCAGTGCTCGATCTCATCCCGATCCATCAAGGCTGGCTGATGGACCCAAGCAGGAGGAGGGCAGGGCACCAAGCGAGCCTCAGACCACTGCAGGGACACTCGCTCTCCCAAGTAAAAGGCAAACCCCCATGGGCCCTCAAAAAGGACCCTACGAGTGGAGAGAGCTGAGGCCCTGTCAAACATGTCCGGCTCTAAAATCATCTCTCCCAAATAAGGACGGAGAGAAGCCTGTCAAGTAAGAGTTAGGATCAATGCAAAAAAAAAAAAAAAGAGAAAGAGAAGAAAAGAGAAAATAAGATAAACAACCACTTTAGATTTACCTCGGTAGGCTGCAGCTCATTCAGGAGGCCGCGAATGGACCCAAGGTCCTTATGGCGACCGCTCTTGAGCAAATGGGACTTACGCCATCACGTAGTCCGAGGAAAGGTGGTTCCAGGGTCATCTCCAGGTCTGAAAGAGGGGACCCAGAACCGAAGGATCTCATAGCTCCACGTCTATAATAGACAATCATAAATGAGCTCAAATAAATAAGAATAAGATAAAAATAAAAAAGGAAAGAGAAAAAGGCAAAGTTGAGAGAACTAACCCATAGGACGTAGCAGCATCCGATCAGGTTCGGCGACCCCACAACCAGATAGTCTAACATATCTAGGAAGTAGGCGTACACTGAACCCCCCCAATCGTAGCTCGCGGCCACGTCAAAGTGCTCAAAGAAACAAACATATGCGGCATCGACCGTCACTGTACCCGTCATATCGCTAAAGATCACCTCCGCCAGCAAGAAGAGGAGGAAGCATCGAGCCTACTGATCCTGATGGATGGACGGCGACTGGTCTGTAACAACCCTCTCATCCCAGGTACCCCTCAGGACCGACGCGGGGATCTCTCTCCCTATAACGGCAATCCCCAACTGCTGCCTGTAATACTCCAGGCGCTCTGATGGCTCCGTCGAGGCTATAATCCTCTCCTCCGGAGTCAATGTCTTGGGTAGCCCACCAAAGGGTAATCTCGTAATCATATAGAAATTTAGGGGGGTGGCCGTCGCCTCACCAAAGGGAAGGTGAAACATATGGGTGCTCGGCCACCACCTCTCTATCAGAGCCCTCGCAGTCGGGTTGTCCAACTCGTGAGCTAGGGACGAGGCGATGTGTCCCAGCCAGGTTTGAACTACCCATGACTGTACCGTCGGGCAGAGTGTGCGGTACCACTCTGAAATAGCCTCCAGCCCACAATACTTCTTGGGTGAAGGAAGGAGGCTGCCATGCAAAGAAAAATAAGGCAAATGGTTAGCCAAAATAATTGGGACAACAATTAAATAAATAGTAAAAAAAAAAGAGAGAGGGAGAGACTGTAAAAAGGGGGCATTACCTCAATTTGTGTGCCAAAAGACACTTAGGGTAGTGTCTAATGGCCTCGCTTTGATTTATGTGCCACTAGGTACCTAGGATGGTATCTAGAGGCGTTATCTCGATTCACATGCCAAAAGATACTTAGGGTAGTGTTTGATGGCCTTGCTTTGATTTACGTGCCACTCGGTGCCTAGGATGGTATATAGAGGCATTGCCTCGATTTACATGCCAAAAGATACTTAGGGTAGTGTCTGATGGCCTCGCTTTAATTTATGTGCCACTAGGTACCTAGGATGGTATCTAAAGGAGTTACCTCGATTTGCATGCCAAAAGATACTTAGGGTAGTGTCTGATGGCCTTGCTTTGATTTACGTGCCACTAGGTGCCTAGGATGGTATCTAGAGGCGTTGCCTTGATTTGCATGCCAAAAGATACTTAGGGTAGTGTCTGATGGCCTTGCTTTGATTTACGTGCCACTAGGTGCCTAGGAGGGTATCTAGAGGCGTCACCTAGATTTACGTGCCAAAAGACTCTTAGGGTGGTGTCTGATGGCCTTGCTTTGATTTGCATGCCACTAGGTGCCTAGGATGGTATCTAGAGGCGTTGCCTTGATTTGCATGCCAAAAGATACTTAGGGTAGTGTCTGATGGTCTTGCTTTGATTTACGTGCCACTAGGTGCCTAGGAGGGTATCTAGAGGTGTTACCTAGATTTACGTGCCAAAAGACACTTAGGGTAGTGTTTGATGGTCTTGCTTTGATTTATGTGCCACTAGGTGCCTAGGATGGTATCTAGAGGTGTTACCTAGATTTACGTGCCATTAGGTGCTTGGGGCAGAATCTAGGGACGTTACCTCGAATCTATGCGGTGAGGTATGAAGCTAATATAAATAAAATGCATAAATTGAAAGGGAAAGAGTAAGAGTACTGACCTGGCCCCATATGGAGCGGCAACCATGGCGGGCAATGTCGGCTAAGGTAACCCCTGAAGGATACCATGCAGCCTGTGCATCACGAGCGGTAGTACCGAGTAGTGACTCCCGGTGTGACTGGCATCCTCATCGACGGAAAGACATGATGTGAGTGAATAAAAAGGGAGTGAAGTCTAAAATCAAAAACAGCAGAGCTTCGCAGCAGAAATGATAGTGAAGAAATGAGGGAGGGAACCCTCTATTTATAAACTCTCCATCGCGCCCACGGCGCCGTGGAATTCTCCACGGTCCCATGGGATAGCGGCCCACGGCATCGTGGAGGTTTGCACATGGAGCCGTGAAGTCTGGCATGGAGCCGTGCACGCGGGGCTGTGCAAGCACGGGGCCGTGCAGACACCCACACGGTGCCGTGGACCAAAGAAGAAGAAGAAAAAAAAATCCCAATGAAATCCCTCAATACTGAATGCTTCGGTAGAGTGGTGCCTTATCACCCTCCAAACTTGATGGTTTTGGTCGAGTGGCACTTTATAACCATCCAAGTTTGACTTTCGGTCGAGTGGTGCCTTATCGATCGAGTGGCACCTTATAACCATCCAAGTTTGACTTTCGGTCGAGTGGTGCCTTATCACCCTCCAAACTTGATGGTTTCGATCGAGTGGCACCTTATAACAATCCAAGTTTGACTTTCGATTGAGTGGTGCCTTATTACCCTCAAATTTGATCTTCGGGCCGAGTAGTGCCTTATCTAGATCTTCGGTCGAGTGGTACCTTATCACCCTCCAAACTTGATGGTTTCGGTCGAGTGGCACTTTATAACCATCCAAGTTTGACTTTCGGACGAGTGGTGCCTTATCACCCTCCAAACTGGATGGTTTCGGTCGAGTGGCACCTTATAACCATCTAAGTTTGACTTTCGATCGAGTAGTGCCTTATCACCCTCCAAACTTGATGGTTTCAGTCGAGTGGCACCTTATAACCATCCAAGTTTGACTTTCGGTCGAGTGGTGCCTTATCACCCTCCAAACTCGATGGTTTCGATCGAGTGGCACCTTATAACCATCCAAGTTTGACTTTTGGTTGAGTGGTGTCTTATCACCCTCAAAATTCTATCCCAGTGGAGTCCCTCATATTCGATCTTGTGGGTCGAGTGGTGCCTTATCTAGATCTTTGGTCGAGTGGTGCCTTATCACCCTAAAAAATTGTTTGAGCAATGCTCACAAGATAAATATTTGGTTCTTCCGAGTTTTTCTTTTGAGGATTATCGAAAGATTTCATCGTGATTAACCGCCTATTTTTAGCAACTCTGCCACCTTTGAGCAAAGCGTCAGCAGTACATGCTCTTGGTGACAAAATTAGTCGGTCTTTTATCTTTACCCTTGGGCTATTGGCCCAGGCCTCGGCCAAAGAGGGGCAAACTGTAGACACTGATTTTTTATCACCCCCTAATTGGCGATGATGACAACGGGACATGGACGATGGACGACGCACTCTCCCTCTTTTTAGACCCAAGATACCTAACCCATAAGACCAAGAACCATGCTGAACACAAAATGGCCCATTTTAGGCCCAAAAACAAGGAAAAATGGTACTACGCTCCCACGGCGCCGTGGACTCTTCCCACGGCACAGTGGGCGCCTTCCCATGGCACCGTGGGGATGTGTACCGGATTTCCACGGCGCCATGAGGGGGTGTGACATCAGCCTGCTAATGTCACCCACGGCGCCGTGGAAAAGTCCCCCACGGTGCCGTGGAGATGTCCACGGCACCGTGGAGGACTTATCCAGCCAGGAGAGAGAAGGGGTCCCTCCTTATAAATAGGAAGGCCCCCTCCCACATTTCCCAAGGAAGATTGGGTGGAGAGACCCTCCCCAAGTGATTCCTAGCCTCTTTTCCTCCCTTTTCACCCTCATTTCTCCTCCTTTTCTCATGAGAGTGTGAGTGCTTGAAGTTTTCTTGTGGCGGACAGATCCTTTGGTTGTCCCTCTGAGTATAGAGCGCTTTGGCCCCTTGGCATTGTTATCCCGTCTGTGCACGGATAACCATCAAAACTCCTTTATTATAGACAGTATTCTGTCTGTTTACCCCTCTCCAAATCACTTGAAAGAGCCGTTACTCTGCCAAGAAAGAATCGGCATCAGTCCATTCGTCTATCTCCCCTGAGCCAGGGGAATACAACCATACAAGTATAAGTACTGCATTTTTATTGATTCAATGTAGTCCTTTCATATTTCATCAGTTTAGTCCGCATTTTTCATATATGAAATGTAGTTTATTATGCTTTAGTTCAATTCATAGCATCTGAATGTAGTTCATAATATCCCCCATCCCCGTAATAAAAGAGAGAGAACATTCATCTTATGTAGCATCTAACATAGAGAGACCGGCTTCAGCCGGGCGAGGTGGGTGCCTAACACCTTCCCACACTCGTAACCTGACCCTTTACCCGAACCTTTGGTCGGACCATATAGAGTCACGTAGCCCGATTCCGCTCACAACGGGTAGGGCTACACTTAATGGGTCCTAGGCCCTAACCCAAGGTGGCGACTTCACATTATATTAGCATATTTTAATGTATAATCCCAATCCCCTATTTATCAATATTATACATTGACAATATTATTCATATCCATATACACACACACATATATCTCCCAAAACCCTATGTCGCCATATACCATAAGGGCCAGGGGGAACCCTCGTCTCGAGGGACCACGGTACTTACATCATGTAATTTAATTCTGCTTTTTTGTGGACTAGTTTATGTTTTCCTTCATTTAATCAGTTATTTGAAAGTCTATAAATTTATTATGAAAGCATGTTGTATTTCATTCTTTCTTTTACTGGTTATGGTGTGTTGGAACAGTGATGTTAAACTTAAGTTATATATTGGACATCTTGAATGGAAATTGAGATAGAATAGGTGTCGTAGTCGGCATAGAAATGAAGGACATGGTGAGCCGTAGTATGGGATGCGGGAACACTGTGTACTTCATAGTACACCATGTAGAATGCATTCGGTTAGGTATAACTGTATCCCTATGCTACGACCCTTACAACAAGGGTTTAGGTGTTAGTTGTCATAGCTCCTTGTCGTCTGAGGAGTGTGAATGTTAAAAGAAAAATACGTGTTACTAGACTGGATTACTGAAAAGAGAATGATTGTTACGTTCTAAGAAGTACCAGGGTAAGGATGACAATGGTTATCGGGTCAGCCAGATGGATGATTATACAACCCATTACCTAAGCGGGCTCCATGCAACAATTAAGGTTACAACCCGGTGAGGTGTAGAAGAAGCCGTGGGTGTTTCTCTGAGTTATTGTAGTAGCATAAACCTAGAGACCTACACTTGATGTTAGGTGGATTAAAATATAGAATTGAATCTCATGCATATAGGTTCATATGTTGATGTGTATGCTTGTATGGTTTACTTTCACTCAATGGGCTCAGTGGAACTCACCCCTGCGGAATTTTCCCTTTATAGATGGTTTTGCAGGTGAAGATATTCCAGTGCTGAAGGTTGAGGATGTTCTTGGTGTTGCTACCGATCATGAATACATAAAGCTAGAGCCCGAGGGGCATGGTCCTTCTTGTGTGTGCGACTACTGCACGTCTTAATGATATGGCCTGAGGGACTTGGCTACTCTTTTTGTTGTTATAGTCACTCTTTATGTAAATAAACCTCCTTGTAGTCTAACTGTAAAGTTTAACTAACGATACTTATGTAATTAAATTATGAATATTACTTAGAACTCTGATATAAACTTGTTAATATGTTATTAGTATTCACTTTCTGTTGCATTGATTTTTCTGTATTGTGATGGCTGGTGAGTTGGAGTACTGTGTTAGCGGTCCTGGTGGTTGTTGGGGTGCCAGTTGGCATCCGAACTTACCGTATCCTCCTAGGGGTGGGTTTGGGACGTGACAAGAGCTCTCTACTTGGTCGCATGATCTCTACACAAGCGTTTGTGCCAATGGGTGAGCACGCCTAGGTATCTACCCAGGGGGCAGAGGCATCATCTCACGGTGCCTTGTGAGAGGGTGTAGGAAACATCGCTAAGTAGAGATCTTTTTCCCTTAAAATAAGTAATTTATTTTACTTAATGGAATTGATGCAATATTTAATTATCCATTAAAGGAAAAGTAAATAATTATTTTACTTTCCCTTTTAAATTCTGTTTCTTCCCTAATTTGATGCATACAAGGATAGGAAGTTGGGTATAAAGACAATAAATGAGGAGAGAGAATGTTAGACTCTCACAAGGAATCCAAAAAGGGAGTTCCCATATAAATAGACACCAAAGGGGAGGGGGCTTGACCAAAAAAGGTCCCCTTGGTCGAATTTTCTCTCTCCCCTCTCTCCACCACTCATCTCTCATTCTCTTGCTTCTACACTTGTGTTTGAGAATTAGGGTTTGGTGAAACCTTGAATTCGTGAAGGTGTGGATTGTGGAATCCCATGGAAATTCAAATTGATGGTTTTTTGACTTGGATATCCTTCACTGAATCAAGAAAGTTCGTGATCTCTTTCTATGTGTGCTTGTTGGAGGAAGAACCATTATCTGGAGGAGGAGCAACATTTGAGGCTCTTCAGGTTAGTAAATCTTACATTCCTATGTATGACTATATTTTTTATTTTTGGTTTGATATTCTTGGGATGCGAAATAACCCGAATCATTCTATTCCATTGCACATTCGGGCTTGGGATGGTTTCCTCTTTTTCCTAACATGGATCACATAAAACCTATGTATTTGTGGGTTTCGTGTCAATACATGATTCTTACAACCATATTATTTGGGTTGTCTAATTCAAATTTGTTATAATGTTATCATCTATAATTATTTTAAATAATTTTACCATAGAGAATAAATAGAAAACAAACATTGTAAAATTTTATTGATATTTTATATCATAATTTATTTCTTCAAAACAAACATTGAAAATTTTTTCAACGTATAAAATTTTCTCGTGTACAATTTGACACTAAAACAAAATAGCCAATAGTACAAATAACTGTAAAATATATAAAAATATGGGGAAAATTTCCCTCTTCCCCATGTTACACTTACACCGGAGTGCAATTTTCTTCTCACATAAGGTTTTTTTTTAATTATTTTTTTCTTCACTCTAAATATATAAACTCATAAATAATATTTTTTTCAAGACAACCATTAGTATGACGTGCACATTCCTTCCCACACTAGCAACTTAGAACCCTCTCTTTGAAAATATTTATGACACAAATATCAGTATGGTAAACCACGCCGTCATAGTTTAGAGATCTTCAAAGGACAAAAGGGTCAAGCCGCCATAATAAAAGGTTTGACCCATGGTCCCTACTCTTTCAGCTTTAAGGTTATGAATTAAGGATAATAACGTTACCAGGTTCACTTACCAGAACCATTCTCATACGGCATCTGCCATACAAATGGAATCTAAGAAATAATGCTGAGGTAATCACCAACGTCTATGCATCGGTTCCCTGTAGGTTGGAACTTGGAAGTGGTTGCTGAAGTAAGCTCGAACGTCTCCGAACCTTATCTTTTCAAAAGCGTTTTTTTATTTGTTTTAGTAAGTTGAAAAGGGTATTTAAGGTTATTAATTAATTAATGACAATAATACATGTGGGTTCTTCACCAAAAAAAAAATATAATAATAATAATACATGTGGATTTAATAAGCGTTATCAGTTATCACGGAAAATAAACTTTCCTTCTCCAGTCGTTTGACTAGAGGAACTATGTTAGGTCACCTGAGACGCAATCGTACGAATTCCAGTCTTGGATGGAAGGGAGATGATAGGACTCTACTATCAGAATTTGCAGAGCCATGATGTATTTGTACACGGCATCAAGTTTAGGGTTGAATTGGTATTACACACATCTCACTCTCTCACCCGTCAGCTGAAACGATATACACGATCGTATATTAAACTTTTCTATTTGAGATCATGTTCCCTGCGTCAACGTAGGAGCCAATAAAAACACGTGCAAAAGCATCAATGAGGGTAGGATTTCCGATAAGATGATCATTTTGCTCCATCCTGAGTGTAAGCAAAGGAGCCATGCATGTTCCCCAAGAGAATCCTTTTTCCTAATAAAAAAAAAGAGTCAGAGATCTCTCTACTTGGTCGCATGGTCTCTACACAAGTGTCTGGACTAATGAGGGGAGCGCACGCATTAGTATCTACCAAGGGGACAGAGGTGTCATTTCACGGTGCCCTCTGAGAGGGCATAGGAAACACCACAAATTAGAGATCTTTTTCCCTAAAAAAACAAAAAAAGTGTATGGTCAATAGGTCATGGTGTTTAAATTCAAACAATTAAAATGACCAAAATGCCACTTTCAAGTGAAGTGAATATGGCTAATTTGATCACGGGACAGTGCCTGCGTTAGGTGGACTAAAAAAGTGCATGATCAATTGGCCATGGTGTTCTTTCAGGGTGCCACGAAATCTTCTTTTCGCGCCTATATATGTATATATATAGCAAGATTTGTTGGATTTCTTTGTCCATTACAGAAAAACCTACCGATCGAGCCAATACCCATCAATGCTTTTGAGTGTTCATAAGTACAGTTGAGAATTTCAGCTACTCAAAGCTTTTTGTTCTTTTTGGGTTCTTGGTGAGTTTTCAGGTTTTTCTTTGTACAGTTAAGAAACACAAAGAAGAACTATAGACAGAGGGAGACTCAATGGAGAGTAGTGATGCATATCGAATTAGTAGTTTTCGTGGTAACAATTTTTCAATTTGGAGAAACAGTGTAGTTGATGATGTCTTCTCGAAATCTTCTCTAGAAGAAGATGATGAAGAAGCTCTGAAATGGGCTGCTCTAGAGAGATTACCAACTTATAATCGGCTCAGGAAAGGTGTATTGGCTGGCACAGAAGGTGACACCAAGGAAATTGACATTAAGAGTCTTGGTTTATCAGAGAGGAAGATTTTGTTAGAAAGGCTGCTTAAAGTTGCAGAGAAGGACAATGAGAGTTTCTTGTTGAAGCTCAAGAACCGCCTTGATCGGTAAGAAACTTCTCCTTCCAAAAACAATGAAAATCCCTATACATTTTCTCTGTTTTTAACTTTCTTTATTACACAGAGTTGGAATTGATGTACCCACAATTGAAGTCCGATTCGAGCATGTAAATGTAGATGCAGAAGCTTATGTGGGAAGTAGAGCTTTACCTACAATACTCAATTTCTCTGCTAATATATTAGAGGTAGAAAGTCTGTCTATCTGTAAATCATCATATGCAGAGTTCTTCTTCGGTAGAAACTGTTTCTATCTCAAACATAACTTTGCCAAGTAATTTGTTTTCTGGTTTTATAGGGGTTCTTGAGCTATCTTCATATTCTCCCAAGCAGAAAGAAGCCACTCTCAATCCTTCATGATGTCAGTGGAATAATCAAGCCTGGCAGGTGAGAACATTGAGAAGACAAACCCCGAAGATTGAATCAATTACTGAAGTTTTAGTTGATTTTGGTTTAATTCAACTAGTTAGGCTCTCTGGCTAATCCATTTTCTTTTATTGAGATGACTTCTGCAGAATGACATTGCTTTTAGGCCCTCCAAGCTCTGGAAAAACCACTTTCCTGATGTCTTTAGCAGGAATGCTTGATCGAGATCTAAAAGTACGAAAATGAATCACCTTTGGTATTCCTTTTAAAGTTCTAATTGTTCTTCTGAAAACACAAACATGTTCTCTTGAATCTTCCTCAGTTCTCTGGGAGAATAACTTACAATGGCCATGGAATGGATGAATTTGTCCCACAAAGGACAGCGGCTTATATCAGTCAACAAGATCTCCACATAGGGGAAATGACTGTGAGAGAAACCTTGGCTTTTTCTGCAAGATGCCAAGGGGTGGGAGCCCGATATGGTAAGTTGAACATGTTATCTTTTTTGAGATGGTTAGCTTCAATCGAAAAAGACTTAGACTGATGAGTGGTATCTGAATTTGATCAATTATTCCTCTACATTGAAAACCTGCAGAGATGTTGGCAGAGTTGCTGAGAAGAGAAAAGGAGGCAAACATTAAGCCAGATGCCGACCTTGATATTTACATGAAGGTAAAGAAGCTCTTATGATACAATAGACAACGCATTCAATAGAGTTTGTCAAATTATTTCAGGATGAATTGGGGTCCATTCTTGAATGGGATTAAAAAACTTTATGATTCATTACTCAAATGTATCCAATGAGATTCTCGTCGATCCCAAGATTCATTAGCTATTTTTTATCTCTTTGAATTTTCTGTTCAAAATCTTCTGTGGTACCACCCATCTTTCTCCATCCCCCACCCACATGGGGGGGGGGGGAATTCTAAATCAATTTTTGTAGTTAAATAGTGTTCTTAGAAGAAGAGATTAGTTTCTAGAACTTGACAACCTAATGCAGGAGAATTTGGGTTCCTACATTTGCAGGCAGCAGCATTAGATGGACAAGAGGTCAGTGTGGTCACAGATTATGTTCTAAAGGTATCAACTCTTCAAACTCATACCTGAATAAAGAGGATACTTTTAAACATAGGCAGATAGACTGATAAATAATTTTCCATAATACTCCACTTCAAACTTCTAGATCTTGGGGCTCGAGGTTTGTGCTGATACCTTGGTGGGAGATCAAATGCTTAGAGGGATCTCCGGAGGACAAAGAAAGCGTGTCACGACAGGTTAGTGTAACTTGTATTTCTAGTAGTCAATTTATTCTTGTTCTTCCTTCATGATGAAATGGATTTTGATATTCTTGACCAACATGATACAGGGGAAATGTTGGTTGGACCAGCAAGAGCACTTTTCATGGATGAGATATCAACCGGTTTGGACACTTCGACAACCTTCCAGATTGTGAATTCAATTAGGCAATGCATCCACATTCTAAATGGGACTGCAGTGATCTCTCTCCTCCAGCCAGCACCAGAGGTTTACGATCTATTTGATGACATTATTCTCCTATCAGATGGGCAGATTGTTTACCAGGGTCCTCGTGAACATGTGCTTGAGTTCTTCGAATTTATGGGATTCAAATGTCCTGAAAGGAAGGGAGTAGCTGATTTCTTGCAAGAAGTAAGCCTTCAAAATCCTTTTCCTTTGTCGTTTTGTTCCTTCTCTATCTCTAGCTTTTAGCAAAACTGGGACTATATTTCCCTGGGTTGGACAGGTGACATCAAGGAAAGATCAAAAACAGTACTGGACAGATAAAAACAAACCATACAGATTCATCCCTGTCAAGGAATTCTCTGAGGCGTTCCAGTCATTCCACATGGGCCAGAAGCTAGGAGATGAACTTGAAACCCCATTTGATAAGAACAAGAGTCACCCTGCTGCCTTAGTTACCAAAAAATATGGTGTCAGCAAGAAGGAACTGTTGAAAGCCTGCATATCAAGAGAAATATTACTGATGAAGAGAAACTCTTTTGTCTACATTTTCAAGATGACACAGGTGGGTAATTGGTTTCATCAACATTTGATTAAAAATTTTTTAGTCATGTCAAAAATTAAATGGTTTGCATTTTTATTTCAGATTACTGTTATGGCATCCATTTCAATGACCATCTTCTTGCGTACTGAGATGAAACGAGATTCAGTAACTGATGGCGGGATTTTTTTGGGTGCTTTGTTCTTTACTCTCAACTTTCTTATGTTTAATGGCCTCACAGAGCTTGCCATGACTGTAATGAGGCTTCCTGTATTTTACAAGCAAAGAGACTTCTTTTTTTATCCTTCTTGGGCGTACTTATTGCCCTCATGGATTGTAAAGATCCCACTCACACTAGTTGAAGTTGCCATTTGGGTGTTCATGACTTACTATGTCATTGGCCTTGACCCAAGCATTGCAAGGTAAAGATCAATGGAAAGAGGTTATAGTGTCTCTAGTGAAAGTCTACTTCTCTATTATTTGGATCTGTCATCAGAGAAGTAACTGGGAGAATGTTCACTGCAGGTTTTTCAAACAGTACTTTCTACTTGTATGCCTTAAACAGATGGGATCTGGATTGTTCAGATTCGTTGGATCAGTGGGGAGGAACATGATTGTTGCAAACACATTTGGGACCTTTGCATTCCTCATACTCATGGGTCTTGGTGGATTTATCTTGTCAAGAGGTATGGTTTCGATTTTACGTAGAGAGATTTCTTTCTTTGGATAATTTTTGAAGTAGGGATTTTGATTTGCTTTATGGCAGCTCTATATTTTTGGGTTCAACTTCATAAGAACCTTCTTTCTTGGTCACAGACAATATAAAAATATGGTGGAAATGGGGCTACTGGATCTCTCCATTGATGTATGGGCAAAATGCATTAGTTGTGAATGAGTTCCTTGGGAAAAGTTGGAAACATGTAAGGCTCCCTTTTTTTTCCTCCCAAAATCAAGATATAGAATCAAGATTAAATGAGAAGAATAGTCTCCTTTAAGTTCTAAATGACATTTGAACTTTTTTTTATAGTTTCAATCCAATTCTACACAGACATTAGGAGCGGCGGTCCTAAAATCTCGTGGGTTTTTCACTGAAGCTTATTGGTATTGGATCGGAGTAGGGGCATTGATTGGTTATACTTTCCTATTCAATGGTCTTTCAATTTTGGCTCTGTCTTATCTCAATCGTAAGTATACTTTAGAAAGAAAAAAAATTCAACTTTCAAAACTGAGTCATATTGTTTTAATAATTGGAAAATTTTATTGCAGCATTTGGGAAGCCTCAAGCAGTTCTATCTGAGGAGAGCTTGAACGACAAGCATGCTAACAGAACTGGAGAATCCATCAAGCTATCATCCAAGGAAAAGAGCTCAGTAGGTTGGTCCTCATCTAGATGCATATAAGCTGAATGAATTTCATCTACTTACTTTCTATTTTACCTTATGATGATTGACTTTATGAATAATGCATAAATGCAGAATGTGGAGATGAAATTGAAATAAGCATGTCGTCTGACACTTCATCTGCGAGGATAGCAGCAAGTGATGCCAATATGAGCAGGACACGGGGAATGATTCTTCCATTTGAACCACTTTCCCTTACCTTTGATGAAATTAGATACTCCATAGACATGCCTCAGGTAGTTTAAAGATTCAAAGAAATTGGAATTATGTCTATCAGAATAGGAGGTCTTGATTGCAATGATAACGATGACGCAAACTGAAAATGCAGGAAATGAAAGCAAAAGGTATTACAGAAGACCGGTTGGAGCTTCTCAAGGGAGTCAGTGGAGCTTTTAGGCCAGGAGTTCTTACAGCTCTAATGGGTGTCAGTGGTGCTGGTAAGACCACTTTGATGGATGTTTTGGCTGGAAGGAAAACTGGAGGCTATATCAAGGGAAACATAAAAATATCTGGCTACCCAAAGAAACAGGAAACATTCGCTCGTGTATCAGGATACTGTGAACAGAATGACATCCACTCTCCTAATGTTACGGTCTATGAGTCATTGCTCTATTCCGCTTGGCTTCGGTTACCCCATGAAGTCAATTCTGCCACTAGAAAGGTGCAAAAGAACAATACTTTAATCCTTTTTATGAGGTTGTTTGTATCAGTTGGGTTTTTTACTAACTGGTTAATGAATTAACAAATTGTAGATGTTCATTGAGGAGGTCATGGAGCTCGTAGAACTGACGACATTGAGGCAAGCAATGGTTGGGCTGCCAGGTGTAAATGGTCTCTCAACAGAGCAGCGCAAGAGGCTAACCATCGCAGTTGAACTTGTTGCCAACCCTTCAATTGTATTCATGGATGAACCAACCTCTGGCCTAGATGCAAGGGCAGCAGCTATAGTGATGAGAACAGTAAGAAACATCGTGGACACTGGACGAACAGTTGTGTGCACCATCCATCAGCCAAGTATTGACATATTTGATGCATTTGATGAGGTTAGAAATGTTTGAGATCAGTGGACTAGTAATCTGTTATGGCTTTCTAGTATTTACCACATACTTAGGCCTTTAATACTATGCAACAGCTATTATTACTGAAACAAGGAGGAGAAGAAATATATGTCGGCCCGTTGGGGAAACACTCATGTCATTTGATCAAGTATTTTGAGGTGAGGCAAACTATAAAAAACAACAAATAAGTAACTGAAACCTTGGATACTTTCCAATCTTTGGTATAGTTATAAATAAATGTGGTTAATTTGTGTTTCTTCTAGGCAATTGAAGGAGTCAAGAAAATAAAAGATGGTTATAATCCAGCCACATGGATGTTGGAAGTGACAACAGAAGCCCAAGAAGCAGATTTGGGATCCAACTTCAGTGATATATATAAGAACTCAGAACTATACAAGTAGGTTCACCTAATAAAATTCCTCTTCAATGTCACAGAGTTAATCGTTTAATTTTGTGCTTTTAACATTTAATGGTCTATAATCATTCAGGAGAAACAAAGCAATGATTATGGAATTGAGTGAACCTATCCCTGGTTCAAAAGACCTTCATTTCCCTACTCAGTACTCCCAGTCTTTCTTCACCCAGTGTGTAGCTTGCCTTTGGAAACAACATTGGTCATACTGGAGGAACCCACCATATAATGCAGTTAGGCTCTTCTTCACAACTATCATAGCTCTGATTTTGGGGACATTGTTTTGGGACCTTGGATCTAGAAGGTAACTTATCCTACACTGAACTCCAAAGTTTTTATGCTTTGCTTCTTTTTGTGTCCGATACTAAAACGATTTGGATTTTGAAAAAACCACAGCCAAAGGCAACAAGATATCTTCAATGCAACAGGTTCTATGTATATTGCTATTGTTTTCCTTGGGATGACAAATGCCTCCTCAGTACAGCCAGTTGTTGCCATTGAACGAACAGTTTTTTATAGAGAGAAAGCTGCTGGAATGTATTCAGCTTTGCCATACGCCTTTGCCCAAGTAATCACTTTTCTTTAATAAGATCAACGATACAGAATTTAATAAAGAAAATTATAGTTTAATTGTCTGTCTGTTTTCACCAAACACATTTCTTTCTGGTGCAGGTAATAATTGAGCTTCCATATATCTTCATGCAGGCTATAATATATGGGGTTATAGTATATTCAATGATTGGATTTCACTGGACAGTTGCTAAGTTCCTTTGGTATCTATTCTTCATGTACTTCACATTGTTATACTTCACCTTTTATGGCATGATGGCGGTGGCCATGACACCCAACCAATACATTGCTTCTATAGTTTCAACAGGATTCTATTCATTATGGAATATTTTCGCAGGGTTTATAATTCCAAGAATGGTCTGTTCATATAATTCTTTCTTGTTTTACAGTGTAGAAGTAATACACAACTTTTTTTTATTACTTATTAAATTTTTTTTTCTCTTTACAGAGGATTCCTGTGTGGTGGAGGTGGTACTACTGGATGAACCCTGTTTCTTGGACATTGTATGGATTGGTGGTGTCACAGTTTGGAGATATACAGGAAAAGCTTGAATCAGGCATCACAGTTGAAGGTTTTGTGAGGAGCTATTATGGATTTAGACATGAGCTTCTAGGAGTGGTTGCCATTGCGATTGTTGGGTTCCCTGTGCTTTTCGCATTCATATTTGCTTTTTCAATAAAGGCGTTTAACTTCCAGAGAAGATAAGAAGCCTCAAGTGATTAGCAAGTCAATGGAGCTATTACAGAACCTATCTCAAGGCTCTAAACTTTAGCAGTTAGAAACAATTTTCAAGTTTTATGGGCTTCAAATTTCGATGGTTATTTCATTATATCTCACTGCATGTAAGGAAAAAGGTTTCCTTCATTACTGTAGTTTGTAGAACTTTATATCGATACAAATAAATTGAAATTTTCAATTTTTTCTTTGAAAGGGAGTACTTTCATTACTATTTATTGCACTGTTACAAGGAAATGCAGAGGTCATTTTCTCAGAAAATGTCGAATTCTTAACAAGACAATCTGGACTAGTCAACAAAGTGAGTGCACAGTAATCTTGGATCCTCTAGACATAGCTGACTGTGATGGATCAAAATTCTTTTACAAGCTTTCCAAAGCCTTGTATTAAAATTTTTTCTTCTTTTTTTCTTCCATAATGTTCTGCAGCTACATATGTCAATTTTCCACATAATTACATTGGCAACTCCTCTATAATGATTCAGTGTTACATAAACTTCTTCGCCATTAGGAAGGCTTCTTCGCAGGCTTGTGCTTCTACTTCCATCTTCAGACAATCTTAACAGACTTGCGCTTATATTAATCTTAGGATTGAATTTTCAGAATTTGCCTGAGTCTTGCCATTACATACAGATTTCAATATCACAAACCTGATTCACACTTGTGATAACTTAGTAGTCTTGCTTCATAAGTGACCGTGCTGCTATCATTTCTTTTACTAAGAGAATGTAATTATTGGGGGAAAATAAAAGAAGTTAGGGATGAAATGTGGCTACGATACTAAGGCCCCCCTACAAACAGGCTAGAAATCAAAACAATAGAAGAAGAAAAGACTCACTCTATAAACTGTAAGCTTCTGCCAGAATTGAACCAGAATTGAATCTAGAGATTCCGATATGGCAGAGATTAAAGACTACTATAATGAACAAGGGAGTTGGAGACTTACCTCCTTGAGTTCCCAACATCCCAGCCATGCTCTGTCCAACCGTTGCCAATATGCTGCTTGCTACATCTGATATTCTGCAACTCTCCACTAGTCCCACTTGGTGCCAATCACATTCTTGTCAACTGGCTTAAGAACTAACAGTTGGAGCTTAGGGAATGAAGTTAAGCAAGGAAGAAGGAAGAAGACGAGAGAAGGAGAAGAAGATGAAGGCAAGGAAAGGAGAGAAAGAGAGTTCGGTGGAATGTGTTGGGAGAGTATTCTCAACAATCCCATATATTGATTCACTGCACTCAGAAATAGAAATCACATTCTTGCCCCCCATGCTAATATAAGATAGCTGAGGGAGGTAAAAGGTAAAAACCACATTAAATCAAATTACAACATAATGGGCATGTGCCTAAAACACCTTATTAACTTTAACACTCCCCCTCAAGCTGGAGAATAAATGTCACATTCCCAGCTTGCGCAGAAGGGTACTGAACTTATGAGGAATAAGATCTTTGCTAAAGATGTCTGCTCTGATCACCAGTTCTTACAAAAGGAGTGCATATGTAGCTGGAGTCAATCTTCTCTTTGATGAAGTGTCTGTCCACCTCAATATGCTTTGTGCTATCATGTTGTACAGGGTTGTGGGCTCTATTTATAGCAGCTTTGTTATCACAATAAAGTCTCATAGATGTTTCAGTATCGAACCCCAACTCTTGAACCAGCCTCTTCAACCATAGGAACTCCATGAGCCATAGCCCTAAACTCAGCCTTTGTACTAGATCTGGCCACCGCAAGTTGTTTCCTGATAGTCAATGCCATACACCTGATTGTACCCTTTGACCACCAACCTAGCTTTATATCTCTCAACAGTACCATCAAATCTGTACTTGATTGTATAAAACCATCTGCAACCAACTGGAACTCCCCTCCTGGGAAGATCAACCAGTTTCCAAGTATAGTTCTTCTAAAGTGGCATCATTTCCTTAGACATTGCTTGCTTCCACTTTGGGTCAGACATGACCTCAGTGACATTCTTAGGGATGGAAATAGAGTAAAGAACAGCAGTTAAGGCAATACCTATAGAAGAGATAGCATCATAGGAAACAAACTGGGATATGAGATTAGTGCACACTCTCTTTCCCTTTCGAATAGCAATGGGAAGATCTAAGTCAGAAGGAAAGGAAGGAGTGTCACCTGACTGAGGAAGGTGGATCTCAGGATATGGATCCAAAGAGGACTCTTGGTAGATCTTCTTTCCCTTTCTTTTGTACACAATTAACTCCTTATCATTACCATAATCAATACCTGAATCAACCACATCCACCTATTTGTGGTTTCCAATATAAAGCATAAATGGAGTGATAGGTAAGGGAGGAAGAATAGGGGTGACATCAATGACCTTTTCACTCCCTCTATTCTCCCCTTGAAGAGGAAGTTGATGAGAAGTAAGGAAAGGGATAGATTCACAGAAGGTGACATCTTTGGAGAGAAGCCACCGGCGAGAAGAAGGGTGATAGCACTTATAGCCTTTGGTAGAGGAGGACTATCTAAGAAAAATGCATTTAAGAGAATTGGGGTCAAGTTTAGTCCGAGCAAACTTGTTGACATGCACATAATAGACACATCCAAACACTTTGGGGAAGAGAGAAGGTAGGAACCTGAGGAGATAAGGTCTCCAAAGGGGATTTACAATAAAGAAGTTTAATAGGCATGTGATTGATGAGGAAGGCAGCAACAAGAAGAGCATCCGACCAAAAGGTCTTAGGGACATGCAAACTAAATAGTAGACTCCTAGTGACTTCTAACAAGTGTGATTTTTCGCTCAACTAGCCCATTTTATTGAGGTGCGTCAACACAAACCTGCTGATGGATAATGCCATTATCAGTAAAAAAAAGTTTTGGTGTCCACCATACATGTATTCCCCCCCCCCCCCCTTATCAGAACGAACAATTTTAATTTAGTATCAAACTAAGTACAAATCAGTTGATAGAAGTTTTTGAAGGCATCATATACATCACTTTTATGTTTCAGCAAAAAAATTCATATGGACCGAGAATAGTCATCAATAAAGGAAACAAAATAACAATAACCAAATAAAAAAGTAGTGGGAGAGAGTCCTCAAACATCAGAATGCATAATATGAAAAGGACCAGTGAATATATTACCATGATATGAATTGAATAAGAAGAGCAACATAGTTTAGCAAGCATACATGGTCCACACTCAAAACATGAGAGGAAGAAAATGAAGAAAACAAATGTGGCAATTGTTTTTTCATAACAACAAAAGAGGGGTAGCCTAAACGTTGATGCCAAAGCATCACAGAATCCAGAGTACTGCTATCACTTTGTCCACACACATAGGACTAGGCCAAGGGCAAAAAAGGTATAGGCCTTTCTCCTCACAGTCAATGTCAATAATCCTCTTCATCACCAAATTCTGAAACACACAATGAGAGAGAAAAAAAATTGCACAACAGTTCAAGGATTTGGTAAGATGGCTAACAAAAAGAAGATTAATGGTAAAATTAGGAACAGAAAGGACAAAGTTAAGAGAAATAGAAGAGGTAACATGTACATTGCCCTTTCCAGAAATGGAGGAAAAGGAGCCATCAACGACCCTAACCTTACCACAACCAGAATAAACATAGTAAGAATCATAACACTAGGACATACTAGTCATATGATCGGTGGCACCAGAGTCAATGACCCAAAAAGGAGCAATGGAAGGGGCCGAGGTGGAAACCTACAGGGCGCAAGTCGAAGTGTCTGGCACTATGGATTCAAAAGAAGAGCTGCCCAATTGAGACACAACCCTGTGAAATGATGCAATGTCACCCCTAGTAAGGGAACTATAATTGGACGGTAGACAAGATGGATACGCCATTGGGTCAGGCTTAGCCATCAAAGTATGTGCTCGAGCTCTCCCTCACCTACCACCATGCACACTAGTGGAACCACCATGCATACCAGGGGGATGACCATGGAGTTCCCAACACCTCTCTCCAATGTGTCCAGGTTTTCCCTAGTGATTACATCGAAGTCTATCTCTATCATCCCTACAGGTAGGACCTAGGCCTCTACCACCACCACGTCAATCTCTGTTAGAGCTAGAAGTAAGAGCAGACCGCTTACGGGATGATACTGGTTCCATGACCGAGTAACGGGGTCTCCACACTTTGCAAGGAGCTACAGACGTCATCTAAGGAGGGAAGATGAGACAGGCCTAAGATCTGTATCCGAATTGGTTCATACTCAGGGTTTAGGCCACCAGACAGAATTAGAACACGCTACTTCTCAATAGTGTGGTACACCGTGTCTTCATCCTCTAAAATGGTCAGTTGAATGTCCCTATAGTGGTTATATTCCTCCCAAAGGCCAGCAAAAGTATTATAGTACTCATAAATTGTCCTATCACCTTGCCACATTGTGATAACTTTCTAGAGAATTTGGTAAACCTTGGCAGAGTCACCCACCCTATCAAAGGGTCTTAGAAACACTATCCATAATATCTTTGGCAATTTCCTTTCTTATAAACCTTCTCCCAATCTCAAGCTTCATCAAGAAAACCAGCCAAGTCATAACAGTGGAGTTTTCGGTCTTCCATTTCTAATATGTAGGACTAGAAGTTGGAGCTTCAATGGTACCAGTAATATATCCAAGATTCCCCTACTCCGGAGGGAAAGCTTCATAGAATGAGCCCAATCTAAGTAGTTGGTGTTATCTAACTTCACAATGGAGATCTGGGTGTTAGGATTCTCAAATGCTAACTGAGTGGCTAGCTGAGTGGGCTGTGAATCAGCCAAAACTTTACTGGAGGCCTCTGTAGGTCCACTGACCCCAGACATAGTGGAGGAAGGCACACAACAATATAGGAAAAAATAGCCAAACCAAGGGTGGGAGTATACACTCTACCCAAATACACAATCCCAACACTGTAGAGTACAA
Source organism: Telopea speciosissima (assembly GCF_018873765.1). Classification (NCBI taxonomy): domain Eukaryota; kingdom Viridiplantae; phylum Streptophyta; class Magnoliopsida; order Proteales; family Proteaceae; genus Telopea; species Telopea speciosissima. Next base: position 31,527,875 of record NC_057919.1, on the reverse strand, counting down.
CCAACACGCGTTGTGGACCAAGTGCACCCTTTTCGCGGGGGTTTGACACCTCGATGACGATGCCTAACGGCATTGATGTCCCTGTTTCTTAACGACTTGAATTGAATGCCAAAAGATGGTGTTGTTGTTCACTCTTATGAACCGGTGATGGAGGTGCGGGGAAAGCACAATTTAAAATAACAGAAGGGAGTCGCCACCTAGGTTGTGAAGGGCCTAGAAACCTAAATGGTAGTCCAAATCCTTGTTAATTAGAGGATAGGGCTACAATTCCATATGATCCTACTAGAGAATGGGTAAGAGGTCAAGTTATGGAGATGAGAAAGTTTTACACACCCCACTCCGCCCAGAGGAGCCAGTCCTTCGCGTTAGATGCTTGGGTTCACAAATTCTCTCTAAACAAGGTCTCATATAACAACATGCAAGGTTAATCTATTGTCAAAATATCATGATCATGCATCGTAAGACATAAAATATGCAAACCAGCAAAAAATTATGGAAATTACCAAAATACCCCTAAAGGACATAAAGGCATAAAATGCAAATAAACCTATGTCTGAACATCACCACTGATCCAAATATGGCTAAATGTATTAATAACATATCTGTGAGGTATTCCAAATACCAATTATGCACTCCAACTCACAATGGTAAATATTACCAAATTACCCCTAAAGAGTTGACTTGTAGAAAATCACATTTACGCATCACTACTGATATTAAACATGATTAAATATGTTAACCAAACATATATGAGATATTCCAAATATCTAAAGTGCATTCTAGCTCAAAATAGCAATAATTACAAAAATGCCACTGGAGGGCAGAATTACAAGAAAATCATATTTTAGCATCATCATTGAAATTAAACATGATTAAATATGTTTAAAAAGTATATATATGCGATATTCCAAGATGAAAATAATTACCAAAATGCCACTAAAGGGTAGAATTGTAGGAAAATCATACTTTAGCATCACTACTGACATTAAACATGATTAAATATGTTAACAAAGCATATGTGAAATATTCCAAATACCTAAAGTGCAAACTAGCTCAGAAGGGCAATAATTACCAAAATGCCACTAGAGGGCAGAAATGTGGAAAATGCATGGAAATGATATTTTATGTGTCAAAACATGAATTGAAATTATTAGGAGTCCTTTTTGAGTCCTAAACAAATTTTGGTTACAAAATGACCAAAATGCCTCCAAGGGCATAATGGTAAATGGGTGTCAAAATGACACTATGGAGGGTTGTACATATCAAAAGCGATGTTGATCAACTTAAGATGTCTAGACATACTGAATAGTATTACTGGAATGGGATTGACATTTAATTGGTAAATCACCAAAATGCCTTTGAAGGACATAAGTGCAACGAGTGCGAATAAAATCTTTTTTGGGTATCACCATTGATTAAAAACTTGATTAAACTGCATCAATATGCATATAGTAACATTCCGAACCTGACGGGTGGGATCGAACGTATTTTTAGAAACAGTCGGCACCGTGAAGATATAGGGATCGACAGGTCTTTTTAGAAAACATGACAGCATAAGGGTAAAAAAAACCAAGATTCTGGAAGGACTAGTATAAAATAGTACAATTCTGTCAGATGCAGTCATTTACTCTAGGAACAACAATGATCGATGGGGGGGTAAAAGAACCTCTCGATCATCAATCAGATCATTAGAAAACAACGCACTGACACATCACTAAAACTTCGAAAAACGGTAATGATTGATGGTGGGTAAAAGAACCTCTTGATCATCAATCAGATTATTAGTGAATAATTTACGCACATAACACTAAAACTCTGGAAAGAAATTAAACGCCCGATGGCAAATCTCCTAAAACGACTAAATACGCCAATTTAGTGATAGTGGGTTGGGCTCTTTTGGATAATTATTGGAATGCCCCTAAAAGGTTGAGGTGATATTTTATCTGATTTTATGATGCACAATAAGCATAACATATGCATAGGGATGGCATAAAATATCCACAAGTGTATGCCATAACCCGGTTACATACTGGTCTACATCATGCAAAGTTGGAATGGAACAAAAAGGTGCAAATACCTGGATTTGGCCTTCGTACAGAAATTTTGACAGTGCTTCCGCTCTATATTAGGGTTTGCCGATGAAATGCGAGCAGAACCTCGGTGTCCCAGAAGAACTTCATCGGAGATCGAACAGAACCTCGGATCTAGAGGGGAAAAGACTTCTTCTCTCTCACTTAAAGGGCTATACCTCTCATAAGGTGGGGTTTGGAAACATCCCCATTAACTGCAGAGGGACTTCGAGGGACTTATCAAGGGACTTCCTGCGGAGTAACGGGGCATTGGGGCTCTTAGAATTCAATCCAGAAGAAAAGTTTTAGAAAGTCAAAATTCTCTAAGAACTCTTGCCAATTGACCAGGAGAGAGAATTTTGGATTTCCTTCAGAGCTTCTGCCAATGGACTAGGAGAGAGAATTTTGGATTTCCTTTAGAGCTTCTGGCAATGGACCAAAAGAGAGGGTTTTTGAATTCTCAAAGAAGAGAGAAATTCTTGGCCTTTTTTAAGGAGAGGGGGTATTTATAGGTTTAGATTTTAGGATATTTTTTATTTTTTATTATTTCTTTTATTATTTTATTTATTTTTTGGTTACGTAAAACTTATCCAAAGCTTACACGGATCCAAGGAACCACCCTTGGGTTCAATGGATCCTTGTAAGAATCGCTTATGCTTTACACGGATCCATGTATCTTACACAAATCCTTGTATGAACTGGCTATGGCTTACATGGATCCTTAGTGTTTACATGGATCCTTGGAGCTCAAGCTAATCAGTTGCAAGAACCACCTATGGCTTACACGGATCATTGGAGCTTACATGGGTCCGTGTAAGCTCATGCTAATCGGTGGGCTGCCACGTGGATCCGAATCCTTTGGTTTGGCCCAGAAATGTCAATTTTGACCTTTTTTTATTCCATTTCACTCCCGGGTATCGGATTTTAACGTGTAATTAATATACGGCCAGAATTGACTTTCTGACCATTATCCATTGGTATAAGATTTGGTCAAATATTAGATCAAAAAATCTTTTAATTTTGAAAACAATGATAAACCCTAATTCGGTGCCAGCAAATTGCCGACAGTGTTTCCAATCACTACTTCTGCACCCTTGGCTATCATTGAGCATTTGGCACTTAAAAACACTTGTCGGAACCTTATTGGGATAAAATGGGTTAGGTGGTCCAGCCCTTCTTGAGAGAGAAACTTCGTCGATTCACGTTTGGTTGTCATCATTGCCGGGGGGTGATAAAATTCACGGTCTATAGAATGCCCCTCTTTGGGCGAGGCCTTTGTGCCAGCCGAAGGGCAAAGACAAAAGAGCACTTGATTTTTCCACCCAGGGCATGTAATGCCAGTACCCTGCTCAGAAATGATGGAGATGCGATGCAAAATGCGAATGATAAGACCAAACCCGGTAAAATCGATCGATTGAAAGAAATGGCATTAACCAAAACCAAAAACATGATGGTTGCCCCTCATAAGGCTCCAATAATCCTTTATGTAAACCTCTCATAAGATTAACATCGTTGTGCAGATAAACCTCTCGTATGGTTAACAAAATTGTATGAACAAAACCCCTCATAAGGGCCTGTTTGTAGGCCTGTAAACGGATCGGATTCGGCTCGGATATGGATCGGATGTAATCGGATTCAGATATTTCCTAGTCGAATACGGATACCTCTAAATGGATTCGGATGGATTTGGATGCGGATCGAATTCAGATTTTTGACCATCCATTTACACCTCTGCCTTGTGTAACCCGAACCTTCCTCCCCCTAGTAGATACAATTCACTCTCAATCCATAGTTTTAGATCATGATTCTCTTCTCCTCAAATTCTAGAACCTGTTGAATCTTCAAAAACCTTCAAGATCATTATTTACTTAATTTTTTATAATTAAGTATTCGGATTTTTATCGGATTATTCAGATTTTTTTTCGGATATCTCTAATCGAATACGGATGCCCCTAAACAGATACGGATGCGGATCGAATTCGGATTTTCGGTTATCCATTTACAGCCTTACCTGTTTGGTATCACTTTTCATTTTCATTTTCTGACACATAAATGTTTTTACAAGTGTTTGGTACAATTTATGGACCCTATTTCTATTTACTAAACATCGAAATAATTGAAACAACCCCAAAATAATAATGGACTTTATGGCCCAAAATTGTTTTTAGTCATTTTTTTGGGACTTTAATGAGCATGTGCTCATAAGTCCCCAAAGTCCAGGGTAGAAGCGTCATTTCATTATTTAAAAACAAATCTCAACCCTCTTCTTCGTCCTGCGACCTCACCGGCCTCCTCCTTCTCCTCCGATGGTGCGTAATATTGATAGGACACCGCCTGTATCAGTTTCGCGAATCAAAGTTTTCAGCGGTCCACCAACAACATTGGCGTCAGCTCTGTGGCAACCACAGCTGCAACAAAGCTTGTCCAGTCGAGTATTGGGAATAAGCCCACCCCCGTAGTCTCACCCGAGGTTGCACCTTCTTTCTGTGAGATCTTCTACCTTGCAAGAAGATGATCAACGTTTTGAAACCCTTTCAGAAAAATCAATATATAGCGATTACCCTGGATCCGAAACATGCAGTGTTTCTCATCAAGGTGGCACATTTATTAGTCCTACAAATCCATTGCAGAAATGCAAGACACGGTCAATTCCAGATTTCCATTCTTCCATGCCAGAGGCGGATTTGTTGCCTACTATGTCCACCAGACTGGTGAATGGCCTTGGCGATTCTTCCAAAACCTCTGCTTCCCATTTCCACCGTCTTTGATTCGCCACTACCAAGTTGCGTAAACTCCTTATTTAATCTGGCCATATCTACAAGTCAGCATCTGTTTGGGAAAAAAAAAGGAAAAAAAGATAGATTTTTAAAAACCGAAACAGGGAAACAGAGAAGGGAAGAAGGAAAGAGAAGAAGAAGAAAACTTACCTGTGGAATCGGTGGTGTGGCAGGAATCTCCGTCGGTCTATGGAGTCATGGGAGTTGCCGCTGGTTCGTGGATTGGAGTTGTAGGAGGGGGAAGGGTTTGAGGAGGAGAAGAAGAAGAAATAGAAGAAAAAAGAGAAAATTACTTGGACATCCCCTGTACTATGGCCATTTTGCTTACGATTACCAACATTTGAAACAATTATTTGACACCCCTGAAAACCTGATAGTGTTAGTTTGCTGTTAGTGTTTAATTGAAAATGTCCATTTTACCCTTATAATTATTTCTATTAAAACTTAATATAAATTACACATTTGCCCTTTACATGTTTTAACCTGAAAAACCCTAAAAACCCCAAATCGAGGATGTTTCGGTCGCCGGAGGAGAAGCAACCATTGATTCACAGTAAAGTCTGTTTTATTCCCCAAAAAAATAAAAATAAAAGGGAGGCACAACAAGGAATTAATTACTTAAAATTTTTTAAGCTCCATCCGGAGAGTTGAGCAGCTGCTCTCAGGGCTAACCTCCACCTTTCCACCATGTCTGGGCGGAAGTGCTCCAAGTGCTTTCTAAAAGGCTCTCCAAAGATCCCCTTATGATGCTGTACGTCCAATGGATTGACGTCCGTGAGGAAAACTGGAAAAACCCTTTTGGTCATGATGCTTTTCCCTGCAACATTCTTCCATAATCAAGGCGAGTGGCACCATCTCGAATTAGCATAGTTCCTCGAGAATGATAATGGAAATTCTTGATTCCTTGTTCACCTTTTCGAGCGCTTCAGAGATCCGCCGTCCTTTTTTCAGTTTCTCATCATCCTTGAATGTTTCAAACCCTTTCCTCGATAGGGTGGCATAGACGTGACATGTGAAGTTTTTCCGTGTGTCCTCTCCTCTGAAACTCAAAAATACATCGTAAGTCCGTCGAGAGGCGGAGGATGAGGATGAAGAAGATGGGACAGCCATCAATTTGAGATAGATAGTTTACAGAAATTTGCTGTGGAGAAAGTTTGAAAGTTGAATTGAGAAGGATTATGGGAGCAACCCTCATGAAATCTAGAGTTTTGATTCGAAATGAAGCCTATTCTCTCTACTACCGTTATTTTAAGAATTGGAAGATCTTGCACTTGATTTTGGGTTGTAAAATCGAATACCTAGTGGTTGATCTTCAGAGAACCATGAATGCTATCTGTTGAAACTTCAAATTAAAAAGAACCCTAGTGAGAGAGATTACCACATGTTTCCTGTTGTGAACGAAGTCACGAAGGTAGAAAGCTCTCTTCTTTTTTTTTCCTTATTGTTCTGCTCTTGCTTTCATGTGGGTAGCGGAGTTGTAACCTGGGGTTACAGGAGGAGGAGGAGGAGGAGGAGGAAGAAGAAGAAGAAGAAGAAGAAGGGGGTAAATATGTCACTCCACTACACTTTAAGGGTAGTTTAGGTATTTATAAAATATTTAACTCATGGTAACGGTGATTGACTAACAGACAGGGCTACTTGAAAAAAATGGTAAACCGCAGGGGGTGTTCAAGTAATTGTTTCAAACGTTGGGGTGACTAAGCAAAATGGCCATAGTACAGGAGGTGTCCAAATAATTTTCCCAAGAAAAAAATACAGAATTACAGAGTGAAAAGAAAGGGGGGGAGAGGAGAAGAATAAAAAGGGAAAAAAAGACCAATTTACAAACCAAAATAGGGAAACAGAGAAGGGAAGAAGGAAAGAGGAGGAGGAGAAAAAAACTTAACTGTTGAATCGATGGTGTTGCAGGGATCTCCGTCGGTCAGTGGAGTCGCGGGAGTTGTTGCCGATCGTGGATTGGAGTTGCATGCGGGAGAAGGGTTTGACAATCGAGTAGAAGGGTTTCATGGGTGGGGCGGAGTTGGTTGTAAAGGGGAGTCTGCTCTATGCGTTTCACTGTATCAGACTTAGAAAAGATGATGGGTGATGGGGGAATTTCTTCACCTCCACTAAAAATTGTTTACACATAATTATTTTCCCAAACGATTTTTCATTCTATTCTCTTATATGATTGGTAGTTACCAAACAGTTTTTCATTTTTGATCAAAATGGCTTTTAGTAATGATTTTTTAAAAAAAAAAATAGGCCAAAATGAAAATAAAAAGTGATACCAAAGAGGCCCGAAAGTTTAACAAACCCCTCATAAGGTTAAAACAACTGTACAGCTAAGCCCCTCGTAAGGCTAAAAGAATTGTAGGTAAAATCCCTCGTAATGTTAAAACAATTATGCAGATAAACCCCTTGTAAGGCTAAAACGATCATGTAGGTAAAACCCCTGATAAGGGTGGAAACATGCAAATTGCCTTTCATAAGGCTGAAAAGACGCAAATTAATATGTATGAATAGCCCCTCATAAGGCTAAAACTATGCAAATTGCCTTTCATAAGGCTGAAAACATGCAAATTGCAAATTGATATGCATGAGTAGCCCCTCATAAGGCTAAAACTATTTTTGTTTGTTAATATCCACCTGATCCACCGCAAAAAGCAGTCATACGATTATTTACTTATGGTGATGTTTGGAGGACATTCCCTATTTGGCAGCCCCATGGCTATAAACCTAAGGGTCTTATGAATACCAATTCCTATTGGCAGCCTCATGGTGATCAACCTAAAGGATTTTTAGTAATAGTCCCTATTGGCAGCCCCATGGCTATCAACCTAAGGGTTTTGGGTAACAAACCCTATTGGCAGCCTCATGGCTATCAACCTAAGGGTTTTTTTAGTAACAATCCCTATTGATAGCCTCATGGCTATAAACCTAAGGGTTTCTGAGTAATAGTCCCTAATGACAGCCCCATGGTTATCAACCTAAGGGTTTTGGATAACAGTCCCTATTGATAGCCTCATAGCTATCAACCTAAGGGTTTTGGATAACAATCCCTATTAGCAGCCTTATAGTTATCAACCTAAGGGTTATGTATAACAGTCCCTATTGGTAGACTCATATATAGCTATCAACCTAAGGGTTTTGGGTAACAGTCCCTATTGGCAGCCTCATAGCTATCAACCTAAGGATTTTTGAGAATAACAGTCTCTATTGGCAGCCTCACGGCTATCAACCTTAGGGTTTTGGATAACAGCCCCTATTGACAACCTCATGCCTATCAACCTAAGGGTTTCTGAGAGTAACAGTCCCTATTGGCAGCCTCACGGCTATCAATCTAAAGGTTTTGGATAACAGTCCCTATTGGCAGCCTCATAGCTATCAACCTAAGGGTTTTGGATAACAGTCCCCATTTGCAGCTTCATGGTTATCAACCTAAGGGTTTTTGAGAATAACAGTCCCTATTAGCAGCATCATGGCTATAAACCTAAGGGTTTATGAGTAATAATCCCTATTGGCAGCCCACGGATATAACCCTAAGGGTTTTGGATAACAGCCCCTATTGGAAGATTCATAGCTATCACCTAAGGGTTTCTGAGAATAACAGTCTCTATTGGCAGTTGCACTGCTAACAACCTAAGGATTTCTGCAAATAATAGTCCCTATTGGCAACCTCACAGCTATCAAAGGGTTTTTGAGAATAATAGTCCCTATTGGCAGCCTCACGACTATCAACCTAAGGGTTTTTGAGAATAACAGTCCCTAATGACAGCCCCATGGCTATTAGCCTAAGGGTTTTGGAGTAATAATCCCTATTGGCAGCCTCACAGATATAAACCGAAATGTTTTGGATAAAAATCCATATTGGCAGCCTCCAACCTAAGGTTTTCTGATGATTGAGGATCAAAGGTAGTAACCATGGTCATACAACATTGGTAATCCTTGTCGACTTAAATCTGGTTACAAACCTCAGGGGGAAGGAATGATGGAGAATGTGGGTGAGATGGCACCACACAACCGCACCGAGATGCATGAGGGTGAGAAGGCATCACTCGATCAAAGAGTAAGGGTGATAAGGCACCACTCAACCAAAGAGTGAGGATGATAAGGCATCATTCGACCAATTATAGATGTATGAGGGTGATAGGGCACCGCTCGACCAATTAAATATGTATGAGGTTGATAAGATACAACTTGATTGATTAAAGATGTATGAGGGTGATAGGGTACTGCTCGACCGATCAAAGACTTATGAGGGTGATAAGGCACCACTCAACCGATTAAAGATGTGTGAGGGTAATGGGTCACCACTCGATCGATCAAAGATTTATGAGGGTGATAAGGCACCAATAGACCGATTAAAGATTTATGAGGGTGATAGGGCACCGTTCGATCGATCAAAGACTTATAAGGGTGATAAGGTACCACTCGATCGATCAAAGACTTATGAGGGTGATAAGGCACCACTCAACAGATTAAAGATGTGTGAGGGTGATGGGGCACCACTCAATAGATCAAAGATTTATGAGGGTGATAAGACACTGCTTGAGGGTGATAAGACACCACTCGACCGATAAAAGATTTATGACGGTGATAAGCACCACTTGATCGATCAAAGATTTATGAGGGTGATAAAGCACCACTCAACCGATCAAGGATTTATGAGGGTGATAAGGAACCACTTGACCGATCAAAGATTTATGAGGGTGATAAGGCACCACTCGACCGATTACAGATGTATGAAGGTGATAGGGCACCTCTTGATCGATTACAGATGTCTAAGGGTGATAGGGCACCACTCGACCAATTACAGATGTGTGAGGGTGATAAGGCACTTCTTAACCACTTAAAGATGTATGAGGGTGATAGGGCACCTCTCAACCGATTAAAGATAGAATTTTGGAGTGACACACTTTGGTCGGTCCAAGAAAATGATAAGTGGAAAGACATCCATCGGTCGATCCCAGGAAAATAGTGTATGGAAAGACACCCTTGGTCGATCCAAGAAAATTGTATATGGAAAGACACCCTTGGTCAATCCAGGAAAATTGTATATGGAAAGACACCCTTGGTCGATCCAGGAAAATGGTATATGGAAAGACATCCCTAGTCAATCTAGGAAAATGTTATATTGAAAAACACCCTTGGTCGATCTAGGAAAATGGTATATGGAAAGACACCCTTGGTCGATCCGAGAAAATAAAATGTTGGAGTGACACCCTTTGGTCGGTCTAAGAAAATTTTAGGATTTTTGTCGATCTGGCTGACTTTTGGCTAACCTAGTTTTTCAAACTTTGGAGGAGTATAAAGAAAGATGCAATCCTATGCACATAAATCCATGATGTAAATGAAAAAGCAATCCAACATGTATACCATTGGAAGTCAGGTAGTATGCTAATACTATGGTGACAAAGATTAGACAACATACAAGTGCTGATATAATCAGAGTATTGAAAAGTACAATGGTGATGCAACCCTATGCAAATAAATCCATGATGAAAATGGAAAAGCAATGAAACATGATGGAGTCACGTAATACATAGGTACTATGGTGACAGAGATCAGACAACATATGAATGCTGTCATAATCAAAGTATGGGAAAGTACAAAGGAAATGAAATCCTATATACATAAATCCATAATGAAAACAGAAAAATAATCTGTAACATGTATTCCATTGGAAGCCAGGTAGTATGCTAGTACTACAGGGATTGAGATCAAAGGCTTAGACAATGCAGTCCTATGCAAATGATTGCAAAATTGATGAGAATGCAAAAGGAAAGACAATCCTATGTAAATGATTTTTCTTTTGAAATACAAAGGGAAACACAGTCCAATGCAAAATATATCATGATATGCAAGAGGAAAACACAATCCTATGCAAACAAAATTTTTTTTTTTTTTTGGTTGCAAAGGGAAACACAATCCTATGCAAACCTAATTTGAAATGCAAAAGAGAAAACAATCCTATGCAAATAATTTTTTAAGATGCAAAGGGAAAAGAGTCTTATGCAACATAAAAAATGCAATAGGGAAACCTAGTCCTATGCAAACGATATTTGAAATGCAAAAGGAAAACAATCATATGCAAGTGATTTTCTTTTTTGGGATGTACAGAGGAAAACAGTCTTGTACAACACATTGAAATGCAATAGGAAAATAGAGTCCTATGCAAATGATTTGTTTTTAAAATGTACAGGGAAACACAGTCCTATGCAAATGAATTTTTTTAATGCACAGGGAAACACAATCCTATGCAACACATGAAATGCAATAGGAAAACAAAGTCCTATGCAAATGATTTTTTGAGATACAAAGGAAAAAGAGTCCTATGCAACATATACAATACAATAGGGAAACCCAGTCCTATGCAAATGATATCTAAAATGCAAAAAGAAAACAATCCTATGCAAGTGATCTTCTTTTTTGAGATGTATAGAGGAAAACAGTCATGTACAACACATTGAAATGTAATAGGAAAACACAGTCCTATGCAAATGATTTTTTTTTAAATGCACATGGAAACCCAGTCCTATGCAACACATGAAATGAAGTAGGAAAACACAATCCTACACAACCATAGATAAATGATTATGCTTACCAAAGATTCTCCATTTTCTTTATATGCATTGCACAATATCTACTCTTCACAAAGGGTTAGTGCACAATTATATGTGATGACATCACAAAAAAACCTTTGATTGTCTCACTGCAGAGACGAGATGGGAGTCATTCAAATAGTTTCTATGACTATGACTCTTTTTTGTTCTTTTTGAAAAACATTTTATTTTGAAAAACCATGTTTATTCACATTCTGACTTTGTAATGCACAATTCCATATAGGCATATTATTCACATCTCTACTACACACGTACACTCGATAAATAGCGCCAGTGGGCTAAGATTGAATGAGTCTTGGGTAGACTTGAAAAATGGGTCAATGGGTGAATGAAGAATGACTATAAACAAGATGGGTATATAAGTCATTCTTTTTTTTCCTCATGGATATGCTGAAAGGCCAACCATGACATTTGCCCCTTGACAGTATCATATTTTTTGTAAGACCACCTAAGTCTCTCAAATCGAGACTTTTCAATGGTCAGGAACCAATCCCCTTGAGCCAAGTGCCCCTTCAATGCCCCTGTCTTGTTAAATTTCCACAGAGGCAACAAATTTTTCAACTCATTCTCCTTTCTCTATCTCGTGTACAGATTGTCCCAACGGCAAATTAATTCTTCTTCTCATATGCCAATGACCATACTAGTGGTTAGAAGAGTAAGTGCCATGCAATTGACATTCGCAACTATCCCAATGATCATATGTAAATTTCAGATAAGCTTCCTTTTGTTCTTTCCTTTCATCACTGGATCGCATCAAAGACCGACAAAAAGAGAGAGAGAGAGAGAGAGAGAGAGAGAGAGAGACTGACAGGAAGGAGGGGAAAGTAGAAATGCGATAAACATGAAAGAGGAGCAAACAGAAATGTGGTAGACATGATGTAAACAAATGAAAAACTATATATGTAAATGGACTGAACTCGATTGTTACTTCATCAAGCTGCCTACATACCCCAAATAGGGAATAGATCAAACGTACTTCAGGATTCAGATGACTTAAGGCGTCTTTGGTATCACTTTTCATTTTCATTTTCTAACACATAAATGTTTTTTCAAGTGTTTGGTACAATTTATGGACCCTATTTCTATTTGCAAAACATCAAAATAAAAGTAAAACCACAATAGAGTTGAGACCTTATTATGGATTTTGGCCAAAAATTCATTTTAGCCATTTTTTCTATACTTTAATGAGCATGTGCTTATAAAGGTCCTAAAGTTGAGGGTAAAGGAGTCATTTCCTTCTTTAACTAGAAAGCTAACCCCACTCCCCCTCTTCCTCTTCTTCTTCTTCCCTAACGATTTGAAGTTTCTCTTTATCGTCATTAAAAGACAAACCTCTCCACCTGTCTAATTACTCTGAACTTGAAATTAGTCAGATCTAACTCGTACTCGTCTTCCTCTTCAAAATCTAGGTTTCCTGTTTTGGATCGATTGGTAAGGGTTTCACACATTCGATCGATCTGCAAAAGAATGCAACCATGGTGAAAGGAAGGCATTCTCGAATGCCGAATAAGAGATCATTCCATTAACACTCCTAGCTATTCTCCTCATGTTGTTTGTCGTTCTCTTGATGCTTCTCACGCTTGGAATTTTTTCTATTCCAGTCAATAACAGTGCTTCCCTAAAAGGTAACGATCTCAGTTCGGTCCACCTTCAGAATGTCGTCAAGTATGTAGCTTTGAATCTGTTGTTATTGGAGTGATACGCGTTTGATGTTGAATTTTTGATCTTTTGTTAAGAAGAAGAAGATGGAGAAGAAATCAGGTAAAGAAAACGACAAATATAAAGACGGTTTCAGATTGGGGAGGAAGATGGGTGAAGAGATGCCTTCTTCACCCACAACTTAAACTACATATGGGCTTTGGGTTTGGGTTCTTTCTTAAAAAATTGTTATAAAAATCATTTGCACCTAACCTATTTTTCATTCTGCAATCAATTATGTTTAGTAGTCACCAAACACTTTTTATTTTTTCATCAAAAATGGTTTTCAGTAATGATTTTTCTAACTAGGAAAAAAACAAAATGAAAAGTAATACTAGAGGCTCTTAATGTCAAAGTCTTGATAATTAAGTTCCGTCGTAGCCAGGTGAGCTTGAGGCTGTTGATGAGAATACCATTATCATTTCGCCTAGGAGGACTTCACTAGGTTATAATGGGCTTAGGACTATGTTCCAATGGATAGTAAAGGCTCAAACGTGCCCCTAGGGTCCAACCATGACTTAACACTTCTACCCCCAGAATTCAACTAAGAATTTTGTGATTCTTCTCTGAAAGGTTTGCTTAGAAATTTGGCAATTTTGCCCTTCAGAGGTTTAACTGAGAAATTTAGCAATTCTGCCCTCAAAAGATTGGATGAAAAAATCTGACAATTCTATCCCAAAGGCTTAACTGAGAAGATTGGCAATTTTTTCTATGGCTTACTAGCCATTTGGTGATTGCCTCCAATTGTTTGTGAGATCTTGGGGCAACTGATGTAATTCCCTTTTCTGTTTTTTTAACCTTCAATTTGAGATTGCTCTAGCTTGGGCCTTGGAAATGGAATTTTTCTTCTTTTTTTTTTCATTCCAAGGAAACTTATTGCCCTTGCAACATTGTACCACCAAAAAGAGCTCTTCTAACCTGAGCTAAGTGTTGGATCCATTTTAAGTCAAGCCAGTCAGACTAATGCTCATCAAGTTAATGATCGTAGTTTAACACCTTTGGACGAGATCTCGTCCACACGAGGTAAAGTATTGGTGCTGCTTCGTTACTAGATTGTGCAGTTTGTACAACCAAAAAGTACTCTTCTAACCAGAGCTAGGTGCTGGATCCATTTTAAGTCAAGCCAGCTGCAAGACTAATGCTCATCAAGTTAATGACCATAGTATAACGCCTTCGGGTGAGATCTTATTCAAACGAGAGTAAGGTATTGGTACTGCTTCATTACTAGACTGTGCAGTTTGTACGACCAAAAAGTGTTCTTCTAACCAGAGCTGGGTGTTGGATCCATTTTAAGTCAAGCCAGCCAGACTAATGCTCATAAAGTTAATGACCGTAGTTTAACACCTTCGGGCAAGTGATGGGCCTACACTACTTGCAGTAATTATTCCATGAGCTATCTTATTTATGCCACCTCAACTTGTAATTGGTTCAATTTCTGATCCAATTGTACTTTAGGTAAATCACTGCTGGATGAATCCATGGTGTCTTTGTTTGGAAATGAACCGGTTGGACTCTATCTCACAAGTTAAGTAGAGAAAAGGGAGGTTCAAAAATCTCTGGTGTATAGAGGGAGTGGGGACCGAATCGGGCTAGCCTATTGCTGAGACAGATCCACATGGGTAGCAAGAAATTTTCTTGATATGGAATCGTGCCTTACATAAGCAAAAAGAAGCTATTTTAGGACATAGAAATCATCTGACCTACTATGGACAACATTCCCACATAAATATGTACAAACCAGGTTAGTTCATGTACCAACACATTGTTTGGCTTTAATTAACCTTCCTCAGGTAATCGATGGTAGGACTACACTGTCATGTAGTAAGGAATATCAGAATCTGTATTGAATCTAGAATATATTCCCATGTGAGTGGGACTAGTACCCCTACACCATTAAGATGTGACTGACACAGTCATACCATAAATCCTTCATTGTTTGGTAAATCTTAGGTCAAACCTGTGTTGCCAAATGAAGAACAAATAAAGTACTTCAGATAAGATCGACCTCGCGGTTAACCTTACACTAACATAGGATGCCTTTTCATCGAGGGACAATCTGAGCTTCTCTTTTGTAGGCACACTATATCAGGTAAAGTATGTCCACAAGAGTATTGATCCAATGAGCACACTCAGTGGCTCTGACAAGAATATCCCAGTGGTTAACCCTTTGCTACTATAGAGTGCCTTTTATCGCGGGACAAATCGAGCTTCTCTTTTGTAGGCATGCTATAGTAACTAGAATTTACAAATAAAAATTCTAATCATAGTCCCCCAAACAATTTACCAAGTTAGTTTATGGTGAATCATATTCATGTATAGTCTAATTTCCTACATGATGGATGCAAATAGGTAGGCTGATAGGACATAATAGGTCACCTTTGACAGAATCGATATACCTATTGCTCGTGACAGTGAGTTGTGGGTGTATGGTTCTTTTGATATACCTGGGGAATAGATCAGTCAGACTTAGAATGATCAAACTAGTGCTTTTTTTTAGTATCCAATGTACCCCCCACAACACACTAGTGACCATCCTCTCTTATGATTCTAAGCCCGTAAAGTAAATATCAAGGGGGGTGACTTATCCGCGTTACCCATGACTACACATAGGGTCCAATGACTAAAACACCTAGCTGAGTGTTTTCCATGCATTGTGTGTGTGTGCAATGAGTGTAGTGTAGAAGCGAGCATCATTTGATCTCAAAATGTCCACTAGGAACACCCTCGTTCTCTGATTTCACTTCGAACACTCTTGTCCAGGAAGCGGCTATCATTCAATCCCAGAGCACTTATTATGATGTGTCTCACCTCCCAGAGGTAGAGACATAACGGGGAGTACCCTCATCATTTGATTTTACTCCGAGTACTATGTATGATGCAGTTAGTACAATGGTACAAACAAGGTTATCAAACAATCATATTGTCAAACAAATCAGTATGTGAGAGAATATTTGAATTTAAAACAAAAGTAGTATCTAGTATTGAAAGCTTGACTATAAACTTTCCCCAATGGAGTCGCCACTATAGAGTACCGATCAACGCGTGCCGTGGACCGGGTGCACCCTTTTCGCTGGGGTTTGACACCTCGATGACGATGCCTCACGGTGTTGATGTCCTTGTTCGTTAACGATTTGAATTGAATGCCAAAAGATGGTGTTGTGGTTTATTCTTATGAACCAGTGATGGGGGTGCGGGGAAAGCATAATTTAAAATAATAATAATAGAAGGGAGTCGCCACCTAGGTTGTGAAGGGCCTAGAACCCTAAATGGTAGTCCAAATCCTTGTTAATTAGGGGATAGGGCTATGATTGATTCCATATGATCCGACCAGAGAATGGGTAAGAGGTCAGGTCATGGAGATGGGAAGGTTTTACGCACCCCACTTCGCCCGGAGGAGCCAGTCCTTCATGTTAGATGCTTGGGTTCAAATTCTCTCTAAATAAGGCCTCATATAACAACATGCAAGGTTATTCTACTGTCAAAATATCATGATCATGCATCATAAAACATTAAATATGCAAACCAGCATAAAATAATGGAAATTATCAAAATACCCCTAAAGGGCATAAAGACATAAAATGCGAATAAAGCCATGTCTGAACATCACCACTTATCCGAATATGGCTAAATGCATTAATAACAAATGTATGAGGTATTCCAAATACCAATAATGCACTCCAGCTCACAATGGTAAATATTATCAAAATGCCCCTAGAGAGTAGACTTGCAGAAAATCACATTTAAGCATCACTACTGATATTAAACATGATTAAATATGTTAACCAAACATATATGAGATATTCCAAATATCTAAAGTGCATTCCAGCTCAAAATGGCACTAGAGGGCAGAATTGCAGGAAATTCATATTTTTGCATCACCACTTAACATTAAACATGATTAAATATGTTAAAAAAGTATATGTGAGATATTCCAAATATCTAAAGTACATTCCAGCTCAAAATGGAAATAATTATCAAAATGCCACTGGAGGGTGGAATTACAGGAAAATCATATTTTAGCATCACAATTGACATTAAACATGATTAAATATGTTAACAAAGCATATGTGAGATATTCCAAATATCAAAAGTGCATTTCAGCTCAAGTTGGCAATAATTACCAAAATGCGGCTAGAGGGCAGAAATGTAGAAAATGCATGAAAATGATGCTTTACGTGTGAAAACATGTTTATTAATGTCAAAACATGAGTTGGAATTATTAGGAGTCCTTTTTGAGTCCTAAACAAATTTTGGTTGCAAAATAACCAAAATGCCCCCAGGAGCATAATGGTAAATGGGTGTAAAAAATGACACTATGGAGGGTTGTATATATCAAAACGATGTTGTCATGTTGATCAACTTAAGATGTCCTGACATACTGAATAGTATTATTAGAATGGGATTTTGGGCCTTTAATTGATAAATTACCAAAATGCCCCCGAAGGGCATAAGTGCAACAAGTGCGAATAAAATCTTTTTTTTTTGTGTCACCATTGATTAAAAACTTGATTAAAGTGCATCCATATGCATATAGTAACGTTCCGAACCTGATGAGGGGATCAAACGCATTTTTAGAAAAAGCCAGCACCATGACGCTACAAGGATCAACAGGTTTTTTTAGAAAACATGATGGCATAAGGGCCGAAAAACCAAGATTCTATAAGGACTAGTAGATGCCAGAGTCAGTTACTCTAGAAAGCTGTAATTCTGGAAGGACCAGTGTAAAACGGTAAGATTTTGTCAGATGCTAAAGTCATTTTCTCTAGAAAGCAGTAATTCTGGAAGAACTGGTATAAAACAGTAAGATTTTGTCAGATGCCAGAGTCATTTACTTTAGGAATAATAATGAGGACCAGTATAAAACAGTAAGATTTTGTTAGATGCCAAAGTCATTTACTTTAGGAACAATAATGAGCGATGGAGGGTAAAAGAACCTCTCGATCAACAGTCAGATCATTAGTAAACAACACACGCACACATGACTAAAACTTCAGAAAGCGGTAATGATTGATGGGGGTAAAAGAACCTTTTGATCATCAATCAGATCATTAATGAATAACGTACGCACACATCACTAAAACTCCGAAAAGCAATTAAACGCCCGATGGCAAATCTCCTAAAATGACTAAATACGCCAATTTAGTGATAGTGGGTGGCCATTTTGGGATCTTTTGGATAATTACTAGAATGCCGCTGAAAGGCTGAGATGATATTTTATCTGATTTTATGATGCACAATGAGCATAACATATGCAAAGGGATGGCATAAAATATCCATAAGTGTATGCCATAACCCGTAACTTACCATTCTACCCATGCTAGAGTTGGAATGGAACAAAAAGGTGCAAATACCTGGATTTGGCTTTCGTACAGAAATTTTGACAGTGCTCCTGCTCTATATTAGGGTTCACCGATGAAATGCAGGCAGAACCTCAGCTCGCCAGCAGAACTTCGTCGAAGATCGAATAGAACCTCGGCTCAGGTGGAGGGGAAAAGACTTCTTCTCTCTCACTTAAATGGCTACACCTCGTAGGGCTTGGAAACATCCCCATTAACTGCAGGCTAGGGACTTCGAGGGACTTCCTGCAAAGTAATGGGGCATCGAGGCTTTCAAAATTCAAATCAGAAGAAAAGTTTTGGAAAGTCAAAATTCTCTAAGAACTCCTGCTAATGGACCAGGAGAGAGAATTTTTGAATTCTCAAAGAAGAGAAATTCTCAGCCTTTTTTAAGGAGAGGGGGTATTTATAGGTTTAGATTTTCGGATATTTTTTTTATTTTTTGTTATTTCTTTTATTCTTTTATTATTTTTTTGGTTACGTAAAACTTATCCAAAGCTTACACGGATCCAAGGAACCACCCTTGGGTTCCACGGATCCTTGTAAGAACCGCCTATGCTTTACATGGATCCATGTATCTTACACGGATCCTTGTAAGAACCGCCTATGGCTTACATGGATCCTTGGAGCTTACACAGATCCGTGTAAGCTCAAGCTAATCCGTGGGCTGCCACGTGGATTCGAATCCTTTGGTTTGGCGTAGAAATGCCAGTTTTGACCCTTTTTTAAGCCATTTATTGCCTGATTATCAGATTTTGACATGTAATATAACGTCGGAATCGTCTTTCTGAGCACTATCCATTGGTATAAGATTTGGTCCAAGATTAGGTCAAAAAATATTTGAATTTTGACCCCTCAAAAACAATTACTTCAAGAAGGAATGACCCCTCGAGCTGCTATTACCAAGTTCCTTGCCAGAACCCATGGCACATTAACAGAATGGTACATGTCTCTAGGACCTTATCAACAAATGCAATGGGTTCAGCTCAGTATTGATGAATTTTTCCTACAGCTCTACAATGAATTCATTGGTCCCCTTGAAAACAATAGGGTCAAAGCCCGTGAAGAATACTTCCAAATGAAGTGTTGCTCTTTCCAACGTTCTGATCTCGAAAACACTTCACTAGGATGATGGACAAATTTTACATCCTAGGAGGCATGGATGATGTCAATATGAAGCAAGTCTTTCTCAATTCTTTCCCAGAACCACTGGGAAACGATGCTATTAAACATTTGCATACCCAAGGTCTCCAACTCCAGCAAGTCACTCTTGGTCGATTGTACCAGGAAATCCAGACTACCCTCCAGAGATTATGCAACCAGCAGCAATTCTTTAAGACTTGGGAAAAGACCACAGAAAAATTGAGAGATACATGTGATTCTACTTATCTCAAGATCAAATGCAAAGATCAAGCTTGTCATTGCCCAACCAAAAAGAAGACTCATTTCTCTCATCCCCCCAAGCATAACTCCTACAAGCATAAGCATTTTCGTTCCTCCAAGAAGCAAGGTAAAGGCAAACGCTATAGATATTTCAAGAGAAAGAAGTTTTGAGGAAAAACTTCTGATCGTTGCTTTGCTTGTGGTAAAAAAGGACATTTTGCAAAAAATTGCCCTGATAAGCAAAAGAAGGCTAAACTCATGCATATGCTGACCCAGCATGACACCACAGATGATCCAGATGCTGATATAGAATCCTTGTATTCCATAGATGACGAATTCTCGGCAGATCTCCTCTTTGCCATAAAAGATTTCAGCTCAGATTTTGAATCAGATTCCGAGTCCGACGGATTTGAACCCCCCATATACCAACCCCCAATCCCTTTGTGTCCTTCTACCCAAAAGCTTACCCTTCCTCTCGCACCCCTCTAGATCTTCGCTTCTGCGTGGGACTGCCCAGTCAAAGTTATTGGTTACTTCGACACAGGAGCAACCATGACAGTCTGAGCCCCTCATGTCTTACCCCTGTCTTGTTGGAAATCTCACAAGCAGTATTTTACTGCCGCAGACGGAAACACCTTTTTGGTTGACCTAATTTCCAAGGAACCTATCAAATTCAAAATATTTCCTACTTTGGTTGTCAGCCATAGGGTTTTAGGCTCTTCCCTTCCAGATCGAGATGCTCTCATTGGTTTTGACCTTCTTACCAAGTTTCCTAATCTACAATGGAGTTCCCATGGCCTAACCTTCAAGAAGCAGTTCCTCCCTTGGATAATGACCCCCAATCTCTTCCCTATCACTCCTTTAGAAGATATTAAGCAGCAAATCATCTCCCATTGCTGTGCAGACTCTCACACTGAGTTCCTTACCAAGTGTGATCACCCTCGCTGGAAGAATTCCCAATTTTTCATCAGGTTGCCATTTAAGAAGAATGAAGATGCCAATCCCACTAAAGCCAGTTACTCAGGCATGAATCTAGAACACTTAGCTCTGGCCCAAGAAGAAGTTTCCCTTCTACAAACGCAAGGCCTGATTGAGCCCACTTCCTCCCCCCGGCATGTGAAGCATTCTATGTCAATAAATGAGCAGAACAAACTTATGGCAAACTTAGGCTTGTGATCAATTATTAGCCTCTTAATGCCTTCTTGGCAGATGATAAGTTTCCTTTGCCAACAAGGCCAGCCCTGATGTTGCAGCTTTCAGCAGCCACCATTTTCAGCAAATTCGATCTCATAGCAGGATTCTAGCAGCTTGGCATCCATCCTGAAGATAGACCGAAGACAAGATTTTGTATTCCAGATTCTCACTTTCAGTGGACTGTTATGCCATTTGGGCTTAAAGTGGCTCCCTCTTTGTTCCAGAAAGCCATGATGAAGATTTATGCACCCCTTTAGAAGCATGCTCTCATCTATATTGATGATATTCTTCTCTTCTCGAAAACTGCAAAAGATCATTGCAAGCTTCTTTCCCAGTTCTATAATCTCACTGCCCAATATGGGATCATGCTTTCACCAAAAAAGATGGTTATTAGAACAGACACTGTTGATTTCCTTGGTGTCACAATTCACAGAGTACAGTACCAGCTTCAACCTCATATTGGCAAATCCCTCTTACAATTCACAGATGGCCCTCTTACAATAACTCAGCTCCAGTAGTTTTTGGGCATTGTGAATTATATGGCAGAATTCATTCCTCACCAGACCTCATACACTGGACCTCTATACAAACTTCTCAAGAAGAATCCTCCTTTGTGGTCAGAAGAACACACTGAGGCCATTCAAGCTCTCAAGCAAATCACAGCATAGCTTCCCTCTCTCCATATCCCTACAAATGACAAGCGCATTCTTCAGACTGATGCAAGTGATGAACAATGAGCGGCAGTACTCCTTGAAGAAATTAATGGCCAAAGAAAATTTTGTGGATACAGAAGTGCTCAATTCAAGCCTTCAGAACAACATTATCATTCCACCTTCAAAGAAATATTGGCAGTATGGCGTGGTATTGAGAAATTCCAGTTCTATCTCATTGGTCATACTTTTACAGTGGAAATGGATATGTCATCTTTCCCTCGAACGCTCCAGTTCAAACAGAAAGTTCTTCTAGAACCTCAACACGATGGTTTTCATAATGGTCTTTCCAGGTCAAGCATATCAAAGGCAGAGATAATGTCTTGGCAAATTTCTTATCTCGGTCCAAGACGCCCATCCATTCCTCTATTCCAGTCCTCTGTATGCCCCTCTGGCCTACAGACCCAGGACCATCACAACCACCTCAAGATCCAGGCCCTTCTGATCTAGGTCCTTCTCAGCAGCCTGATGACCTTATTTTCCTCCTCTCCACACTCCCTCCTGAAATTTACTCAGATATTTCAGGCTGCACAATGGTTGGATATAGTACCCAGACCTTCCAGGATATGTTAGCAGTACTTGTATCTAGAAATGGTCTACTCTATGATTGGCATGCGTGTCACCCAGATTATCCTTACCTAACCCTCTTCACCATGACCTATTTTCATAATTTCAGTGAAGAATACATAGTATTTTTCTGGCATCTCCTTGTCGTCTACAAAATTGCTATGTGCTTCTCCACTCATGCCCTCCTCCATTATCTTCGGCAAACCACCACTATCTATCGCACAAGATCCAATCAGTTCATTCGCCCATCAGTCCCCTCTCACTTTGCCAGGCTCCTTCGTCTTTTTGCCCCTATTCCTCATTGGATCAACATCTTATCCGACATCCCTAGAGATCAGTTCTATATAACCATCCTCTTTCACAGGCCTGTTGATCACATTCACCCACAAAGGGTTGAACCGCTAATCTTAGACTCGGGCCATCATCTTATTGCCTATGACCCTACCTTCTCTATTCTAAATATGAGCACTGTGAATATCTGGGAGCACAGAGACCGTGATACTGAATCCCGTGACAGATGGCTTGCATTTATGAGAACCATGTGCGCCGAAAACCATGTGGACCCCTTCACAATACCAGAGATTCTCATCAATAATACCTACACTGCCTGGGATGTGAATCATGCAGTCCTCCATCACCCTCTGATACATCGCATCATGACAGCATATGCTCAGCATGAGGTGGACCACTTTCTCCTCTTTGCTCCTGTAGATTCCTCATCATCAGGATACAACACAGATTGATTGCATCAAAAGGAGCACTATGTGTGAGATGGACCACTTTCTCCTCTCTGCTCCTGTAGATTCCTCGTCATCAAGATACGACACAGATTGATTGCATCAAAAGGAGCACTATGTGTATTGTCTTAGCTTTTACTTTTAAATGTGTGGTGTGTATTGACCTACTTTTGCTTTTAAAATATCTTGAAATAATTTTGTAAGCGAGTGGATTCCAAAGTGTGTGAAGTTCGGATCTAAGGAACCTTGGTGTGTAAGCTCTTATAAATACCTATGGATGTAAGTTTGAAGGCAGGAGCTGCCTAGCATCAATAGAAAGCTTGATTGGTGTGCTCTACTATTACTTTCTTTGCTCTATTTACTGTCTCTAATCTCTAATTGGTCCATTGGTCATTATTATTAAGCTTAATTGGTGTGCTCTACTATTACTTTCTTTGCTCTACTTACTGTCTCTAATCTCTAATTGGTCCATTGGTCATTATTGTCTCTAATGATTACGGGCACTGTTTCCACTTTCCAATCACTACTTTTGCACCCTTGGTTATCACTGAGTATTTGGCACTTAACAACAATTGTCCGAACCTTATCGGGATAAAATGGGTTAGGTGGTCGAGCCCTTATAGATAGAGAAACTTCATTGATTCATGCCTGATTGTCTTCATTGTCGGGGGGTAACAAAATTCAAGGTCTACAAATACAAAAAAGAAAAAAAGAAAAAAAAAGGGGTAATAGGCTCCAAATGCGAAGAAAATCCACTCAAACAAACCCCGTGAAGGGTAACATCATCTCATTACAACTCAAGGATCCATATGAGGCATTCCACAACCATTTTACAACTAAAGAACATCATATATTGCATTCCAAATGCAAAAAAGAGGAAGAAAATGATGCGGATTATACTTGAAAGTCCACAAGGGTATGAGTTGGGCTCCCACAGCTCCTTTCAACAATGGAGACCTTATGGAACATTTAGAAGACCCTTAGGCAATTCTTAGGAGCCATCCCACAGCTCCAACAACTGTCGAGACAAAGAGAGAGAGAGAGAGAGAGAGAGAGAGAGAGAGAGAAAGAGAGAGAGAGAGAGAGAGGGAGAGGGAGAATCAGTTCCAAAAAACTGGCAGTAACCCTAGAGTGTTGGTGGTGGTGACCTAACTCATACTTCTTCAATCGATTCACATAGTAACCTCTTCTTTGGAATCCTTTGTGCCCTATGATTCCAAAGAGAGGAAATAGAGAAGAAAGAAAAGGAATACGACTCTAAACCGTAGAGCTCTGATACCAAGTTGGAATTTAAAGGATGAAGGTAAGCAAGGAAGAAGGAAGAAGATGAGAGAAGAAAGAGAAGAAGATGAAGACAAAGAAAGAAGAGGATAAGAGTTTGGTGGAATGTGTTGGGAGAGTATTCTCAATACTTCCATATATTATTCACTTAGCTTAGAAATAGAAATTATGTCCTTACCCCATGCTAATATAAGAGTGCTAAGGGAGGTACAAGGTAAAAAACTCATTACATCAAGTTACAAAATAATGGGCATGTACCCTAAATACCCTTATTAACTCCAACACTAACTCCCAAGTGTGTTTCCTCCCAATCTAAGCAAGTCCCACCTATGGTTTTTATCCAACCATCATCTCTGCTCATTTCTTCAACTAATTTTGGCTCAACCTATAACAGAATTGAATATGTGTTGGTTTCATCCTTCTAGTCTAAACCCCTGTCCTGAGATCACCAACAATCTGCATGTCTGGATGATGTCTGCTCAATCTACTTGATTTGTGACCCCTCTAAGTCAGTCTTGTCTTGGGTTTTCTCATCTCTCTTGTTTTGTTCATCCTCACCTTTATCATTACCATTGGTGAGATCTTCAAGAATGAGAGATTCAAGCTATGAGGTTCTGGGGAATTCTCTCTTCTCATTCACTACAACATCTTCACTTTCTACCGTAGTGCCTAACCTGTTGTTGTAACTTCTGTGGGCGTTGCTTGTAGAGGAGTAGCCTAAGAGGTGTCATTAAACTTCCCCAACTCTTGGTTGGTGTTCTTGATGTAACACTTGCTACCAAACACCTTACAATGTCTTGCAGTATCCCTCTTGCCAAACCAAAGCTTATAGTAGGCCTTACTCTCATGGGGTTTAACAAACACCTATTTTGGATGTACGCTGCATTGAGTGTAGCTTCTCTCCAGAACTTGTTACCCATGCCATTCTCTGTCAACATGGTCCTAGTCATCTGTTAAATAGTCATGTTCTTCCTCTCCACAACACCATTCTGCTGAGGTGTCTTTGTAGCTAAGGTTTGTCTTCTGATTCCATTTTCATAACAATATTCCTTGAAGTCCACCCAAGTGTACTCCCTAACTCTGTCAAATCTCAGATACTTGATCTTCTTTCTTGTTTAGTTTTCAACTTGTTGTTTGGTTTTCAACTTGCTTTTTGAAAACTTTGAACTTGTCAAGAGCATCTGACTTGTGTTTAATGAACATCACCCATGCCATTCTTGAGTATTCATAAATGAACAAGATAAAGTATCTCTCCCCAATTACACTTGTTGTCTTCATATGTCACACAAATCCATGTGCACAAGTTCCGAAGGTTGACTAGTGTGATACTCTTTGGACTTAAAAGATATCCTTGTCTGCTTACCTTTTTGACTCGAGGCACATATGTTGTTGGAGGGTTTCTTCAACATAGTAATGTTCCTCATAGTCTTCTTGCAGGAAATTTTGGCTAGGTTTTTTAACCCTCTATGCTCAAGTCTCTGGTACCACAACCATGTGTCTTTTTCTTCTTGACTCACCATGCATGAGTCATTCACTGCCTTTGTCAGGGTGTACATATTTTCTGAGGTCCTCTGTCTAGTAGCCATCAACTTGCTAATTTTTGTTCTTCTTATCTCATAGCCTTGGTTATTAAAACCACTTCATGGCCCATGTCACATATTTGTCCAATACTAAACAAGTAATATTTGAGGCCTTCTACATGCAGAACATCATGGGCTGGCACCTTCTCATTGTTGAGGCTGATAGTATCCTTCCATACTATCTTGGCACCATCATTACTGTCAAATTACACTGAACCTCTTTCATACCGTTGAAGCTTGTGAAATCTCTTTCTGTCCCCCGTCCCATAGCTTGAACATATGCTGTCTAGGATTTGTACAGTAGAGTTTCTTTGTGCCTTAAAACCTATATATACAACTAAGGAGTTCCTTCTAACCCTCTCAGTGAGTTAAAGGTTTGAGGACATGGTTGCTTATGCCCTCACTATAGGTACATGTGATTTATCTTCCTATCAGGATGCTATAAATGATGAGCATAGTGATAAATGGATGACAGATATGATGGAGGAAATAGAGTCTCTATATAAGAACAATACTTGGGAGATTATTGAAAAACCTAAGGGAAGAAAAATCATTGGGTGTAAATGGGTCTTTCGTAAGAAAGAGGCAGAGTCAGAGAAATTGCGTGAAAGGTTTAAGGCCAGACTTGTAGCCAAGGGCTATGCACAAAAAGAGGGGGTGGATTATAATGAAATATTCACTCTGGTGGTGAAACATACTTCTATTTAGGTACTATTTTCTTTGGTAGCTATGTTTGATTTTGAGCTTGAATAGCTTGATGTAAAGACAACATTTCTTCATGGGAACTTGGAGAAATAGATTTACATGGAGCAGAACATAGAAAAGAATATAAAATTTATCTGCTTAAGAGGTCGCTTTATGGTCTTAAGCAATTCCAAGGCAGTGGTACAAGCGGTTTAACTCCTACATGGTGCAGATTGTCTACACAAGAAGTAAGAATGATTGTTGTGTGTATTATAAAGTGTCATGTGATAATTCTATTATTCTTTTGATGCTTAATGTTGATGACATGCTCATTGCTGCCAAGAATAAACATGAAGTTATCCCTCTAAAGTCTTTGTTGAGTGCTGAATTTGATATGAAAGATTTTGGTGCTGCGAAAAAAATCCTTGGCATGAAAATCCTTTGAGATGGAAGTGTAGGTAAACTCTGGGTAACTCAAAAGAGGTATGTTGAAAATGTTGGAGTGTTTCAACATGGAAAAGGTTAAACCGGTTAGCACTCTGTTAGCTGGACACTTCAAGTTATCTGAAAAGCAATGCCCTACAACACATGATGAGGTGGAGTAGATGTCTCAGGTTTCCTATGCTAACGTAGTTGGGACTCTTACATGCACGAACAACTTATTAGGGAGAAAGGCATAATTATATGAAGGGAAATTTTTAGTAACACCCCCTCCGATGGACCGTTATATTAATGCCACCCCACTAAGGGCCAAAATGTCAATTTGGGCCCAAAAACTAATGGAAATAGCCTTGTAACAGTTAATTAGTGATGTCAGCATGTTAGTAATATTGTAAAGACAATTTTCCCCTTCCCATTGCAAGAACTAAACCTAGCTTCTTCTTCCTTAGTCGAACTTCCATCTCATCTGTTGTAGCATCACCTTCTGCAGCTGGCCACACTTACCTCTCCAACCTACAATTCACCTGCAACTCTGCTCCACGTCTTTGCACACATACTAACAACCAAAGAACCTTGAAGAAACAACCTCACTCTGGCGAGTACCCCCAAATGTAAGTTCTCACAAAACCAGGGTCCTTAAAATCAAATTGTTGGGTTTCAAAATCGTTTTTTTTTTTTTTTTTTTTTTTGCCCTCATCTTCATTTGTAGAATTGATATTTTTTGGAGCCTGTAAATGCATGATCTGTATTGACATTAATAAACCATGATCATCCCCTTGATGTACCCTAGAGAACACTCACACACCACTCACGGACTTGTAGACACATACACACACAGATTAGGGTGCTAGCTTACCCCTGATGCACCTAACACACATACACACACACACACACATACACATACACCCCGAGCCCTAGTACACACCCACCCACACGTACCCCACCCCATTGCCCCTTTCTACCCCCTAGCACAGACATACCCCACACACCCCCCCTTCTGCCCCTGTTGCACCTAGTACACACCCACCCCACACCCAACCCCATTGCCCCTACTGCACCTAGCACACACACACACACACACACCCCACCCCATTGCCCCTTACTGCTACTAGCATAGGCACCCCACCACACACACTCCACCCCATTGCCACTGCTTCACCTAGCACACACACACCCCCCATACCCCGCCCCATTGCCCCTTATCACAGACACACCCCACACCCCCCTTCTGCCCTTGCTGAACCTACCATACACACACCCCATACCCAACCCCATTGCCCCTGCTGGACCTACCACACACACACCCCACCCCATTGCCCCTTACTACCCCTTGCACAGGCACCCCACTCCCTTCTGCCCTTGCTGCACCTAGCACACACACACCCCATACCCCACCCCATTGCCCCTGCTGCACCTACCACACACACACACCCCACCCCCCATTGACCCTTACTACCCCTAGCACAAGCACCCCACCCCCTTTTGCCCCTGCTGCACCTAGCACACATAGACCCCCCCACACACATAACCCCATTGCCCCTGCTGCACCTACCACATACACACACACCCCATCACACACACCCAACCCCATTGCCCCTGCTGCACCTACCACACACACACACACACACCACCTCATTGCCCCTTATTGTCCCTATCATAGACACCCCCCCCCCTTTTGCCCTAGCTGCACCTACCACACACACACCCCACACCCAACTCCATTGCCCCTATTGCACCTACCACACACACACCCCACACCATTGCCCTTGTTGCACCTAGCACACACACACACACACACACACCCCCTTATTTGTGGAGTGTTTTAATCATAAGGTGTGCCTATTTTTCTAATGCTTGTAGGATGGATTTATTCATAGGTTATTACTATTATGATGGAAATGTTTCATATAAGGTAATTGACAGAGATAGGTATGGATCTATCAATTTGGTGCATGACATCTATAGCACAGTCCTAGGTCATATACCAGATGGTAGGACTTTGACTTTCAAATGCAAAGCTACACTACCTGGTGGGAATGAGGATATAGAGACGTGGGATGATCAATCTGTGATGCAGTTGTTTGACAACTATGATAATGACAAAGTCATTAGACTGCATGTCTTCAATGTGTAAGAGAGTGAGACTGACCAAAGAGGCCAATCTTATAAGATTAATGGGTTTGAACATGAGGTGATTGGTAGAGCCACTAATGTAAGAAGGCAAAGATATGTAGTTGGTGAGTCTACAATGCTGAGACAGCAAAGTGTTACTGCTCCTAGTAATAGTAAAATGCCAAAAAAGACTGTCAAAAGGGGTGGTGCTATAAGCCTTGGTGTAACAAATAGGATGCCTTCCAATTTTGCAAGATCTAATGTGTATGAACCTATGGAGTTGAATGAATCAAGTGATGATGATAAATGGCAACTTTGTGAGGATGAGCAGGATAAAGAAAGTGGTGGAACTTCAAATTCTTCACATGATGATGACAATGAATCTGAAGAAGTAGTAAGTGATGTGGATACAAAGAAAGTTGGTTAGGAAGGGGATGATGAATCAGATTATGTTCCTGAGAAAGATAAAGATGAAGATGATTCAGATAGTGATGGTATTTCAAATTATGATTCTAAAGAGTACCATTCACAATTTTCCAAAAAAAAAAATGGGTTGAATGCTAGGAATATTGGAGTTGGCTGAAGGGATGACTTTTGATTGTGTGGAACAATATAGAACTCACTTGAAGAATTCTGCAATTCAAGAGGGGTTTGAACTTCATAGGCTCAAAAATGAGAGGACTAGAGTAACTATGATTTGTGTAAATAATGGTTGCCCTTGGAGGATACATGCTTCTCCTGCAGTTGATGGCAAGTCTTTCATTGTAAAATTATACGCAGACAAACATACTTGTAGTGGAAGAAAGACAAAAATGGCAGCAGCTAACTCCAAATAGATAGCAGGTAAACTTGGTCCCCACATCAGGACAGATCCTGCAATGACCATTAAAAGCATGGAAGCAATGATGAAGGTATAGTATGGATTGCAACTAAGCAAGCAATAGTTGTATAGGACAAGAATGAATGCCAAAGAAGAGATTGAAGGCAACCATTCTCAATCATTTGCACAGTTGCAAGCTTATCTTGAATTGATTGATCAGTATAACCCAGGAGTAGTAATCAAGATTCAAATGGTGGAGAGACAAGATATGAATCAAAATCATGTGTTTAAGAGGGTATTTGTATGTTTTAAAGCATGTATAAAAGGTTTTGTACAAGGATGCAAACCATTTTTGGGACTAGATGGTTGCCACCTTAAGGGAAAGTATGGAGGTGTTTTTTTGGCAGTAATATCATTAGATGGAAATAATGGATTATTTTCAGTTGCTTTTAGGGTAATAGAGGCTGAGAGAAAAGACAGTTGGATGTGGTTCCATGACTGCTTAAACATTGCTCTACAATCAGAGGCAGACCCCACTTGACCTTTATATTTAACAAACAGAAGGTTAGTAATTATTATTTAGGTTAATAGTTGTTAGATATTTTCTTACATTTATATGCATAACTTAACATATATGATTTGTCAATCATTTACAGGGTCTAATTGATACAATTCAACAACAATTCCCTCGATGTAATCAGAGACATTGTTGTAGGCATTTATATAACAACTTTAGGGGTGTTTATCCTGGAGCAATGTTGACTATATTTTGGGCTGCTGCCAAAGCATCCACTGCTGTTGACTTCCAGAAAGCTATGGGGGAGATGAAAGATACACACAAGTTCATGACTGATTGATGAGAAACCCTCCTACTGGTCAAGACATGCCTTTGATCATGGTGCCAAGACTGACCATATGACTAACAACATGACCGAGTCATTCAACCAGTGGATCGCACCTTATAGAGACAAGCCAATAGTGAATTTGATTGACCAACTTAGGGTGCAGTTGATGACAAGGTTTCAACAGAGGTATGCTAATGCTTGCAGTTTCATGGGTATAGTTACACCAACTATTAAGAAGAGATTGGATTCTATTGAAAGGTCAGCAAGGGGTTGCACTGCATATGCAGTAGGTCTGTATGAGTTTGAAATCAATGATGGAAATCAAGTAGTTGTGGAGAACTTGGATGATAGAACTTTACCTGTAAAATCTGGGAAGCAACTAGGCTGCCTTGTAAGCATGCAGCCCATGCTATTGCTATTAAAAGACAGAACATTGAAGACTACTGTGATCCATACTACTATGTGCAAAGATATCAACTAGCATACGGAGAGATGATCCATGCACAACTAGATATAACAGGATTATCTGAGAGTAGTAGATATGGTGTGGTGCAGCCCCCTATGAGAAGGAGACCTGGCTGGCCCAATAAAAATAGAAGAGGATCTGTTGGTGAAGGAGCCCCTCCAGACTTCAAAAGAAGATCATCATCAGTAAGATGTAGCAAGTGCAATTAGTTAGATCACAACAAGAGAACCTACAAAGGGGGTGCAATGAAAGGGAAAAGGAAAAGAGTGGGTAGTGAAGTAAAATTTTTTGATTAATACTCTAACTAGTTTTATTTCATACTTATATATATATATATATTTATATATCACATTTTCTATTCAAAGGTTTGTTTTCAAGGTTTAGAATTAAAGCATTAATAAATCAAAACAGATTATCAAAAGGACCTTTATCCCATCCCTTAACCCTAATGCTCATGTAGATGTCATACAACAACATTATTTCATAAAATATTTTACTTTACATGAAAGAACTTATGTAATATTTTCAACCAAATATTAAATTGGGAAATTGAAGGACAATGGAGCTCCAAAACCCAAGAGTTGGAAATTCCAAAGAGATTGTCCTCATTTTTTTTGTTCATCCTTATTTAAAATCCTAGAGAAACCCAGTCGACATAGAAAATCCAAAAGTGCATTCATTAATGTAAGACCTTGCAGATAAAATGCATTTCAATTAAATAACCGTTTCTTTTAGGTTTTGAATAAATAGTGATAAACATCCATATGCTCAATTCAATGGTGCTTAAAATATAGTATGATAACCTAATATGCCATACTACCCAAGAAGGATGCTACTGGCAAAACGATGTCTTCTATCTATATTTAGGAAAAAAATATATTGGAAAGAAAAGAAAAATCTACATACCTAATATGGGTTATTTTGGGGGCTAACCTACCAATATGGTTTGAGTAACTGAAGAGTGGCTCTTACAATGGAAACTTACCTTCGTAAATAGAGTATTAACGATAAAAATTATTATTTCATCAAAAAAAAAATGATAAAAATTATTTTTTGGCGATAAAACTTCTACCACAAAAAACCAAATTTGTTGTAGTATCTGAAATAACAAATTTCCGATCTAAGAACCCCTAAAAGTAAACAATGGGGGGGGGGGGAGATTTTGACACTTGATTGCTCCCGAAAAATTTATTTAAATAATATTAGAGCACTTTTATTCTTACGATTTCGACTCGATAGGAGAAATACATGAGAGTGAGAGAGAGAGAGAGAGAGAGGTTGAGAATGAGAGAATAATATTGTGTATTATATAGGAGCATTTTTGTCGACTTAAGAAGCATATCAAACAATGGGTAGATTGAGATATTCATGGGAGTCATTTTCCTTTTCCATTTCATTCATTCTTAATATCCAGTTTCTACCCTTTACCAAAAAAAAATATCCAGTTTTTACTGCATCCAAACAAACTGACAACACACAGAAGGTTCAAGAAAATTTACAGCAGCATCATTCTATTTATGGATTCCTTCCGATGCCCTTTTTTTATGTGAAGACTGAGGGTTTCGCCCTTTCAAAACTTTCAATAGAAGGGTTATTTTAGACATTTCATTGTTCTAAATGAACAATGAAATGTGAAAGGGAGTGTAGTTTCGTTTTTTGAACTCATGTTATGGGAATCTTTTTTCCAAAGGAAAATCCTAATAATAAAAGATCAAATTCTTGTGGAACTTAAATTGGGTATGCAATGTTTTAAAGGAGTGATGGACCCAACGGTAAACCTATTAAGCCATCGGCCTGTTTATGTGAAAGCTCTGAATCAGTGCCTTGACTGGACTTTCCTTGAAAAGTCATGAATTCGTCAATGAACCATCTGTTTATCAAAAAAAAAAAAAAAAAAAAAGCCATTGAACCATCTGATGGTCAAACATTTCTGACTATCAATGAACCAGAGAATCATTGAGCCTATATTAAGTTTTTAAAGCTGGGGAGACTTGAACATATGCCAACTTGCCTGGTCCCTTACAATGTGCCATTGTATCATATCAAATAGAAGGCCTCAGCCTTTTATATACTAACCAACTTATATCCTGCCGTCTCCTTCAGATTGCCAATATAAAAAAGATGAAAAAGTCAGAAGAGTTTCTTAATAAGGCTTGCTTTCGGTAGTCAGCAATCCTACCAATGATCAATTCTATGTATATTCGTGAAAATGAATATAAGATGTCTATCATACAAAAACTTCTTTGGAAAGCGGTGGTGGTTGAAGTGATGCTAGTGGTGGGGGTGGCTTCTACTCACTGAATAGTAATTCAGGAGTTGAGCATCCTAGAAATGGATTGAGATGGTTATTTGGCTTTGGTTGTGAAGCCACTAGTTGGATCAATGGAGACAACAATGGTCAAAAGAATAACAAATATATAGCAGCTATTCCTATGACATGGATCTGACGGACTCTCGATTGAGGAAGGATACAAGCCGTCAAAGAGGTAGTACTTGAGAGACGTAAT
Source organism: Telopea speciosissima (assembly GCF_018873765.1). Lineage (NCBI taxonomy): Eukaryota > Viridiplantae > Streptophyta > Magnoliopsida > Proteales > Proteaceae > Telopea > Telopea speciosissima. The sequence goes on along the minus strand of NC_057919.1, from coordinate 31,494,063 downwards.
ATGTTTGGAGAGATCGAGAGAGAGACAGAGAGAGAAAGAGAGAGAGTACTTGAATATCAGCCGAATATAGCAAAGCCACAGATGGCAAGCTATATTCGGTCCAGCCTTGAGTATTTTCCTTCCTAGGATCTTCCTTTGATGGAGAGCACAATTACAGCAACTGTATAACCAGCAGAATCTTCCTATTATTGTATGTACCTTTGTATAGCAAGACAACAGCTGTATCCTTCTCAGTTGATCGTGTATGAATAACACACTGTAAACTCTTGTAATCTTAGTGAATATCAATATAATATTACAGTTATTCTCTCAAGCTATCATGGTATCAGAGCCATCTTAAAAACTCAAACGAGTTCCTTTTTTTTTTTCAGATCTTCTCTTTCACTTGCTTAGACAATCCACCATGGGGGACCCAATCACGTCTACGCCAGTCTCTTCAACATCCACAGATCTGCTACATGCTGCTGCCTCCATCAACTCCACAGTTTCTTCTCCCCTCCCAGTATTACATAACCCATCTGTGCTCACTGATCCGATCATCAGCCTTCCCCAAAACCTGTCTCCAGCGGTTCCCAACGCCCACCATTATATATCAATTAAACTCTCACCCAAAAACTTCATCTACTGGCGTACCCAGATTGAAGCTTTCCTTCAAGGTCAGAACCTTTTTGTGTTCCTCGATGGTACTAATCCCTGCCCAACGGATCCATGAACAGCAGCTACGTGGCGTCAACAAGATGCCGTGCTACGCAATCTTCTTCTCTCTTCTCTAACAGAGGAGGTTTTTCCTCTCATAATTGGGAAAACCACGAGCAGGGAAATATGGGACACCCTGACAACGGCCTATGCATCTGCTTCCGCTACACGCATTCTCTCCTTGCACATTGCTCTGCAAGATCTTGTGCACCAACCTGATGAATCTGTTGCCTCATTTTTGCGACGTGCTAAAGCAATCGCCGATGATCTTGCCGCTGCCGGAGCACCAATTTCCGCCACCGATTTTAACATCCATATTTTCCGATCCTTGAGATCAGATCTTCGAGATATTATTCCTACATTAGCGGGGCGCCTCATGCCTGTTTCATATGATGATTTACACTCACAGCTCGTGACACATGAGTTCTTGCATCGGTCCTCTTTGAAAAAATTATCCATCGTTGATGCTAGCAGCAGCTCAACGACTCCCACAGCAAACATTGCCACCCGTGATACATCTTCACCAAATCAGCCCAGCTGGGCCCATCAGACCGTGGTGCTTCTAGGGGAGGGAGAAGTGGGCGTGGTGGTCGCGGTGGTCGTGGCCGTGGCTATCGTTCCAATCAGCAGGGCAGGTTGTGGTGCACTTTTTGCAACCGCAACACACATAATACAACAAATTGCTATTTTAAACCACAACACCCAGCCCCACATCCATCAGCATATCACACCTACTACCCACCACCACTGCCTTACCCATATCAGCCCCAACAGCCTTGGCCGAATACCTCCCACCCCTCCCCACCATCGTACCCTTCCATGTCCCCTCCATCCCATGCCATATGGTACCCTGACACTGGTGCTACCCACCACGTTACACCGGACTTGCAGGCCCTGTCATCTTATGATGCGTATTCAGGTACTGATCAACTCCATATCGGGAATGGTAAGGGTCTCTCAATTACTCATACTAGTCATTCTTCATTTCCTTCAGCTCATGGTTCCTTTCGTCTTTCTAATGTACTTTGTGTTCTCGATATGCAAAAATCCCTTGTTTCTGTTCAACGTTTTGCTCGTGACAACAATGTGTTTTTTGAGTTTCACCCGTCTTCTTTTTTTGTGAAGGATCAGAAAACCAGGTGCACCCTTCTTTCCTGTCCGAGCAATAATGGTCTTCACGTGTTTCCAGCAGCACATTCAGCGCCAATTGCCAATATTGCTGAGCGCACTTCTTCTGATGGGTGGCATCGTCGCCTTGGCCATCCCCATGTCCAAGTTTTTAAACATATTATTCGTAAACACAATTTACCTGTTTCTAGTTCTTCGTTGAACCATCTTTGTTCGGCCTGCCAACTTGGAAAATCGAGTAGGCAAACTTTACATTCCTCAGAATTTCGTAGCTCATTTCCTTTAGATGTAATTTTTATGGACATTTGGGGACCCTCGCATTTTATTTCGGTTAATGGTTTTAGATATTTTATTATATTTGTGGATGATCACACCCGTTACATTTGGTATTACCTGTTAGTTCGTCGCTCGGAGGCCTTTGATGTATTTAAAAGATTTCAGGCTCTTGTAGAACGCCTGTTTTCCAGAAAAATTAAGGCCGTCCAATCAGATGGGGGTGGGGAATTTCGTTCATTTTCCAATTTCTTTGCATCCTTAGGGATTCAACACCAGTTTGCCTGTCCCCACACCCATGAACAACAAGGCACTATCGAAAGGCGCCATCGCCACATTGTTGAAACCGGGTTAACCTTGCTTGCCCAAGGAATGGTGCCTCATCACTATTGGCATTTTACGTTTGAGACAGCGGTCTATCTTATAAATCGCTTGCCGTCTCATGCTACTGGAGGTAAATCTCCTTTTGCGCTTCTTTATAATCGCTCTCCTGATTATACTTTTTTACGAATTTTTGTGGTTTATGTTTTCCAAATCTTAGACCTTACAACTCTTACAAAATGGAATTTCGCTCAACTCCCTGTGTGTTCTTGGGGTATAGCCCCTCCCATTCTAGGTACCGTTGCATGGATATTTCCTCAAAAAAAATATACATTGCACGGCATGTCCGTTTTAATGAGACCATATTTCCTTTTTCTTCTTCTCAACCATCTCTTCTTGGCCCCGTTCCCTCAACCGTCCCATCTCCACCATGGGCATTGGTACCACTTATGCACCACATGGCAGGACCCTCATTCCCCACACCTAAACAACCTAACTATGTGGCCCCTACACCTCTATAGCCACAAAACCAGCCTCATTCACCAATACATATACCAACTTTTCCATCACCAAATCCTACAACAACACAACCGATCAGCCCTCCACCAACTTCACCAGCCAGCCTGCCACCCCACCATGTGGCAGCCCGACCCGGCCCAAAAATAAGAACTCTATCAGACCTTTATGCTACAACCCAACCCATACCATACCCGCAGCCCTTGCCTGCAACCTCAAGCCCACATGCTTTCTCATCCACTACCCAACCTGATGATGCTGAACCCACCTGTTACAGCCAAGCTAAGCGCAGCCCTGCATGGCGGGCTGCTATGGCAGATGAGTTTAATGCACTGCTAAGAAATGGCACTTGGTCCCTTGTTCCTCCCAACCCTAGATTTAATGTTGTTGGATGTAAGTGGGTGTACAGGATCAAGAAGAAAGTCGATGGGTCAGTCGAGCGCTACAAGGCCCGCCTTGTTGCCAAGGGCTTTCATCAACAACAAGGATTGGACTATAATGAAACTTTCAGTCCAGTGGTCAAAGCCACAACTATCAGGACGGTTCTTTCCTTGGTTGTGACAAAAGGGTGGCCCATACGCCTGCTAGATGTTAGCAATGCTTTTCTCCATGGCAATTTATCTGAGGACGTGCACATGGTTCAGCCACCAGGATTTGAGGACCCCACTCACCCTGATTATGTTTGCAGGTTACATCGTTCTCTCTATGGGCTCAAACAAGCCCCACGGGCCTAGTTCCATCGTCTGTCTCAATTTCTCCTCCAAACGGGTTTCCGAACCTCACTGACGGATCCGTCCCTATTTATATATCTCAATCAAGGGACGACCTATGTTTTGGTCTATGTAGATGACATTTTGGTCATGAGCAGCCATCCGCAACATATATCAACTCTTCTTGAACATCTGTCCAAGGAATTTTCTATAAAGGACCTCGGCCTGCTACACTATTTCTTGGGCATTGAGGCTGTACCTCATTCACAGGGCCTTATTCTATCTCAACAGAGGTATATTTTGGATTTGTTACAGAAGACTGGAATGACAGACTGCAAGGCAGTCCTCACACCTGTTCCGGTCTCCAGTTAGCCTATGAAGACAGGGGGTGCACTTTTTCCTGATGTCACATTGTATTGCTCCACTGTAGGAGCCTTGCAGTATGTCACACTCACTAGACCTGATGTCGCATATGCAGTAAATCGGGCTTGTCAACACATGCACGCCCCCACAGATGAACATTGGTCCCTTGTCAAGCGTATCCTACGCTACCTCAAAAGCACAAAGAGTCATGGTCTTCTGATTGACTAGAGGCCCAGCTCCCATCTTCAGGCCTATTCGGATGCTGGCTGGGCTGGTGACAACATTGATCGCCGATCCACAGGGGGTTTCGCTATTTTTCTTGGCAGTAACTTACTATCTTGGTCCTCTCGTAAGCAGCGTACGGTGGCTCGCTCTTCGACAGAGGCCGAATATAAAACAGTGGTTGATGCCACAGCCGAGTTGACATGGCTGATGGCCTTATTCAAAGAACTCGGAGTTTCAATACCGCACCCTCCCACCCTATGGTGTGACAATATTGGGGCCACATACCTCTCAGCCAATCCTGTGTTTCATGCCCGCACGAAACACATTGAGATAGACTATCACTTCGTCCGCGAAAAGGTCGCTCGCTGAGAAATCTCAATTCAGTTCATTTCGACAACAGACCAATTAGCGGATATTTTCACCAAAGGTTTGTCCTCGACCCGGTTCAGGTTCCTTAATGACAAGCTAAAGATCCGACCCATCGAATCCTCAGCTTGAGGGGGTGTATCAGCCGAATATAGCAAAGCCACAAATGGCAAACTATATTCGGTCCAGCCTTGAGTATTTTCCTTCCTAGGATCTTCCTTTGATGGAGAGCACAATTACAGCAACTGTATAACCAGCAGAATCTTCCTATTATTGTATGTACCTTTGTATAGCAAGACAACAGCTATATCCTTCTCAGTTGATCGTGTATAAATAACACACTGTAAACTCTTGTAATCTTAGTGAATATCAATATAATATTACAGTTATTCTCTCAAGCTATCATTGAAGAACGTACTTAATTGTTTGCCACCATGGATTGAACATTTCTGATAGATGGAACATATGATTTTTTTATGGGATGAAACTAAAATAAGTCCAAAAAAAAACTAACATGATAAGATTAAAAAAAAAAAAAAAAACTTAAAATTGCAGTGAGGCCATAAAGAACAGAATCTATAAGGCTACAACGGTTAATTATTGAAAAAGGGACCATCCTTGCCTGCTCTAACCCGCCTCAATCTGTCATTTAATAAACACTATGTTCAACGATTTAAATGTGCAAACATGGAGCGTACCTGTTCATTTGCATGATAAAAACTAGAACCAAACACTTACAAGTTTGATCAAATTTCAATGGCCAGATTCAGATATGCGAGCCAAAACTACAAATAGAAAAAAAAAAAAACTCAAGATCCCAAAAAAAAAAAAAAAAAAAGGAAGTTACGAACTTTCAATCAAAGCAGCAAATCAGTCCAAAATTTTAGTCGAATGTAGTTTTGGAATAGAACAACATAATTCCATCGAGATGATCAATACTTGAAGGGAACTTTTTCAGATCAAGAACTTGAAAAACATGGCACCGAAGGTAATGTAGTTGCCAAAAATAATATGGCATGGCACCATCGGAGCAAGATATTCTTCATCAAATACAGAAATCCCTTGTTACATATGTATATAAGAACCAAAGGAACCCATTAATCAAAGATGCGGCAGCAGTGGTGATGGTGTTCTATAGAGATCTTCGCCGATTCAATCGCTGAAGATGGTTGCAGTACAGGTTGCGGAGATTGTAGTGAGAGAAATCACAAGATCCATAAAGTTTGAAAGGTCAGTTCTCATGTTATATATATATAACATTATATATATATAATGTTATTTTTTTTTGCTGGAGTAGAGAAAGGAAAGTGGAAACAGCAGTCAGGGTGATACTAGTAACTCCCAGAGGCAAATCAGATCAAACACTGCATCTACAGAGACAAGTAGGTATATACAAGAGAGAGTGAGATCAAAGATGGCAGCCTATAGGGCAAGACGGAATTCAAAAGTTGCTAGTAGTTTAGCCACAGAGGGTAGTGGTCAATAGTTGTAGGTGTTGGTTTGATTTATTGGAAATTTGGGTCTTTAATGAATGCTTATTATGTGAGGAGTGTTTGTAGGGAAATTTGGGAAGTTTTAAGCTGTAATATTTGACATGGAACAGATGGATGCTATGACCCATTATTTTGAATGCTTTTTAAGTTGTAATATTTTTTATTGAATAGATGGATGCTATGTTTATGCCAATGGATGTGATCATCTTAATATAATGAATTTGATTGTCTACAAGTCTTTATTTATGTGTCCCTTTAGTATATTGGAATCACCAAGTAGTTTGGAAAAAACTTACACCCACTCAATGCCAAAGACCATTCTCTTTTCATTACTAATACTAACAACTTAAAAGACCATTCCCTTCTCATAACCAAGTTTCTAAAGTTACATCATACTTTAAAAAAAGTTTCATCATACTTTAAAAGCTAGCAGTACAAAGTTCACCATATAGAGAATCAATACAATTAGGGACACAAGAAATATTTTTGCAGACATCTCATCCTTCAGTTGTTGCACTCCATTTGGGTTAATTCCACTCCCATCAATCATGCGATTGTTTCTTGGTATAATTGTAGACATGGCCAGATTTCGCATATCTTCCTTTGGGTAGCACCAATCAAAGAAATTACAGTCTCCTTTGTCTTTTCTGGGACAGTTGTAGTAGAGTCTGTTTGGATTTTGCTCGGACTCTGAAATCCTAACTGCAGCTCAATATCCACATTCACATTTCAATTTCTCAAATTTCAATGCCCTTGAATTTGTACTGTTAATATTAGGACATTATTATATGTTAAATGGACAAAATATATCTCAAATATATGTTAAAAGGGTATTTCAAGTTTTCAAATTTCAATGGGAGTGGGTGTGGGTGTGAATGTGTGTGTGTGTGTATGGTGTACAACAAAGTGCAGGGGCAAGGGTGGGTGTGTGTGTGTTTGGTACAACAAGGGGCAGGGGTGTGTGGGTGTGTATATGTGTGGTTCAACAAAGTGCAAGGGCAGGGGTGTGTGTGTGTGTGGGGTGGGTGGGTGGGTGGGTGGGTGTTCTCAGGTACAGCAAGGGGCAAAGCAGGGGTGTGTGTGGGTGGGTGAGTGGGTGCTCAGGTAAAGGAAGGGGCTGAGCAAGTGTTGTGTGGGTGGATGTTCACAGGTACAACAAAGGGTTTAAAGGTTCTGCAGGAGAAAGAGGAGAAGATAGCAGGAGAAAGAGAAGGATATAGAAGGAGAAAGAGAGGGAGATGTAATGGAGAGGAGAAGATGGAAGCAGGTGGAAGCAATGGAACTCAGGTGCCCTAGTTCTGAACCTGTGGTTGCTGCTTCTCCGGTGTGCTGGTCACAAATATGGAAGCTACGAAGCTCGGGTGCCCTAGGTCTTTCAAAGGTTTGAACTCCCAACGATAAGATTAGGTCGAGGTTGGGTTTTTTCTGTTTTTAGTAGAAAGGGTAGTTTAGTTATTTTATTTCCACTCAATTAACCCTCAGTTATTTCCATTAGTTTTTGGGCCCAAATTGATATTTTGACCCTTAGTGAGGTGGCATTAATTTAATAGTCCATCGGAGAGGGTGTCGCTGAAAATTTCCCTTATATTAATTGTTCAAGCTAAAAGCTATTCTCAACTTCTCATATGATTTGGTATTTCAAAAGGGAATTAAAATCTGAGAACAATAGAAAGTGGCAGGTAAGTCAAGCATAAAAATCAAAGTGACTTTATGGGTTCCCAGAATTAATGTTCCAATTTCCAAGCACCAACGACCAAGTAAAGATAGAGTGGCTTTCATGCAAGAGATTATTTATGATTGGCTTCCTCCTTGTTGTGACCACTGCATGGTATTCGGACATGTCACTTTAAAGTGTGTTTTCTCCACAAATGCCAGCTCTAGTTTGTCTTAGCATGATTTACCTTCGAGGGGCAGGGACCCTTTGCAGACCTCTCCGATTGCTCCTCATAGATCGGTGTCGGAGAAGACAGCCATTGCTGCTCTTGCCTCAACTGCAATCCACTCAGGTATGAGGATGGGTCTCACCTCTGAAGTGCTACCTACCACTTTGGCCGTTGCCCAATCCTTGCCTTCCACCTATCCTGGGCCAACACATATTCCTCAGATATTGCAGCCTTCCAGTGTTTTGAACTCCTTGCAAGTTGTGGAAACCGATACTTACCACATCAATGATAAAACCCATATGCCCAATGCTACATGTTACGTGTCCACTAATAGGTTTGCCATCTTATCTGAGAATACCATGGAGCTCCCACTTCAGGCCACGTCCACTGTTGCAAGTGGCTTGGATGATGGCGATGCAAATATCTCTGAGGGCCTTGGTCAGTTGGAGACTGTTTTGAATAGGTCTCCCAAAGCCCAAGTAGATGGCCCACCAATGAATTCCCTCATTTTTGTTGGCATAGAGGGCCCAATTAGCCATGTAGAAATTGCTCCTCAGCGCCCTAGGCATGTTGATGATGCGATTCCGTGCTGATCTCCATTGTCTCATGATGTTGTCATCAACCCAGCCAGCAATGAAGATGTGTTGAACCCAAGTGGCATTGTGACTATCAATGGTCAAACTTCTACTAAGGGAAAGAAAAGAAAGGGTAAAAAAGAAAAAAAACATCAAGTTAACATTGAGGAGGCCGGACCAAGGTGGGGAGGCCCATCATCATATGGAAATTGAAGCAAGCTCTCCAATTGGGATGGAATTAATTTTTGATTTGGGGGGAGAGTCATCTCCCATTGTAGAAGATATTGGGGTTATTGGTAGGGTTAATGGTGCCATTTTTTATCAAGAGAATCCTTCCTTAGATTCTAATCGAAGTAGGAGTTAGGTGATCCCTCTCATTCTTCTCTATAACCCTAATGGGAAGAATGTCAACTTTATATATAGGTGATTAGTTGTTTGGGTTTGAATTTGTTATTTTGTTCATATATGAGTGGTCTCCTTTCAGCTTGATTTGGCTGTAGGTTATCCCTTGTTTTGTTGTGGAGCTTTCTCCTTGTATTCTTTTTTGTTCTTTCCATCTATTTTTTGGAGGGAGGAAAGATTCTCTATTCTTTTTGTTTTTTAATATAATTTTCATTCATCCAAAAAAAAAAACGATAGAGTTCCAAATTCAAAAGATTTATAACCTTTTTCACTTCTGTATATATGTGTGTTTGTACCAAGTCAATTATGAAAGAGACAGCTAGTCCACATGGACAGTAGAAAGAGCTAAGGAGTTACAGGATTGCCCAGTCAATATATTAACTTTACCATACAATTTACTTAAAAAATAAAGGGCTCACAAATTGATACAACCAATGCCACGCTGCCATCGACCACATTGCTTGCCAGCATCGGTTGCCATGGTTCATCTTCATAATCACCCAACTTGATTTTAACAAGTAGTATATTGATTCTTTATTGTATTAAGTACACTTGTATTCCCACTCTGGATTTCTTTCATTTCAAGAGAATTCATGTAGTCAAATTGAGTGACTCATCTATGATTCCATACAATTCTTGCGACGACCACAAGTTGGGAATGCAAATATAATTTTATTAATTCTATACGAGTCCCGATCGATTTGAACCATCATCTAACCATCATCTCCTAGGAACAATCCTAAGTACTCTTCCTTTTTGAGCTAGAGACTCACTTTGCAGTTCTGCTATTTACTTTAAGGGTGCACATTCTCTATCTGCAAGCGCATCTGGGTGAAGGTTGTGCCCAGACATATGGGGCGGGGTTTGCGTCATTGGGGGATGGGCAATGGGCTGGTCATTTCGCCCACCCACCTTGTCTAGGCGTACTCTACGCCCCGAGTGCAAAGAACTTTATCCTTTATTTTAAACATTATTACCACTGTCTAATCATAGAATTATTCAGAAAAGAGTCATTGTCTCAACCTCTGATAGTTAAAATGGGAAGGACAAAACAACGGTGTTCGGGACGTATGTGTTCTAAATGGATCAAAACTTTAACGGGACGATAAAAAATACGGTCAAATATGTCAAGAATGACAAAAGAACGAAAACAGACAATACATGTTTTAAACGTTTATATTTAAACAATACCATACCAAAAAAAGAACAACATACATATATAATTTGAAGAATTATTACTTAATTAATATCTGCATTTAATAATCCTAACATCCAATTATTCAAAAAGTTTATTTATTATCTATTCACTTATCAATTAATCTCTTGTGATTTCATTTTATATTAAAGCCTTGGGGTTAACAGTGGCTTATTGATCATATGATAAGTTAGTTGAGGGACTAATGACTGATGTTACACCATTGGATCTTGCTTCTCTTCTCCTTCTTCAAGGCCGATGGCATTGCTGAAGAGTGAAGACCGTCCATCTTTATTCCTCTTCTTCTTCTTCATCTCCATTCGGTTGCAATGGCAATTGTAGGTCTCCGTCCATCTCTCTTCCTCTTCTTCTTCTTCTTTGTTGTAAATCGTTTCTTATATGGACATCTTTTAATTCAATTTTTTTTATATGAGGATTACAAATACTGAGTTCTTTTTGTTTTTTGGTTTGAAAATATTGTCTCCCCCAGTTGTTACTTTGTCTCCGACAATGATTATTACTGTTTTTGATGAATTTGGTGAGGATTTTCAGCTAGGTTATTATGGTTTGATTTGTACTTAGCATGCTGAGAACAACAACTGCCTATTGTGTGATGGAAGGCAACACTCCGTTTTTTTATTTTTCATTTATTTTCTCTTAGTCTGAGTTGTTACTAAATTGTTCTTTATGGGGCTTTGGTCAATATCATTATCAGAGAATTATTCTCCACATCAATGACCGCATAGCGCAGTGGATTAGCGCGTCTGACTTCGGATCAGAAGGTCGTGGGTTCGACTCCCACTGTGGTCGGTGAATCATATAGTTTTGGGTTTAGAGAGGGTCCATAAGTCCATTGGTAGGTTCTGGATCTTCCCCCCACGTGGCCATATTTAATCCGTCTATTCCCTTTTTCTTGAAAGTTAAGAAAGAAAACCCAACCGATTATTTAAAATAAAAACCAAAAAACTCCCCCAACAGTACTGTCACTTCTCCTGACAGTCGTCTTCCGAAGCTCATTCTGCAATCCTTCCGTTCCCTTCCTTTGTCATTGCTTCCAACTACAAGGTATTCTTTCTCTCTCTCTCTCTGTGATTGTTTGTGTTGTTTCGAATTTAACTCCACTAATAGGGTTCTTTTCAAATTCAGCAATCTGGTAATCAGAGAATTGTTCTCTCCAAATTCAGCAATCTGGTTTTCTGAAATATACGTAAATTATCCTAAATTTTCGATTAATTTTTATTTTTCGTCCTGAGTTTCTGGGTCTGTAGTACTACGTTTAGTGTGTATGTAGTAATTGGGTCTTTGTTTCTGAGTGGAGTCTTCAAGGTGGAATTGCTTTACTAACTAAAGGGCTTTTGATTTCTTATTATCTTCTGAATGCATGTTTCAAGACATTGTTAGACGAATCATATGTGACCTATTCCTTATCTTATGTTTCTGATAGACTTTTCATAAACAAATTTAGAGCATGCTAAAGTAGTCATCCACAAAAGTATAATTTACCTGGTACCCATAATCCCTTCTTTAAGAAGGAAAAAAAGTTCTTTCTTTGATTCTCAAACTTTTGGTTTGGTTTAAGGTGTGCTAGGACACCTGCTAACTATTTAGAAGATGCTTATTGCTTTTCTGAAATCATTTTTACTAAATGATAATTATTCTGGAGTTGTCAAACTTGGACCTGTCTGCACATCACCTTTTAGCCTCAATCAGATGTTCAATTCAAGTTTTGTAATTTGAGTTTGGTTATTAATTGGACTGACAAGATTTGCAAGTTATTTTTTAGAGTGGTAGAATTTTTTTTTCTCATATTCAATGAATCCAATTGAAATTTTGGATATTATCCCTCCCCCTTTCCTCCTCTATTTTTTAAGTGCACCATTTGGTAGAAAAGGCCATCTTTTTTTTTTCAGAGGTATTGAAGCTAAAACTTGTTCTCTTCTGTTCAAAATAATTTCATGTTAATTGATTCATTCCTTGATGGAAATTAGATCTTAATGCTACTCAATAAGAGCCTGTTGTGTTGATATTGAGCAATATTTTGTCAAAAAAATTCATGCTTATAATCACAAAATGAGTATGATATGGTCTTCTACGTTGATTTTTGTGGCTAAGCTTCTATTTTATCCAAATCAATATCAAATGCTTGAGCTGCATTCATCTATCTGAAACTGAGAAAACACTGGTTGTTTGCTTCTATTTCTAGTTAGGATTTCTGTCAACTTCACATGGATCTCAATGATCTTAACAAGGTCTGGGAAGTCAAGCCTCTCAAAAAGGTTGGGGAGGATGAAGCAAGGAAGATTCTTGAGAATGTAGCAAAACAAGTGCAACCAATCATGCGCAAACGAAAATGGAGAGTCAAGCTCCTTTCAGAGTTCTGGTACTGATCTCTCTTTCCTTTTCTATAGTAAAATATTTAATTATATATTTATTTTACATTCTCTAATGGAAAATTAAAAAATGCAGCCCTGCCAATCCTTCTCTTTTAGGATTGAACATTGGAGGAGGTGTGGAAGTTAAGCTCAGATTGCGGAGGCCAAACAGAGAGTGGGATTTTTTCCCTTATACCCAGATTCTTGATACTATGTTGCATGAGCTCTGCCATAATGAGCATGGTCCTCATAATGCTGAATTTTACAAGCTATTGGATGAAATCAGAATGGTTTTGCTCCTTATCTCTCCCATTTATGTTTCCTTGGAACACTTATTTGAAGTTAGAAATTGACATAGTAAATTGTTGACTTTCTTCTATGCGTTATGATATAGTGAACTAGAGAGAGTGGGATTTCACAGAACCGGTTGAGACTCTATGATGCAGAAACATCACCAAAAGAAGCTGTTTTTTGATAGGAATAAGTCTAGGGTTAGGTTATATATATGTTGGGCCTTTGGTCCCATGGGTTTTCAATATAATAGGTCACTTTCATGGACCTAAAGTAGGGGTAAATAGGTTGCATACGGGATTTGCTTCTATACTTAGTTTATTTCTATGTTTTAGTAAAATTGAACCGGTCCAAAACTGGTTTGAACTAGTGGTTCAATTTAAGTGACTTGAGTCACCTTTCTTTTATTTGTTTTCGTTATAAGTTGGGTCCACACCTCTCCACAAATTTGAGAGAGGTTGTGATGTGTAATTAGAGTCGACTAGGTGCTTTTAGACTCCTAGGCTGATTAGGACAGCAGGCCTTTGGCCACTATAAATAAAAAGAATTCGGTGGAGAGTTTTCCCACCTCTGAATTTTTGAAAATTATTATTGCTGCTCTGCAACTTGATTTCTTCTTTGAAGAATTGCTTTGTGTCTGATCAAAGCTGGTGGGATTGGTGTTTGATCCAATTGACACCTTGCGGTGTGAAGCCCGAGTGGTTCCTATGAAGATCTCCTTCACGTTTCAGTTCAAGATTCAATTTTTATTCAAGTTTTTCCAGCAAAACAAGTTGCTGCCAGGACAATTCTGCAACTACAAGTAAGTTGGAAGCATCCCCATCCCCATCCTTCTCCTAATCCTCTATAACCCCAACCCTAGCTTTCCCCCCTTTCTAGTTTCACTTTCCCATAACCTAAAACCTGCACAGACCAATTCACCCATCAAAACCACATCAAACCAGAACCGAATTACACCTCTGCCCCTATAGCACTCGATCCAAACTCTAGCCCCATCCTCCCATTCTATACCCTAGATCCCTTCAATTTTCATTATTTAAAAACCCGAAACCCTAAACCTAATTTTCTGTTAATTCAAGTTTACACACTTTCATCTATCAAAACATCTCAGGGCCTTCACTGATTGACTCACCTATCTAAACTTGACATAACCCATATATTCACCTGTTCATAGTAGAACCTGGTTGTTGGCTTCTAGTTGGACCCCTTCTAGTCTAGGACTACATTACTCTATTAGAGTTTTTCTATGCTGTACTTGGAGCATTACGAACTCAATGTGCCCGAACAAGCTAATATTTTATGAGGTCAGTAAAAGTTAGCTTGTTGACCTTGGTTAGCTAGGAGCTTGAATGCCACAACAAGCCAATATTTATGAGTTCAATAATCCTCCAACTTTCTACAACAGATGGTAACAGAACATCTACCTTCAAGCTAATTTGGGGAACCATCCTTAAAAACTATTCATATATTGTTCACTCAGCCTATCAATTAAGGATAAACTAGAAGTGGAACAATCAGAGCTGCTTCAAGCTGATTGCAGAAATACCTGATATAATTACCTGGAAAGTTTACTGTTGCTTACATTTCATGACCGGCTTCAGTAGATCCTACTTTTATTGTTCTGCCAGCATATTTGGCAATCTATAATTTTTTTTATAAACATTTCCCCTAATATTGGAAACGGTTTTTGTTATTCATCAGGGAAAAACTATGTGTTGTTGTGTCTATGGTTTTCCTTTACATATGTTGAATTATTCAGGCAGAATTATTTTTTTCTTCCTGATTTACGAACTGACACCCATGAAAAAAATCATCTGTTCTATGTATCTTTTCTCCCAACTTTAATTATTATATCATAATTTTGCTTCTCTGATTTCATTCATTTTTAATCTCTGCTCTTCTTTAGGAATGTGAGGATCTTATGGCCAAAGGAATAACTGGCACTGGTCAGGGATTTGATCTTCCTGGAAGACGTCTGGGTGGTATTTCACATCGACCTCCTTTGTCATCTCTCCGCCAGGCTGCCCTTGCTGCAGCAGAAAACAGAGCACGTCAAGGAGCTCTATTACCATCAGGACCAAAGCGCTTGGGTGGTGATAGCGAGATTATGGTTGCACTTAGTCCAATACAAGCTGCAGCAATGGCAGCGGAAAGGAGATTGCATGATGATTTATGGTGCGGGTCCAAAACTCTTGAAGAAAGTAACACTGTTATGCCAGGGAAGATTGGACCACCTATAGGGTCTTCTGAGACATCTAAAGAAGATTCTGTGCGTGATATTCCTTTCCGAACTTCAGCTTCTGGATCCATGCATAATCATGGAAAGTCAGGCAGTAGATACGATGGTT
This sequence comes from Telopea speciosissima, assembly GCF_018873765.1. Lineage (NCBI taxonomy): Eukaryota > Viridiplantae > Streptophyta > Magnoliopsida > Proteales > Proteaceae > Telopea > Telopea speciosissima. The sequence continues at coordinate 31,478,906 of NC_057919.1, read as the reverse complement.
CACTTTGGGAGTGCACTGCATGTACTCTGCTTAATCAGGTGATATTCTAATCTTCTTCATTAGACTGCCACTATATGCATGAATGCTATTTTCTAGATCATTAGGAATAATGTTGGGCTGTTTTGTATGGATCATGAACTAACCATTCTACTTTGTGAAACATTTTTTCAATTTTTACATCTAATATGTGGGTGAATGTTGGATCACTCAAACAGTCAAACCACAAACTAAACGAGGTCGATTTTCTTAACCTGTGATTCTCTGTTGGACAAGTTAAGGACATGATAATTCTCCTCTTCTAAATTTTCACATTAATCCGATTTACCATATGGTTGGATAAAAGTTATTCTTGGGACTTTTAGGCAGTTGTTGATCTATATTTTTTCTAAAATTATTGATCAGGACAGTGTGCTAATCATGCTTATTCCAAAAGAACATAATTGGGACATACTGTTCTAAAGAGGAGAAATATTTGCAAAATTTTGCTCAAAAAATTTCAGAACAGACTTCCTGCTTGTGCTGATCAAATTCACTTGCCTACTACTGACAACCATCTTTCAGTTTGAGATGTTCCTCTCTCTCTATCTCTCTCTCTAAGTTCTGTCTGGCCTTCGCAAATTTACTGCACATCTTTTCTTGTTCCTTATAGATTTTCCTCTAAATGTATTTGATACTTCAGAATCTTATACGATGTTTGTCCTATTGTAGCCACTTGCACTAACTTGTGAAGCCTGTGACACCCAAAAGCAAAAAGATGCGGGAAACATGCTCAAGATCTGGTCTTGCAAATTCTGTACCCTAGAGAACAGTGTTAAGTCAGAGAGATGCTTAGCTTGTGGGGAGTGGAGATATTCATATGGCCCACCAGCATCCACCAAAGGTCCCTATCTTGGAACCTGAAAGTTTCAAGCCTAAACTGCTGTACTAGCACAGGGTATAGAAAATCTCTTGCAACTACTTTGTGATTCAAATGTATTAAATTAGAACAAAGTTACAGTTATAGTGTAGAGTATGAACAACCCTTGTATCAGCCCATGATAATTTAGTGATACATTTAAATTGCACAGGGTACCAGGGTACATTCATTTACCCTTTTTAAAATGTATATAGTGTATGCTTTATATCTTTGTATCTTGTCTTAGACCTGTCCAGTGAGGGTTATCAATATCAGCAGTGACCTCGGTTTGCACTCCATCTGATGCATCTTGCATGATTCATGCCAGACTAGTTCCAGAATAGATTGCATATGAAAAGATATAAATGTTCCAAAGATTTGAGGGCAATATGGTAGAAAAAATCTTTTCCCAATTTCATGTTTTTGTTATTAACATTGCATCAAGAGAAATATCTAGAGTCTGACTTGGATGTGTTACGAAAACAACGCCCAGAATGGCGATTTGCAGAAGAAAAACGAAAAATAGAAAGAGAACACACAACGCACAACGCAGAGATTTACGTGGTTCACCTCCAAGATGGAAGCTACATCCACGGCCGAGCAGTAGAACAGGTTTTTCTATTTCTCTGAAATGTTACACAAATCCTCATCTATCTCTCTCAAAGAGATAAGAACAATAAATAAGAAAACCCTAACCCAGAAAGTACACAAATGCCCCCAGCCCAAAAATGCCCAAAAACTAGGCCAGACCAAAAACATGACACATGGCTCAAAAGTTACTCATTTCAAAGATCTCGACGAGCCCAACACCACTCCACGCCAAAGGCATGGAGCCCCGCCAGCTTTCGGCATTTTAAGATCGTTTCGAGGCCAAAATGGCCTTTTGAAGGTCTCAACCACACTTTCTTGACCAAATCAGGCTTCACCAACAACAGGATGATCGGCAGGGTCCTTTTGCTCCATATGAGTGGATTTCACTTGTGGGATCTCTCATACTACAAAATGAAGCCAACCTTCTCTGTGTTAGATTGGGGAAGTTTTTCTAGGTTGGTCATCAATATATCTTTGTTGGATTACTCCATCTTTTTTATCCTTCTTGTGGGATTATTTGAGAAGTTCATAGTGTGAAGCATCTTTCTGGATCTTCCATGTATGCAGTCCCCGACCCAGATCAGCTCTATATCCCATTGCATAGGAGGTCGATCACCTACTTAACACCATCCCCTGAAATTAGGAGCCATTTAGAATCCGTTTGTTGCCTTGGTAAAATCCATCTAAAAGGAAAAGCTTCAGCTACAACTAGTACAAAAAAGTGGGGTTTGCTTGAAAGGATTCCCAAATAGGTGTTCCCTAGGTCCTGCTCGGCAGAAAGTTTCCATGTGAGAATTGAGATGATATGGAATATATGCTACTAGCTGTGCTTCCATTTGTCCTTGGCCTACCTGCTTCTGGACAACTAGTACAAAAAAGTGGGGTTTGCTTGAAAGGATTCCCAAATAGGTGTTCCCTAGGTCCTGCTCGGCAGAAAGTCTCCATGTGAGAATTGAGATGATATGGAATATATGCTACTAGCTGTGCTTCCATTTGTCCTTGGCCTACCTGCTTCTGGACAACTAATACAAAAAAGTGGGGTTTGCTTGAAAGGATTCCCAAATAGGTGTTCCCTAGGTCCTGTTGCAGAAAGTTTCCATGTGAGAATTGAGATGATGGAATATATGTTACCAGCTGTGCTTCCATTTGTCCTTGGCCTGCCTGCTTCTGGAGAAGACAGCATCACTTATAGCAAAAAAATGGTGGGGTAGGATAAACTCAAAATCCAACCCTACTGTTACACTGAATGCGGAGTAGCACCAGGTTACCACCCTTTCTTCTCCATGAGCCATCTAGCAAATCCATTTCTACTAGTTAAAACGTTCCAGTTACTTTGTGACAAGTGTAGCAACCATGGAGAATATTAGGCAAGTTAAGTGCTGTAGAAGTAGTTCAACTAAAAACCACTCTACGGTAGGATCGATGATAAGCCAACAGTAGGTTCCAGCAACAATGATCTCTAGTTGAATGATGAACAAATCAGTAGTATTTTCCAGTTTGTAGATCTTACCAGCAACAACAATGAAGCTTCAATTGTATCTTAGATGAAGATTAACTCACAGCACAACATAATAGAAAGTAAGAACAAAACAGAAAAATAGAGAAGGGAACGAAGAAGGGATAGGTGGGGGTTGGGGATAGATGGCTATCTCAGCCTTGGGCCTCTCACCCACCCACAGCTATCTCAGCTGTTGAAACAAAAATCTCTTTCATTGATTTTTTAAACTGTTGAAAATTACAACTGATGGCCCCTTTATATAGATTGGCCAGGTTTCTCAACAATAGAAAGTTGAAATTCAGAAAGTTAAAAAATAGAAACTTACAAATGAAAAAGGAAAGAATATAAAATTAGGAAGTAATCAAAATAGGAAACTACTTGCCTAATTTCAACTTAATAAAACAAAGACTTGCTAAAAAACTAACTTGCTTGCTTGTTGAACAATCAACATAGAAAATAAAAATAGAAGCAAATCAGCCTTCTAGAAGCTGTAGCTGATCTTCCCTCTGCTGACTTGTTTTCTAAATAAGACAAAATATGGGACAGATTTGATCTTCAACTTGGGTCTTCTAGAAGGATTCCCACCAAGGTAATATGGTTGTGACACTGTTCACGTGAACAGTAACCCTCAAACAGTAACTTTTTACTAAATCCTATTTTGGTTCCTCTCTTCTTCATGCTTTGATCTACATCATTCAGTGTAATAATGAGAATATTAGGCAAGTTCAGTGCACCCTAATCTCGGGCTCCTACAACTGGCCACAGACATGGCTGAGACCAGGCTGTTATCAGGTTAGTGATTGTTATGTTGATAACATTCAAAGTACTCAACCAAAAGGAAAGAAAGATATCACCCAAAGTAAACATGGCATTATATTAGAATTGATATTATCGTCGGCTTCTCCTCCATCTTCTTTAATTTCATATATTGTAATCATAGTTTCTTTTTTCTATGGCATGTATTAAAGGTTAAAAGTCGTTAGAGGTCCCATAACCTTAACTCTTAACACCAGCCAACAACCTTAATTTGGGCTTGGATGAAGTTGAAAGATATCTCAGCATCCTCATTTGAGATATAACTGATGCTTTGCTTTATCTATACTCTCTTGTTTAATATCACTTCAATGTGATGACTATTGCAGAATGAAATAGAAGATTTATCAGATTCTCCAAGTTCATATGTGATTTAAAATGAAAATGTGATGTATTTATCAGATTCCCCTGTGGAGTTTGGTTTTTATAATTTTTTGAAATCATGGAAAGTGACTTCACAACCATTCTCAGTTGTTTTTAGTGTCATAGATCTGTTAGGACTAAAGATTGGCAGCCTTACAAGAGAGAATTTTTTAATAACTGATGGTGACAACTACAAATATGTCTAGCAAAATTAAACCAACCAAACACATCAATTCTTCTTTTGATAACTATGTATTGGAAACATAAATTTCTGTTGTTGATAACTTAGCTAGGAAGACTCAACTATGTCAGACTTATGTAATAACCTCTCAACATATATAATTGTCCCTAATCCACATAACAATATTACAATTGTCTACAATTTTTTTAAATTGATCTACTGGATTTTATATTTGGCTATCACATCTTCATTAGCAATCCCAGTAGATGAAGACTTTGGTACTAATTCTTAGAATGTTTTTCTGTTCCCCAAACCAAACAGTCTAGTTAATGAGTAAAGCCAAATTTCTAAGTTGAATGTTTGCTTCAACTGCCCATTAATATGTTTGGGGGATTTGGACTATAGAATTGAGTTAGAAAATAAAAGGTGCACAAAACTTTCAGATTTAAGGCTGTATAACTCTTCCTAAATCAAATAGAAAACCAGAGCCTGAGAGAAACACATATATCAAAGCCCATTTCCCTAATTCAATTGAAAAATGAAATCAATTTCAGAATTGCTTTGACTGGAGAATTATCAAGGAAACTACTTAGCCGCATCCGTATCAGTTTAGGGACATCCATATTCATTTAGAGATTTTCGGAAAAAAATCCGAATACTTTGATAAAAATCCGTCTGGAAAAAAGTCTGAATACTTGATAATAAAAAATTAATTAAATAATGATCTTGAGGGTTTTTTAAGATTCAACAGGTTCTAGAATCTGAAGAAAAGAGAATCATGATTTAAGAAATATGGATTGAAAGTGAATTGTATCCGCTAGGGGGAGGAAGGTCCAGGTTACACAAGGCAAAGATGTAAATGGATGGTAGAAAATCTGAATTTGATCCCCATCCGAATTCGTTTAGAGGTATCCGTATTTGGCAAGGGAATATCCGGATCCGATCACTTCTGATCTGTATCCAAGCTGAATCCGATCCGTTTACATCCCTAATCCAGAGACACTCAGAGAGAGAGAGAGAGAGAGAGAGAGATAATAACAGCTCAGCTGTACTACAATAATTTGAGGATAAAATTTTTGGCTGTTACAATAATTTGAGGATACATTTTTTGGCAACTTTACAGCTTTTTCAAACTTTTAGTCAAATAATAACAGTAAAAGTACATTTGTCATTGTTTCATTGCATAGATTGTGATATTTTCTTCTCTTGTAAAATGTTGGAAAGGAAAGTTCTCTTGTAAAATAGGATTTTAACAATTTGTTTTAATATAAAAACATAAAAAAATGCATTGAATTCTTTTTATATAAAAAGTATATTGAGGAAAATTTTCATGTCAAAATATCATTTGTATGAAAACAAATTACAAAGTCACATAGGGTTTTTGTCGGGCTTGCTCATATGGTACCTAAGCTAAGTAATCATATGATATTCGTAAAAAATTGAGGTTTTCTTCAATTCAACTAATATCGTAGTTCCTAAATTCTTACGTGAATCAAGTTCAAGTAAAGGAAGTCTTCGAATCACTGATTATGGTGAAGTAGGGTTGTGCTTCAATCTTTGAATCACCATAAACATATGATAAGGTCAAACAAGAAATCCAAGAACACCTGTACTAATCATGATATCCACCATACCTAAATGCCAGAAGATCGATTTTCCCACCAGCTCAATTAGGGCTAGGGATGTTAACGGATTGGATTCGGCTCGGATAGTGCTACATCTGCATCCGCATCCGGTTAGCTTTCAGACGGATAGTGCTAGACGGATACGGACACGGATTCGAATCGGATATTTTATTCATTTACATGTAAATATAGCTTTTCGAATAGCTATAGCCTATCCGTTTCCGCATCCGTTTAGCTTTCGGACAGATTCGGATAGTGCTAAACAGATACAAACACGGATATGGAAATGGATTTTGGTTATTCATTTACACCCCCTAATTAGGGCTACTACTCTTGCTTCTTAGGATGTAGCTTTGTGGACCGCTCGTCGAATCTGATAGATGGTGGTATCACACCCTTCTCAATATGGTCCGAAGGTATAGTTCCATGAATAATCCTTGTTTTTGTTTAAATGTAAAATGACAGAAGGGGGTTATTTTCTTTTAAAATAGGATTTTTTTAATATTTATTTTGATATAAAATGTAAGAAAATACATTAAAATAAAAAAATATATCTGTTTAGAAAAAAAAAATCATGTAAAATATCATTTGCCCAAAAAAAAATAAAAATTTATCTGACTAAGAATCTAAATAAATAGGTATAGAGAAAAAAGTCAAGGCACGTGCTTGGGATAAACCATTGAAGCTGGATTATGAAGTTATCTATTTAATCCATCTACACTACAACCACAAACGCATAGCCCTTTTATCACGAAACATGTGGCAATGTCATTAAAAGTCAGACAAAGAAAAAGACTTTGGAGTGGTGTGATTGGTTGTGAGGCTTTTAAAAAGATTAATGGGATGCATTGCAGTTAGAGTAAGAACAGGGAAAGACGTAAGCGCCGTATCACTTTTGAGGTTCGTGAAAACTGGAGAAGTCTCCTTTCCTGACTTAATAAAACCTGAACGACTTCACTTGTCAGCTCCTCCTCCTCAGTTTCTTTTTTAACCCCAATTTTGAATGAGTCTATGGGGAGAGAGAGAGAGAGAGAATTGTCTATTTCGAAGGTTGCTAAGCATATAAAACTAGACTTTGGCTATTTCAAAGCTTATAAAGCACCGAAGACTCCTGTTTGCTTCCTAGCTGCTTCGTATCCACCACTCAAGAAGAAGAAAGCAACACCACCACAAGTCTTTGGTGTTGTATGTCAAGTATGGTCCCCCTACTCCGACAATGTTAGAAGTATTTTGTCATCAAGTCTTCAAATACCCATAGGATATTGTTTCTTTATATAGAAGAACACAGATAGGTGAGGGGAAGGGAAAGATTTGAAAAGGCCCAATTCGGATTTGATTGATTGATTGAGTGAGTGAGAGAGTAGGATTTGAGGTGGCATGGCTATGTACAATGATGGCCTTTAGATATTCCGTGTGGAAGAGTGAATTGATTCAGATTGAAGGAACTAAAAAAAATTCTGGAAAAAAATCCTCTAGAATACGTGCACCGATCTGGTGGTGTATTGCATGCAGCCTTGTGAGCTCGACATAGGGGTGTCAATGGGTCGGTTCGGGTCGGTTTCGGTTCGGGCTTTTTGGTTTCGGTGTGACTTTTATAAAAATCGAAACCAAACCATTAAGAAATGTTCGATTTCGGTTTCGGTGCGATTTGATTTCGTGTCGGTTTCGATTTATGATAACGGGTTGATATCGGTTTGGTACCGATTTTATATAACTAGTAAGGTCCGGTTAGTGCTAATTTTTCTTCTCTTTCTCTTTTAAGTACATAAAATATTTCAAATACAATGCATCTTTGTATCCTATGTCCTATGGCCTATGGATACAATTGGTTGGGTAATCACTAACAAAGGATATGAGATAAAGTGAGAAACTATCACAACACATTTAGGGGGCAATGGGGCATTAGGCATTTACTGATTTACTCATTTATGGGGTTAGGTCGGTTCGGTTTGGGTTCGGGCCTAATGGTTCGGGCTACCGGTTCACCGTCGGGCTAGCCCAAACAAAACCAAACCGTTTGCCTTTCTGGATCCACAAACCGAACCGAACCATTAAGAGTTCGGTCCGGTGTGGTCCGGGCTCGTTCGGGCCGGTTTCATCGGTTCGGGTTGGGTATTGACACCCCTAGCTCGACACATGGATGATACGACATCCAACGATGCCAGATTGATTGCACCTTTTTTTTTTCTTCTCGAGCTTGGTAGCGTTGGATGTCGCATCATCCACGTGTCGAGCTCACAAGGCTGCACCGCAGTGCACCACTAGATCGGTGCACTACAGAGGATTTTAATCCAAAAACTCAAGGGATGACCTAAAATGACTCGGGAAAAAATGATGAAGAAATATATGTATAGCTTAAGCATTGTAACAAATGTGATTTTAAATAGAAGTGATTAGATGGTAAAGATCCATATAACTGATCCCATTTAGTTGAGAGAGAGAGAGATAGAGAGAGATTAGTGTGCCTAATACCTAACAGAATACCCATGCAATACATAGAAAGTTATGCGAATAAAATTATGAAAGGGTTCAATAAAAGAGAAACTAAAAGAAGAAAAATATGAGCTGCAGTTTCTCTAGATTGACACATATTAGAGAGAGTATCTTTTGATGATGCCTTTTTGTAATTTTATGTGCCATATGATAGCTTAGTTGGTCCTTAAATTTTGTGGAAAAAAGTTGTTCAACCTATGGTGTTGAAAGCTTTGTGAATAAATTTATAAAAAGAGAAGTGATACACATGAAATAATTTTAAGAGAAATAGTGAGGAAAGACATGCATAACTTAGGACTTCTAACAAGTATGATTTTGAGTAATTGAATTGATAAATATGATCAATGGAATAATCCCATTTAGTTGGGATAAGGTTGAGTTGAATTGTATTTAACAAAACATATGCGGAAAAAAAAAAAAAGTGGCATAGGTAGTTTCTTCTCTTAATGGGTGCCTTTTGTGATTTTGTGTGTTATGTGATAGCCTTAGGTGGTCCTCAATTTTGTAAACAAGTTGTTCAAGTCATTAGAGACTCATGTAGTAAGTTTTAGTTCAATTGCACAACTATCATGTGGCAAAATCCATTAGGTCAATTTTGTTAAGATTTGGATGGTTAAGGAAAATATTAAATGACATAATGGGCAATATGATTGTCTTTGGCTTCGAAGTTTTACAAAAGGTCAATCCACTCTGTCCAATATTGATTCAAGAGTCACAACTGTCATATTAGCATCAATACAATTGCCACATTAGTCTCAATACAATAAGAGAAAAATACACTAAACAATGGAGCCTAAGTTTGAGATCGTCCATGAAATTCAAGAAGTTTATCTTATTGATGAGTCATAAGATAAGTTCAATGGTTTTTAAGACTAGGAATAGAAAAGAATAATTTGCTAGGGTTCTAGGCAGAAGGCAGAAAAAATAATCCCACATTAGATATGAATGGGGAATGTAGGGAGAGGATATTTATAGGTACTTGGGCACTCTCTATCCAAGTCCCTAACAAGTAATATCAGAGCCAAGGCTGTACGTGGCATGGCCAAACTTGGGGCAAAGCAAGGGTGTGGGAATCCAGTGTGATCTTAGATGCTCCCCCTGGTAGGACCAAACTTGAGGTAAAGCCAAAGTGTTGGAACCCAGTGTGTTCTCGGATGCTCGCTTGTGGAGGGAAGATTGTTGGGGTTCCACGCAAAAGGCAGAAAAAATAGTCCCTTAACGGCTAGCTTTTGAGATGAGTTCGACCCAAGTCCCTAATATAATTGAATCAAACTCATGAAACAACTAAGAAATAGATATAGAGTAAGGAATTTCTCAAACCAAGTGCATTCTTTCGTATACGTCAGGAGTCCATTGCTGAGAGGCTCTAGAAAGCTTGAAAACAATTCCTACAATGATAAATATAAGCGCAATTGTCGTATACGTCAAGAGTCCATTGATGAGAAGGGGCTCTAGAAAGCTTGAAAACAATTCCTACAATGATAAATATAAGCGCAATTGAAATTCCTGGGGAATTTCTTTGGAATCCTTTCTTTCTTCAAACAGAACAAACAGAGATAGAATTAGACTGATTACCGAAATGTCTTTTTGGATATTCCTCAATGGCCCGAGTAAATCCATTATATATTATATGTAAAATAAGAAATAAATGTGATACTCTACCTCCGAGTTATACCCTTTTCCTATCCCCATCGAGAAATAGAATTGACTAATCCTAAGACAAAAGGACGAGAAACTTTGTAAAGTTTGTAGAAGATGACAGAATAAAGAAAAGGAAATTCTTAAGAATTGGTTATTCGAAGGATGGGCAAGAATCAAATAACTTTTGAATGAAAAAAAAAAAAAAAAAACCCTCTCAGAAAATCATGGGAGCATTGGAGGGAGGAAGATTTGTGACAAACACCGCTTAGTTTAAATATATAGTAATAAATTATTGTGTAATGTGGGAACTTTCTCATGCAAATCTTGACATTGCCACATGGCAACTATGTTTGGCCTAAAGCTTGCGGATATATTTCTCACCACCTAGTCATGCATTTCATTATAATGTTTAGGGAAAAATAAGCACTACCTAGTTGCGTAGCTCCTGCACCTAGACATAGGAGTGCTTGAAAGTATTGCCTTGCCCCCCATGAAATTGAAAAACACATATATGTTAATACCCCTGTATGTAGACTCTCATTAACCCACGCATTGGTGTAGGCACTATACAACTAGACAACGGATCTCTTGCCCTAATGTTTATTAAATTGTTTGTAAAGTCAATCCCTTTTAGATTATTTGAATACTAAGAATTATTGAATAAACAATGGAAAATGCCCTCTATACATAAGCCAGTATGAAACACTAAGGCTATGTTTGGATGTCAAAAACAGAAAAAAAAAATCAAAAAATTTTGAATTTGAAGAAAGATATACAGACATAAATCAATCATTGCATCATCATATTTTTTTGTCTCATTATGTTTTTTTTCTTTTTTTTTTCTTGGCATCCAAACACTGCCTAAATTCGATGTGAGGCTATCTAAGGAAATCCCCATCTTTCAAATAAGTGGAATGTGAAATTATCTTATCCACATTGCAATAAATAGAAGACATTTAAGAAATGATCCCTAAAATCATCATGCAGAAACCTTTTTAATTAAAATACAATTGTTGAAAGACTCTTATATCTGCAATAGTTAGAATGATATGATGTAAAATTTTTACAAGTAAAAATTTACAATTTTCAACATGAAAATTTTTTATATTTATTGGTGGAGGTAAAATATGATGTATAATGCTATTAGAAGATTTTTCATAATTTTTTTCTATTTAATTTATATGATAAAATTATTTTGAAATAATTACATATAATACCCTTATAACCAAATATGAATTTTGCAGCCCCTATCATACAGTTGTGAGAACCGCATATAGACATCCAAGGCATTAAAGTTACTCTAAGACCTAAAAATCTTAGGAGGGAAGATTTTACGAACAAAGTGTGTGTAAAATTTTCATGACAAAATGGCTAAAATACGTGGTCATAAATTTTAAAATAGATTATAGAAATTTTATGGTAAAATTTTCTTTCTAATTTTGTTATGCGTTGATCGAATTCAAGGGATTTTACATTTTCAGTAGCTTGATTTCATATTTAAGCAGGATCTGGATCCTCTCCAAAGTGCCAACCCCTCCGGTGTGCATTTGACGACTGGGAGCATCCGGGCACGCACCACCAGTACCTCCAACCGTTGGATGCACGCTAGAGAGGATCTCATTCCATTTAAGAATCCCACAAAGATGGCTCCACATGAGAAAGAAAGATTTCAAATTAACAAAAAAAAAAAAAAAAAAAAATTTATAGGATAATTCTATCAGGTCATTTTCCTGATAGTGAGAGTAATATAATTTATCTTTTCCATTTAAAAAAAAAAAAACTAAGTACTATTGCAAAGTGCAACTATCGGGCAGGTGGCTGGGTTGGGATTAGCAAAAAAAGCCCGAACCAACAAGTCCACATTTCCATTAAATTTCATGACGTGGCAATAAATTGGTCGCTCTGCCACACAATCTCAAATAAAAGTCCACATTTCCATTCATAATACGTCAGTGTTGACAATACTAGTCAGCACTGACGTATGGTTGAAAAGTGTGAGATTATCGTATTAAATGGGTCCAAAAACCCATTAGAACCGTCCGATTCTTGGGTCTACAATAACAACCCTGACAACATCTCCACACTAGTCAAACCCAAATTGAAATAAAAATTTTCAAACGGGTCGGGTCAAACGTACCTGTAATCGGGGTCTAAGAAAATTTGGCAAAGCTGCCAACTTGTCTGCACAGGTAAACTTATGATGAAAAATATTTCAAATTATTGACCTGAGATGAAAGTTGCATAGTTTTGAATTTGAATCTAGCTTATTTCTCGTCCCGGGTCATATTCGGGTTGAGAGACCCTGATGCTTCAAATTTCGACTTCTTCTTTCATTTTGCGGAGAAGGAACAAGCAACCTTCCTTTGTTTCCCAAGGACCAAGTCTGAGGTTGACTAATTCATCTGTTTTACTTCAGTTTGGAAGGGGGCGATCCTGTTTCAACTCAACCGGGCCTGTTGTTTTAATGGTGTGGCAGCTATTTACCAATGCTCCTCACTTGTTGAACCTTGTGTTGGATTTTGTCCATCAAAGTTAGATAATTTTGGAATAAATAAATTTAATTTTATTATTATTGCATGAATTTATTTATGAACTTATAAGTTTGTTCCATGAGTTTTCATTCAAAATGGTTTTCGACTAGGCATAGGACCAGACGTCATATTCATATGGCCGTTACATTGTATGTCACTAGAAATGTTGATTTCAAGACATAAATATAATATACATAAAATGTGTATATAGAAATGAATTTTGTACAATTTCTCACATGTGTTACTATCTGTCGTATTAAGGAGAGATATGTATCCGTCACCAATGACCCTTTGATCTGAGAGATCCTTATCATTACGATGTTACATTGTGGATTTTGGTACACCAATGGCTGATGTCACATGGACTATATATCGGTGTGTTGGATTTGGAATGACGCATCGTGAACGAAAGAGATACTCAACATGAAATCCACTGCCCTTGATTCCGGAATATCAAATATAGATAATGCATATGATGAATCAGACTATAATCTGGATCCAGTGGTATTTTTGTATATAGTTTACAGAATTTATTTTTTATTTATTAAACATATCAATGTATTATTTCTAATAATGTTTAATCACATTTTTTGTTGTCCGATTATAATCACATGATCTCTGATTAAAGGCATGTACGATGGATTGGGGTTTAGCAGTATTTAATTACATGTCCTATGATCTATCATGAGATATTGTTTAGTAGAGGGTTCAATATGCAAATTAAAGAGTTTAATTATGCATGACATTTAATTGAAAAATTAAAATAAGTTGTTGATATTTTATTTATGACCATTAATTTTTATTTGATAAATATAATTAACTATAATTAAAATATCACAAAGTCATTTCTAGATTCTACATCTTCCCTCTATAGAAGCAAGTTGGAATACAAGTCAAAATATCTCTTCACCAATAGTTTCGTATTCCCTTTAGGAAAATGAATAAAGGAATCCAACACAACTTTAAAGAGTTTTGATTATATATAATAGCACCAAGGGGAGGGAGAACACACAGTGCTGGCCGATTTTTCTCTCCACTCTCTCTCTTGTCAAAAGTAAGGTGCTTTGTGGTTTTGAATTTCAAGTTATTGATGATAGTTCGAGTAGATTATTTGCTTCAATTTGAAGATTCAAGAGTTGAACATCTTTAAATCTCATCGTTGCCCATGTGTGGAAGAACTATTATTTGGAGGAGGAACTACACTTACAGTTTTCAGGCAACCTATGTTTCTTGTTTAATTTTATTTTTATGGAAAAAGATCTCAAACTTGAATGCAAATTTAAATATCCAATCTGATTCTGATGCACATTTAAGTAACAAGATTAGTGGTTGAATCCCAACACCTTGAAACCTTCTCTCTCTCTCTCTCTCATTTTTAGGGACAAATAGAGTCCTGTTAAGAGACATATGCCTTTTTTTGCTAAAGATCAGATTATATTAAAAAAAATGAAAAATCAATAGAAGGAAGAAAAAAAGACTGGGCATACTCAACTAGATACAAAGACACAGATTTAGGGAGAACACACCTTTGGCAATACCATCAATAGGAACGCCCAAACCCAAAAAACTAAAAGCTGAAATGAAATCAAGGCCTACAAAATGCATCATTAAGGAGGTATTCCTTGATGCGAGAAGGAAAAGCAACCTGAGAAGAGGAAGGATAGTTAATAGTTGCATTCTTGGCTAAAAAGTCAATGATACTATTTACTTAATTCTCTAAAGCAATGAGCAAACTTCCATGTGATAGAAGACAAAGAAGGCCAAATGAAGAACCAATCTTGTATTAAATACTATGGAATTGAACCAACTTGAGTGGAGACAACAACCAAATCTGATTTGCATTCAATCCAGAGCTTTTCAACATTCATCTCCTTGGCATTAAGTAAACCATGTATGAGACTTGAATATTCAGCTTCATAATTTAAAGCATTCCCTAATAACTAATTGAATGCATTGTTGAACTAGGCTTCACTACTAAGAGGGGGGTGAATTAGTAGTCACACAAATTCTTTCCAAAATCAAAGTCTCACTAACAGTCAACTGTTCACTACATACACACAACTGGCAACCAAGAGCTGATTCAAATTACCTGTAAACACCATTGGCTGGGGCACCCCATTGGCCAGCTAAAGTTTGTGTGTACCTTAATTAGGTCAACCAGGAGTAGCACACCCACTCTGGAAGCACCACATCACTACACAAAGTACAAAAACAAATCACAACACACAAATATACATGGTTTGGCAATAAGCCTGCATCCACGGTGCAATACAAATACTGAGTTTCGTATTTGCACATATACTCTCCAACATTGCAACAACAGATATGGCTTCGGTCCTTGATCATACAAAGACGAAGGGCACCTACCCCAATAACTCACAGCCCCTACTGTGAGTACCTAAGTATGTCTAGGCTTTTATCAAACACCTTATAAGCAACTACTCATAAGGGTATTACAATGCAATAAATTGGTTGAAAATAAAAATCCAATCCCAACATCGATCAACTAGGCATTTACAATATTAAACAACATGCCTTATGATCTAATAAATTAAATGTTGGATAGAAATCACCTAAGTAGGCTAGCCACTTGAAGTTCTCCACTCACAAGCATCACTACAATCTCCTCCAAGTTTCTTGAACCTCCAATGCTGTGATCAAACTTGAAATATGTTCAATCCAAGCTTTCAAGTGATGCAATCAACAAGGAACTATTGATTTTCAATTCTAGGGTACTCTTTTTCTCAAACACATTGTTCCAACACCTTCTTCTCATTCTCCTGAGAAATACCCCCGCTTGAATCACACAAATCCGTGTTGAAATGACCAAGTTATGCCCATTTGAAGATTGGAGGGGAATTCTATAACCTTAGGGTCATTTCGTGATGCGGGGAAGATCACTATTTAAAGTCGTGCAGCCGCTTAGCGTCACGAATAGTCAGCTACCACAGGTGTCGTTCGATCTCCAAGATTCTGGCTTCTTTCTTTTCGGCCCTTAGATCTAAATCCAGACAATTCTGACTGAATCTGGGCCTTCCATTTGAAACAATCAAACTTCTTAAAATTATAATCAGGCCACTACACCAATTTTTAAAAAGGCCTTGTGCCACCCGTGCACGTGTGCCATGAGAGCTTTGTTGCTGCCCAAGCACGCTGCACCAATGAGTGCCTTTGCTACCCAGCTGAGCTTGGCCATAAGCCATGTGGCCTTGCCACAGCTACAAATCCAGTCCTTCCATAGGCTATGTGGCCTCGTATCTTGCCACCTTACTTCAAGACACTCCACCTCGCTGCGGTGCCTAGGTGCCATTGGCCTTGTCGGCCTTCATGCTACCATGCCCATGCTGACCGTGACCTATTTTGCTGGTTGCTATGCATGCTGCAACCTCATCACATCTCAAGAACACTTGCCACCTAAGCACCCTAAACATACACATCATTATACCAATTCATATCCATACATCATGCTACGACCATACCAAGCAACATAATACATCCATCCATCTTATGATTGAACTCATGTAAAATGACACAATACCCATGCATGCATCCATTATATGACACAAACCATGCATCCTCATGACATTATATGATGTACTCACATCATTTACATATCATTTCACATGCAGCCATCATCATTACATTGTATCATGATGCATCCACATGGTGAATTCCATTATTCCACATCACTTTTACACCAACAAGAATCTGTCATATAATGCCGAATCATCTCCAAGCTCGCAACCTTCTCAGATTTGCTTATAAATCGTGCGATCGTACAAAAATTAACATTACTTCTCCGTACAAACTCGGAATTTAATGATTCCAGTTGTATTGGAAAGAAGATTCATCGCACTACAACTATTCAATTCATAATTTCGTTAGATTCTACCAATTGGATGTTTCAAATTGGGTCCAAAGTTACCCCTTCCATGTGCTCCTATGATGCACTTTCAAAAATTGACATGAACCAAAACCCTATTGCTTCCAGCCTCTGTTAAACATTACCAAACACCATAAAATGCTGCCAACCACATCCAAACACTACCATACATGCTAATAAGCCTCAATAAACTACCCATCCTATGTTAGACTTTTTTTACGAATCCAACTAACCAGTACACTACCATAGCCTCAATATGGACACCGGTACCAAAGCAAATATCATTCCTCTGCTCACTATGCCATCTGTGTGAGTGTGTTGCTTAACTGACGGTGTTAACAATAATGACAACAACACCACCAGCCACAGTCCAACAATCTCCCCCTTTGGAATTGTTGGCAACTCATAGATATGCAATGTAACTGACTTACTATACTCATATGCTCCAACACACGAACACAAAACTCATTTGCATATGGCACTCTCTTCCCCATTGACAACAAGTCCAAAGGATACAAAAACTCTCCCTACATGGAAGTTCCCTACAAAGATTCACCTATGGGAGTGCCCACTGCATCTTACCAATCCCATAAATCTAATAATCTCTATGCACTAAGATAAGTGCTCACATTTACTGATAAACTCATCCTCACTCTTTTTTGTGAAGCTCTTCACATGCCAAAATATTTCAACACTTGAGATACTTCTCCCCCTACATATGATCTCTCTTTACTTCAACATACCTACCAAAGAACATGTCAAGTGACTCCTCCCGAGTTAGTCTGAGAGCGAAAAATAGCAATAACACTACTCCCCTTATCATATTCATCTGGTCTTCACTTAGTAATCAAGTCGTGTACACAGCAACACATCAACACTGCTGTCTGCACAAAACAACTCACATGCCACCACATGCTCTACCACATTTGCTACATACTGACAACACATCCACACAGACATAGCCATACAAAGAACTCATCATCTGACGATAACTCAACAAGCTGTAGAAACTGCAATTAGGCTGCATTCTCCATCAAGTGATGACTTCAAGACTTTCCCAAGAACTCTTCCTACAATACCAGAGTTCACCTAGGGGCACCAAAATATCATGGGAAATTTATGAATACCCCCCTATGGTATTGACTTTTTACCGATGCATCCATTTGTAAACACCCTTTACTCGTACCCCCCTGCTTTTCATAATAATTGTTAAGTTAATCCAAACCGTTAATTCTTCCCGTTACCACAAACGGATGGTGTTTGATAGAGTTTTTATGACCAAAATACCCTTAATAGGGTATTCCTAAATTTCCCTTTAACGAATGCACCCACCTCCCAGGCACGAACATATCGCTTCACCTGCAACCATTGATAGGGAGCCGAAGCCCTAACAGCTCTACCTCCACACCTCTCAGGCCACCACCTCCAGCGAAAGCCCTAATAGCTCCACCATTGTCTGCAATCCTTGATAGGGAGTCAAAGTCCTAATAACTCCACCTCCACACCTCTCAGGCCTCCAGCAGAAGCCCTAATAGCTCCATCATTGTCCCTGCCGCAGCGCTGAATCTGGCCACCGCCTCCAACGGTGATTACATCATCCAACTTGCTAACCTAGCTCATTGTGGGTCACCGTGGCTCGTCCCAGTAAGGTTGTGCACTGGTTGACACTCCATTGCAACTTGGAGCAAGTAAAAGTGACGATTAGATCCCAACTTATAGTCTGTAAGTGAAAACCCCTAACATATTTTTATGGAAAAATGAAATGTATGATATGTTTGCTAATTTAGGGTTGATCTGAGTTAAGTAAAGTAGGATTTATGAGCTAATTGATATGATTTTGAGGGTATGTGGTAATGGACTGTGATATTAAGGTTTTATTTGATTTCTGTAAACAATTTGTGATGAAAGTATGATAGGATTTTGCTGTGATTGTTATAAGAAAGTCAAATTAGGTATTTTAAATATTTGAAATTGAAATTAGGAATTTTACGTTGATTGGGTTTTGGATTTATGAAATTGCTGGTAAATTTGACAATGTGTGATCTAAATCTGTTTGGCTTGATCGACTATGTAAGTGTAGTAGGAGGAAATTTATATGTATGAGCTAAATGATCTTCCTATTTGTTATAATATGTGTTACTTCTTAACAATTGAATAATGTTTGCAATGACAGCCCAACAAGTCCTCAATGGACAGAACTATAAGCAGGGTAGTCTACCATTATATGAATGCTAAATGTAGAAAAATGGTTGATGTGGAAAGATATGGATATCTAGACTTAGTTAGTGACATATATAACTCACTGTTGAGTTATATACCCAAAGGAAGATCAGTGAACTTTTCTGTGAAATACATAACACCTGAGGAGCAAGCAGATATGTATGTGGAGAGTGATGCAGATGCACTGAAGATGTTTAACATCTTGAAGGATATGTATGAGGCACACCTTTATGTTTGCAATGTGCAAGTACGTGATCCAATGGAATGCAATACCATCAATGGACACACAACTACAGTGATTGGTGGTGATACATCCACTAATAGACCAGGAAGTGAAGAGCCATTAGTTTATCCAATAGAAGGATGTGTTGGTGAAGAGAAAATACCTGCTACTACTAGTAGACCACCAAAAGCAACTGTGAGAAGGGGTAGTGGAAGACATGGAACTACAGTGAGGAATGATTGCAGTCAAACTGCTGTTCTTGGTGAAAGAACTCAAAGATCTGTCCGAAAAGATGGTATCACATTTTACAACAAGAGTAGTGTAGTGCTGAGTGATATTGGTAGGTCATTTGAAGATGTTAGGATGTCTACCAGATGTGTAGGGATGGATGGTGGGTTTGTTAGGGCATCTACCATAAACAATACAAGTATTAATGAGAATGTTGCCTCAACTAGCATGTTGGCAGCAGACCAGGAACTGAATGAAGATGAACAGGGTAGTGACTCATCAGATGAAGATTGGTAGGCTCATGAATTAGATGAAATATTTGAGAGTTTAAGCAGCAGTGAAGATGAGGCAAGTGAATATGAAGTGGAAAAGGTGGAAGGGAGAGATGGGAACAATAATGATGACAATTCAGGGTTGGTGGAGTCTAGTGAAGGAGATAATGTTTCTGATGTTGAAAGAGGTGTAGACCAACAGATCTCATTGAGAGTTGGTACAGTGTTTAAGAATGTGAAACATTTTAGAGAGGTTTTACAAGATTATGAAGTTCAAGAGGGTTTTCATACTTTGAAGCAAAGGAATGAGAAAGCTAGAGTAACTGCAATTTGTGATGAGAAGGGTTGCTCATGGAGGATCCATGCCTCACCTATTGAGAATGGGATCACATTTATGATAAAGTCACTTAACCCCCCATCACAGTTGTACTAGATTTGGCACCAATAAGAAGGTGAATGCAACTTGGATAGCAAGAAAACTTGGTCCCAATCTGAGGTATGACCCAGATATGAGCATCAATGTCATGGAATCACTTTTGAAGGAGAAGTATAATGTAGAGGTTCAGACAATGCAACTGTACAGGGCAAGATGGATTGCAAAATAAGAAAATGAAGGAAGCCACTCAAAGTCTTATGCTAAATTGGAGGCCTATGGGACAATGGTAAAGCAAAGAAACCCTGGAACTTCATTTGTGATCGAATACCAGAATGCAGAGATATATAGAGTAGAAGTGAATGGAGTGGTGACAGTAATTCCACAGTTCAAGCGTATGTTTGTATGCTTTGATGCATGTAAACGAGGATTTTTAAAGGGATGTAGACCTTTCATTGGCCTTGATGGATGCCATTTGAAAGGGGTATATGGTGGAGTGTTAGTTTCGATTGTGTCAGTTGATGGGAATAATGGTATATTTCCAATTGCATATGGTGTGGTTGAGTCTAAAGGCAAGGACAGTTGGCTATTCTTCCTTCATCACTTACGTGAGTCCATCCAAATCACAATAGACACAGCCACTAGAGACCATTCACATTCATGATTGATAAACAGAAGGTACATCTGCCTGTTTTGCCCTATTTAGTTTTAAGCATATAATTGTTAACATAGTTTACTCTAACAAATGATGTTTGGTTTTCCCTTTTAATAGTTATATTTTATTCTATTGTATAGGGTCTCATTGAAGCAACTTCAATCATTTTCCCAGAAGCAAACCACAGGCATTATAGCAGACATTTATATAACAATTTGAGATCACAGTTTGGAGGTGGGAGTGGATTGAGGACACAATTCTGGGCTGCCAGCAAAGCATATAGTCTGCATAAGTTTAATATGGCCATGAATGAAATGAAAACAATAAATCAGGAAGCATATGATTGGTTGATGAAGAATCCAGTGAAGATGTGGGCAAGACATGCATTTGATCACAGCATCAAGAGTGATCACATTACCAATAATATGACTGAGTCATTCAACCAGTGGGTAGGAGTCGTCAGGAGCAAGCCAATCCTTACCTTGATGGACCAAGTTAGACTGAAGTTGATGGGTAGGCTATAAAAAAGGTATGAGAAGGATTGTAATTATCAAGATATTCTGACTCCAAGGATACAAGAGAGGCTTGATAAGTTGTAGAAAAATGTTAGGTACTGTATGCCAACATATTCAGAGGAAGATGAGTTTGAGGTGCAAGATGGAAGTACTAGGTATATGGTAAACCTAAGAAATCAAAGTTGTGACTGTGGGATCTGGGTAGCAACTGGACTACCATGTAGACATGTAGGATGTTACATTCAATATAACAGGGTCAATCTCTTTGATTTTTGTCATGCATATTACACAACAGAGAGATATCTTTTGGTTAATAAGGGAATAATTCATCCATTACCTGATCCCAGCACACTAGATGACAGTAAATTGCTTCCTCCACCAACGAGGAGATCAGTTGGCAGACCAAATAAAAATAGGAGGAGGGAAAAGGATGAGGCACCTAAGGAAGATGTTAGGAAGAAGTCCAGCAGTATTAGATGTGGGAGATGTAATGAATTTGATCATAACAGAAGGACATGTAAAGGAGGTCCAGTCAAAGGAAAGGACCCAACTTCTTCTCAGAACTGTGGGACCAAGGTAATACTCTACTTATATTTTAAAGTTTTTTACATTAGAACAATGTGTGTTTATTTCCCTTTTTTTCATTTGGTTTTGTTAATGCAACTTTAGAGGAAGAGGCAAGACATGAGTACCACCTTCTCCCAGAGAGTAACCAAGTCCTCTCAAGCATCTTGTACAACTTCACAAACAAATGAACAAGATAAGCTTCGAGAAAAAATGGCATCCAAGGCTACAAAGGAGAAGGCAAGGAGAGCTAGTAAAAAAACCAAGTAACAAGTGGGTTAATGAGTAAGGTATGAGAATGCCTGCATAATTATGAGAAGATTTATTACAATTTTGTTGTTCAATTCTTGATTGAGCTGAGTTGCTAATTTTCAGGTGCCACTGGTGAGGAGTTGCTAAATTTTAAGAATTGAACTACAATTGTGGAGGTGATTAGTGGACAAGAGCTGATGAAGTTGGTGACTAGGAGTTGTTGAAGTTGGTGGATAGGAGCTGATGAAGATGGTGGACAAGAGTTGATAAACTGCTTGAGTTGTTGTCCTTGAATCTGAGTTTATTAGTTGTTGTTTGAAAACAATTGTATAGATTTAATTTGCAATCTGACTCTAAGGATATTTAGGGATCTTAGTTTAATTTTGAATGACCTAACATGATGTGGATCTGATTTGCTGTCCATAGTACTCTGTGTTGATGTTTGAAAACATGTATATTGTTGGACCTATATGGTGGGAATATAGGTACTCTGTGTTGATATTTGAAAACATGTATATTGTTGGACTTATGTGGTGGGAATATAGGTACTCTGTGTTCATGGTAATCCGATTTGTTGTCCATGATGAATTGTGAATACTTGTGTGCTCTGTTCCATAAAGCAAAGCCATATTTGGATGTGGTACTGTTGCAGAATACTGAGGCCAGGGTGCTTCCACTAATTTCTTGATGTGAGCAAAACAGAGAAACTATTTCATAACCTCTATGTCTCTCTCCCTCTGCTGTTAGGCTAATTAGCTATAGATCATGCCATTGCAGCTGTTCTCATCTAATTTAGAGATGTAAGCAAAACAAAGGAACTGTTTAATAATCTCTCTGTCTCTCTCTCTTTGCTGTTAGGCTGATTGGCTCTAGATCAGTTAGATTAGCTCTTGAATAAATTGGGTTTTATTGAGTTTTGAGTATCCATAAAACTTATACCATTGTCATTGCCATTACATCAATTCATTCATTTAAAAACAATGAAACTTTAAATGTGAAATGTGAAAGCCTCCATTACATCAATTCATTAAAACCATAGAGTTGCATAATTCAATACACCAAAAAAAGATGTCAAATAAAGGTCCACTTCCCTCCCCCTTCCCATACATGCATTACATCTTCATAAAACTTACAATTAAGTTCAAGACATACAAAGCTACAATAAGTTGACACATTATCTTCATTGCATCAAGTGACTTCTCCACAACCTTCCTCAAACTACAAAACTCCTCACTCCTCTGTTGCTCCCTCCTCTGTTGGTCTTCAAAAATAATTTCACCCATAGTATTTGGGGCATCATTGGTTAGAGGGCTCTGTCCTGTTTCACCCATGATAGTACACTATTGGAAGAAATTGCAACCACCATTGTTTTTGTCTGCACAGTTATAATAGAGTCTATTCGGGTTGTCTATCGAATTTGAAATCCTCACAGCAACTCTTTTCCTACAGAAGCATAGCTTGTTCTCAAACTTCAGGTACCTTGAATTGCTGTCATTCACACTAATAGAAGACATCTTACCTACAAAACTACAAATTTGCATTTACATTAGCTCTATAGACCACAAAGAAGCATGAAAAAAGTTACAAAAAATTTTCACATGAACTTCCTATTACCTATTCACATATAACATTCTCCCTTCTTGAATCACAACAAATGTTCACATATTCATATGCTCCCTTCTTGAATCACAACAAATGATTATCACAGATGGGAATCATAGCTGGGATACTAGCAGGGAAACTCATTTTGGGTTGATCAATTGGGTGGCGTTTGGGTCTGGGTTTGACAAGAAACTCACAGTTTAGTGAGTTTGGGTCTGGGTGTGAGATGGTCTGATTTACTCTACTGTAATACTCTAATTTACAGTATAATATTCACATTATACCTAATCACACTAATAAATATCATAGGGATTATATAATATCACACTGATTTTTTCAAACTATGAGTAAGGTATATTACTTACAGTAAAAAATCAATGTACCCAGTTATAATAGACCTCAGTAGATGACCTTGGTAGCAGCTCACTCAACCTCAGAGATAATGGAGTGCGACAGGGACAATGGTGGCTTCTGATGGAGGTGGTAGTGGCCGGATTAAGCGCTGCGATATGGGAAAATGGTGGCTTCGGCTGGAGGTGGTGGCCGGATTAAGCGTTGCGATAGGGACAATGGTGTCTTCGGTTGGAGGTGGTGGCCTGGGAGGTATGGAGCTGGAGCTGGAGCTGTTAGGGCTTCGGCTCTTCCTTCTTCTCCTTTTCGATTTGGGAATTTGCTAAGTTAACAGTTGGTTTGAAGGGCAATTTGGTCAGTTAAGTTAAAACTTTAACATCTACCGTGAAGAATTAACGGTTTGGATTAACTTAACAATTATTATGAAAAGCAGGGGAGTACGAGTAAAGGGTGTTTACAAATGGATGCATCAGTAAAAAGTCAATACCACAGGGGGGAATTCATAAATTTCCCAAATATCATTTAGTGAGCTCCCCCTCTCCATATGCACCAGTGTGCACATTAGTGCTTGGGAAATGTGTCTGCTCCCATACCCAACTTGGGTGTTGATTGGGAGGTGATGCAAACTGCACTTGTTTCAATTTGTCTCTCTCTCCACACTCTCTAGGCATCTACCCTGCGTACGTGCCTATGCATCTGTTGTGACTTCATCTCAGATTTACTGCTCTGACTGCCTTTTCTATCAACAACTTGTTTCTTCCACTGCCTACGACCAAGTTGATCCACTGTAGACCCAACTGTTGCACTGCCAACTATAGCAACATCTGCCTGTGCCACTAGTGAACTGAAATCTGAAACTGATCTATTCTTATCTCTCCAAACTCTGTTCATTACAATCTCGATCTTCTGCTTTTGTGTCTCAGCAGTTGTTTGAGCCCTCTAAATTGCTCTCTCTTTCAATATACTAATCAAGCTAACATGAGACATCTTCTTACATTTCCTCACATAATGTCCAAACTCATGACATTGAAGATAAATAACTGGATTTTCTCTCATTGTTTCACCTTTATGCTTGTGCATATCAATCTAAGTCTGTAGTTGTTGTCTCTGTTGCCTGTATGGAGTCATACTCAGGCAATATCTAGCAGTGTGTTTATGCTTGTGACATCTGTAGCACTGTTGTGACTTTTGTATGTGTACAAACCTCCTATGACCATACCCATAAAACTAAGAATCACTCCTAGGTAATGGTCTGTGCCATGGTGTGGGAACCATCTATCTGTGCCTCTGATGGATGACTCTACCAAGTCTTCCAAATCCACCAACTCTACCATTTTGCTTAATACCTCTCTTCACAGCTTGACCTTTCAGCTTACTCATTTGTCTCTGGTTAGTGACGTGGGTAAAGCCATGTTTATCCAAACTACTGCTTGGCCATGTATTTTGTCTTTGACTTGCATGGTCAGTCTTACTGGGTTGGACAAACTTACCCTTACTACTTGACCTAGATTGTTCCTGGTCAACTATATCCACTGACTCAACTGTGCTAACCTGTCTTTGTACATCCTGTGATGACTGAATTGTCATCTCATCATTGCCTATAGATGTCTCAGATACATCCTTGCCTTTCTGGTTTGCCTTGTCTGATTTTGCCAACTGTGCTCTAAGTGCAATAATCTCCTCTTCCATTCCACTATATTTCTCAACACTTGAGTTGAGTTTTGCTTCAAGATCTTCAATTTGCACTTCCAAGCTTGTGAATTTTGTTTGTTGGAACTCTGCCACTTTTGCTTTGAGTGCATCTATCTCTTTCTCCCTTTCAACAAATTCATTGAGAATAAGAGACTGCTCCTCCAGTTGATCTTTTAACATTATGTTTTCTGACTCAAGTTCGGAGTAGATCACACTGAGCTTGGAAACTTAGCTTCAAGTATCTCAACAAACTGTGCATCACATCTGGCTTCTACCACATGTGAGGGATAAGACCTCTCAAGCTCTGACAATTGTATATTCAAAGTGAAGTTCTCTTCTTCAAGCATGCAACACCTCTCATTCCTCCTGATAATGTGAGCTTAAATTGCTTCAACAATTAACCTCAACTCCCTTTCTTAAGTTCTCAAATTGTATATGGTATCTTCTGCATACCTGATATCTCTGAAGGCTACAAAAACTTTCTCTCTCATCATCAAGGTCATCAAGAGCTAACACAAGCTCTTTTTCCAAATCAATGACTCCATCAATGTCTTCATCCTCAACATCAGTATATCCCTCTATACTCTTCTGCTCAATCTCATCAGAAACAATAGATGTTGACTCAATGCTCTCTGCTTCTGGATGACTGTGCAAGTACACCACTGGAACACATGGCTGACCAATCTTGATGCCAGACTTCTCTTCATATAATTTCTGTAACATGTCCCATATAGACTTTAAGGTCTTGCATCCTCTCACTTGAGCTCTAATACTATCCACTAAACCATCTAAAATTGCTTGTTTTGCCTTGGCGGCTACCTTGTGTTGTTTCTTGGAGGCTCCACTGCCTTTGTCAACTACCTCCCAAATTTCATAACCTAATGAGCCCAAAAAGAACTCCATTCTTCTTCTCAACAACATATAATTATTACCATTGAACTCAGGTGCCAATCCTCTCTCTTCTAAAACCATGTTCTGCCCTTGGGATCACTCAGTTGCTGATTAAGCCCTCACTGAGTAGTGGTTCTGATACCATTTGTTGAACTAGGCTTCACTACTGACAGGGGGGTGAATCAGTAGTCACAAAAATTCTTTCCAAAATCAAAGTCCCACTGATAGTCAATTGTTCACTGCATACACACAACAGGCTGCTAAGAGCTGATTCGAGTTACCTATACACACCACTGGCTGGGACACCCCATTGGCTAGCTACAGTTCGTGTGTACCCCCCTCCCCCCCACTTTCCACCAAGATTTATAAGGCCAAGTAGGAGTAGCACACCCACTCTGCAAGCACCACAACACTTCACAAAATACAAAAACAAACCACAACACACAAATATACGTGGTACGACAATAAGTCTACATCCACGGTGCATTATCAATATTGGGTTTTGTATTTGCACATATACTCCCCAACACTGCAACAACAGATATGGCTTCGGTCTTTAATTGTACAAAGACGAAGGACACCTACCCCAATAACTCACAGCCCCTACTGTGAGTACCTAAGTATGTCTAGGATTTTTATCAAACACCTTATGAGCAATTACTCATAAGGGTATTACAATGCAATCAATTGGTTGAAAATAAAAACCCAATCCCAACATCGATCAACTAGGTATTCACAACATTAAACAACATGCCTTACGATCTAATAAATTAAATGTTGGATAGAAATCACCTAAGTGGGCTAGCCACTTGAAGTTCTCCACTCACAAGCATCACCACAAGCTCGTCCAAGCTTCTTGAACCTCCAATGGTGTGATCAAACTTGAAATATAGTTAATCCAAACCTCCAAGTGATGCAATCATCAAGGAAGTATTGATTTTCGATTCTGGGCTACTTGTTTTCTCAATCACACTATTCCAACACTTTCTTCTCATTCTCCTGAGGAAAAACCCACTTGAATCACCCAAATATGTGTTGAAATGACCAAGTTATGCCCATTTGAAGATTGGAGGCAAATTCTATAATTTTGGGGCCATTTCGTGATGCGGGGAAGATCACTATTTAAAGTCATTCAACTGCTTCGCGTCACGAATAGTCGGTTACCACAAAAGCCATTCAATCTCTAAGATTCTGGCTCCTTGCTTTTCGGCCCTTAGATTTGAATCCAGAAAATTTTGACTCAATCTGGCCTTCCATTTGTAACAATCAAACTTCTTAAGATTACAGTCAGGCCCCCTACACCAATTTTTTAAAAGGCCCTGTGCTGCTCGTGCGCATGTGCCATGGGGGCCTTGTTGCTGCCCAGGCGCGCTGCACCAATGTGTGCATTTGCTACCCAGCTGGGCTTGGCCATAAGCCATGTGGCCTTGCCATAGCTACAAATCCAATCCTTCTATAGGCCATGTGGCCTCGTATCTTGCTACCTCACTTCAAGACACTCCACCTTGCTATCGTGCCTAGGTGCCATTGGCCTTATGGGCCTTTATGCTACCATGCCCATGTTGACTGTGAACTATTTTACTGGCTACTATGCATGTTGTAACCTCATCACATCTCAAGAACATTTGCCACCTAAGCACCCTGAACATACACATCATTATACCAACTCATACATTATGCTATGACCGTACCTAGCAACATAATACATCCATCCATCTTATGATTGAACTCATGTAAAATGACACAATACCCATTCATGCATCCATTATATGACACATACCATGCATCCTCATGACATCATATGATGCACTAACATCACTTACATATCATTTTAGTAAAACTATTTAGTTCATGATTTCTTTAGATTCTACCAATTGGATGTTCCAAATTGGGTCCCAAAGTTACCCCTTTCGTGTACTTCTATAATGCACTTTCAAAAACTGACATGAACCAAAACTCTATTGCTTCTAGCCTCTGTCAAACATTACCAAACACTGTAAAACACTATCAAACACCTCCAAACACTGCCACACATGCTCATAAGCCTCAGTAAACTATCCATCCTGTGTCTGACTTGTTTGATGAATCCAACTAACCAGTATTAACTATTTTTATTTGATTCAAATGGGTGTGTACTTTCTTATTTGGTTTCAGAAATTTTGTTACATAAGTTCCAGAATTGCTTTAACAAGGGACTTTAGCAATGGATTGGATGTTCTAATTAGAAATCTTGAGATTCCTTCATGAGGTAAGTATTAATCTACATTCCAGGAGTTTTGTGTTAAAACCAGGGTTTTGAAAGGGAATACATTGTTTTATGATTTCAGGTTTTAGAAATTGATTGATTATATTTTGGTTTATAAATTAGAAGAATTGATTATGCTACTCATAAATCTAAAATACTAGGATGGTTTGTATGTGAATGAATCGGTATATTGAGATTGTTAGAATCATAAATTTACATATTGGAATGGTATAAAATTATGAATATGTTTGATGTGATTGTAGAAAATCTACATTGAGGGTTTATGGTCAGTGGATATTGGACTGTTATTGGCCTCATGGTATAAAATCATAAATCTGAAATACTGGGATGGTTTGTATGTGAATGAATCGGTAATATTGTGATTGTTAGAATCATAAATTTACATATTGGACTGTAATTGACCTCATCTGGGACGCCAGTGGGTATATTGATATGTATTAGACCTTGACCAACATATATTGGACCCCATATGATTGGTCGGTGTGACGAGCTCCTATGGGGATCTCGAGCCCTCTGCTGTAGTAGGGTAAGCTCCAAAAAGGGACCCCAGGCCCTCATTTGACTCATCAGTGAGGATTGTTTGAATTGATTAAACCTCTTTGAGTGTTTCCAAATGTATTGAAATCTATGGAAAGAAATGAAAATAATGTAAATCCTTCGTGAGTGAATTAAAAAAATTCTCCCAAAAAAAAAAAAAAAGAATTAAAAAAATTAAACATTTTCCCTTATTGGAGTTGATAATTGGAAATGATATGAATTCATTGGAAATGAATTAGTGAACATTTTTCCTATGTGGAATTCTAGAGATGTTTAATTGTTATGGAAATTTATTGAACTTCTTCTCTAATTGGATCTTTTCCTTTATTCATATTTATGTGTGTGTATGTGAACAAGTTTTAGATCAATTTTGCCCCATTGAAATTTTATTTTTGAGATCACCTATTAGACTTGAATCAATGAAATTGTGTTTAAAGGTCTTCCAAATACAATTTTGTAATACAATAATGATTCTATTATGATATAGTTTGTGATTAGCTACTTATTGGGCTAATGTTGCTCATCCCTCGTCATTATTGAATTTTTTTTTTTCAAATTGATGATTAGAGCTCCTAGAAGTGGCTAGACCCTTGGGTAGGCTTTGTGCAAAGATTACTTTTGTTGAAGTGATACTTTGATGTAGTATTAGAAGAAGTTTGAATACTTGGAAGATTATATTTAGTGTGATCTTGAAGGTATTGTAATTTTTGGAATCGGTGACCCGATAGCGTAACGGATTTGGATAAGGTATAGAACCATTGCATTCAAATTTGAGATCAACTCATAACGAATTGAAACAGAAAAAATAGGTTACCTTAGAACCAAAATTGAAATTTCTCCTCCAGATAATAGTTCTTCCACACTCGAGCAACGATAGGAATTGAAGATGATCAACACTTGAATCTTCAATTAAATGCAAGCAAATAACGGAAACTATCGCCAAGATATTTGAGATTCACAATCTCAAATCAGCACCACCACTCATACGAGAGAGAGAGAGAGAGAGACCAGGTGGGAGCTCCAAAATTCGGTCAAGCTTGGTGTCTCCCTCCCCTTTGGTACTGCCCTTACATAACTCAACTCATTAGGGTTGAAAGGAATCTTAACTTTTTATTTCTTAAAGGGATTGCCCAAAAAAAATCTAAAAGGAATTTACCCAAATAAAATCTAAAAAGGATTTGATATCTCTTTGACTATGGTTGATGATTTTATTAAATAAAATTACTATAATTGCGAGTATCTCTTTCGTTCACCTTGCGCAATTTTTAATCCAACACACCAATATATAGTTTAGATGATCAACCATTGGTGTACCAAAACCTGTAACATAACATTATAACGATAAATATCTCTTTGGTCAAAGGGTCAACTGGTGATGGGTATATATCTCGTCCTTATACCACAGGCAATAACACATGTAAGAATTGTAGCAGATTCTTTTCTATCCACATACATAATGTGTAATACATTTATATCCTGAAATCATCAATTCTAGTAACATACAATGTAATGACTATATGAATAAGATGTCTGGTCCTATCTCTAGTCGAGAACTATTTTGGGTGAGAACCTATGAAACAATCTTATAAGCCAAAAACACATTCATGCAATAATAGAAATTAAATTTATTTATTCAAATTAATTTGGATTTGATGGACATATTCTAAAAAATCTTCCACTTGTACATCAAAGACAATTTCCCATATGCTTTACACTCATACTTGCTACATGTTTCTTAACACTATAGGTTACAAGCCCTTTATCATGGGATCCAGCATGTTGTCTAATGAGTCTATCTTCATTACAACATCACCATGCTTGATAATCTTTCTAATCAAATGTACTTCTGCTGCACATGTTTGTTTATCCGATGGGCCCTAGGTTCTTTTGCTTGCGCAATAGTCCCCTTGTTATCATAATAAAGGTATAGGCCCTTTGAAAAAACCAGGAACAACACCTAGGTCACTCAGAAATTGTCTCAACCAAACACTCTCTTTGGCTGCTTCACTGGCTGCAATATACTTAGTCTTAATGGTAGAATCGGTTGTAGATTTCTACTTTGCGCTCCTCTAATAATTACTCGTCCTCCCAACATAAAAATCGTTTTAGAAGTAGATTTCCTACCATCCTTATCGATTTGAAAATCTAAATCAGTATACCCCATTGTTGACATATGTTCAGTACCATAAACCAAGAAATAATCCTTAGTATTTTGTAAATACTTGAGGATATTCTTTATAATAGTCCGATGCTCACATCCAATGTTGGACTGATATCAGTTCACAATCCCAATTGAATAGTAGATATCTGGTCTAGAACATAACATAAAAAACATTTTAGAATTCGATTTCCTATCATCTTTATCAATTTGAAAATCTGAATCAGTATACCCCATTATTGACATATGTTCAATACCATAAACCAAGAAATAATCTTTAGTATTTCGTAAATACTTGAGGATATTGTTTATAACGGTCCAATGCGCATGTCTAACGTTGGACTGATATCGGTTCACAATCTCAATTGAATAGCAAATATCTGGTCTAGTACATAACATGTCGTACACAAGACTTCCCACTACAAATGCATAAAGAATTTTCTTTATTTCTTCAACGTTCTCTTGAGATTGAGGGCATTGAAATTTAGATTGATTAACTCCATGTCTGAAAGAAACATTTCCTTTCTTGCAATTCTTCATGCTAAACATAGCCAAAATCTTATCTCTGTAAGTGGATTGTGACAAGTCTAACATCTTTCTCTTGCAATCTCTCACAAGTCTAAATCCTAGGATGTAACTGGCTTCGTCAAGAATTTTTATTGAAAAAATTGTGGACAACCACATCTTCACAAATGATAGCATTTTCACATCATTATCCATTAGCAATATATCATTTACATACAATACAAAAAAACATACTGCGCTCTCACTAACCTTCTTGTAGATACATGGTTCATCCATGTTTTGATAAAACTAAACGATTTGACTGTTTGATCAAATCGAATGTTCCAATTCCTGGATGCTTGCTTTAATCCATATTTTGCACACTTTGTTCTCTTGATCAATGATAGATAGGTCCACTATATTTTTCATGTGAATGTCAAATCATTCTATCCACTTGGCAAAAAGTAGAGGGCATCTGAGAAGGGATTCCCCCAATGGACATGTAGGTACTCTCTTCCTTTTAAGATTTTAGCCATTTGACTTCGTCTTGTATTTTAAAAAAAATACATAACCCTAAAAAAATAAAAATAAAGGAAAAATATTGTAAAGTTTTTATTCTAAATTTCTTGAGTGAAATATTGAAATTTTTTTGATGGAATGAACTGAGTGAAGTTTCAACTAAAAAAATTTTGAAGTCTAAGAACATTTATTTCAGTTAGAGAGATTAAAATTCCTTCATTTAGAAATTGGTGAAAGGTAAGATCTCTTCTTCAACAAAGATATCTCTGAGTTAATGGGACTTTCATAGCCCCATAAGAAATCAAATCTTGCAAAAGCTAAAGAGCTGAGGAACATTCAGGTTGTATGGATTCCAACACTTACAGAAAAAAGAAAAATAAAATAAAATAGTCCATCACTACACTTTATGGAAGCAACAATGTTGTCTCACAGATTCCCTTGCAATGGGGACACCCCCACCCCCCTCTTCCCCTCCTATTCTCCCAATAAAAGGTTTATGCGTTTTTTTTCACTTGTTATCCTCTTAAACCAAAAACATTCAATGCTGATTTAGTAATCACCATTAAACCTAAACCTAAGATCAACAAAAATCCTTGCTCTAATCAGAATTTTTTGTCGGTGATTTACCACTAATTTTGCGTGATTGTAACGCAAGTAACTAAGATCAATTGGTAATCATGCTTATGTTTAAGAGATCTTGTTTTAGTGTTTATGTTGTGTATAAACAGGGGAAGAAAGAGGAGGGAGAATAGCTTCCCCTGTCTCTATCTTTGCTTTTAGATGGAATCCTTGTGATTAATGCTTCTAAGTAACCTTATTATATATAAGAAAAGGATGGAATTATGTGGAGTTAGGCTATTCTCTAGAAGAAAAAGGTGGTGCACTTGCTGTGGAGAGAGAGAGAGAGAGAAGGGAAAGGGATTCCAAGCCCTGCCCAACTCTGCCTTTTTTTGAGTGATTCTCTCCAAGTTTGCCTCCTACTTTACATCCAACTAACTTTTTATCTTTTAGGGGTTTTTTGTTTTTTAAACAATCATTTATTGTTTAGCCTGCCATTTGATTGCATCTAATCTTAAACACCTCTCTTCTTCTCTTTCTTGAAAAGAAAATTCTCATTGTAACCAAGTGGCCCAGCTGGTTTATTGTTCAAAAGCAAAAAATTCCAGAGGCACTTTTGAGTTCTCACCACCCAATTTTATGATTTGTTTTCAGATGTTAAAGTCAAATTCATATGTGTTCTTAAGCATAATTGAATTATGAACAAAATGTAATAGAGCTGGATTTATTTGTGATGAAGTTGGCTCCACATAGTATACCACTAACTCTATTAAATTATTGAGGAGATCTAAATAGCTAAAAGTGAAATCCAAAGGATTCTTGGTAATCTCCTTGTAGGGGTGTCAAATGGTCGGTTTGGTTTCTGTTGGGTTGAATCGGTTTTGGTCTTGAAATGAATGAGATAAAACCAAATTGTTAAGAAATTTTGGTTTTCGATCGGTTTTGATTTCGAACCAGAGCGATTTTGATTTATTACGATTTTTCAATATTAGGTTAATACCGGTTTAGATTAGTTTGTTTTCGAGTTTGAACCACAATGAAATCTTACATTTATAACTTGTACTGAGCAAAGATTTGATAAAAACACTTTAATTCATCTTCCCTTAGTCAAACAAGTAAACAATCAAGAATAGTAAAATTGATTTGATGTGTTCACGCATCTATACATTCTTGTTAGGATTGATTTGATGAGAGGATAATAACCGTGAGAAAATGGGGGTTTCTTACCGTTATTGAATGGGGATGGGGAAATCCATCTAAGGAAAGATCTTTTGGAGAGATTGGCTCATTTTAGAAATCCTAAGTCATCTTCAACCACTTCTTCTTTCAAACCGAGTTCAAGGTTTTTCCCAACTATGTTTTTGATTTTTTTTTTCATTTATATACATGAATCGGATTACAATGGGTGTAGATTTTTTCCATCTAAGGCAAGATCTTTGGATTTTTTCCAAATTTTTCCTTTTGTCTATTTCAATTTTTTATATTATTTTAATCAATACTGAACCATACATGAACCGATCCAGCTTTAACCAATTTTTTTGTAACGTTAGACCGATATAGACTGATCCAGAGCCCTAACTGATCCCGAGACCGATCCCAAGATTAAGAACCATGAGCCATATAACTCGCTTTGTTTCACCAGTTGTAAATATGGATAGTATCCAACCCGACAGGAAATAACCGAACCCGATTCAAAGACCTTTTTTGTGTTTTTGTGATACCCAATTCAACAACCTATTGCTTCCAAAATTCTGAAGATTATTACTCATCCACCAACCATTCAAAGGATGATTCTTCTTCTTCTTCTTTGGGTCTTACAGATCGCATCTAGTAATACATTAAGAATCATATGAGTTGTCGAGGCTGAAATGAACCCACTCAGATGACCCAAATAAGCATAACTTGTACGGGTAATTAGATTGGAGTAATGATTTGGGAATAAGAAAATCATATATCGTAGAGGGATCCATCCATTAACATGAAATTGCAAATGTGCTCTTTAGTATCATCCACAGTCCTCCAAATCCCACCCCCATAGTTACCACATTTGTGAATGTATCTAGCTCAGTTTTTTGCTATGCCTTAGCACCTTTTTTTAATGTGGGACCCTCACTTGCATATACTAGTATATTGTTATATGGGAGAAGGAACGCTATTTGGTCGTGTGATTCCTATGGTAGCGCAGCGACCAATGGTAGTGCACATCCAAGCATCCAATATGGGGAGTGGGGTGGTCATTTTGCCACCCAAGCAGCCTTCTTTTTCCCTTTTTATATGTATGTAGGTAAGGGTGTCAGCATCAAACCGAAACCGTTTACCTTAACCGAATCGAGCCATTTAAATCGAAACCGTTTGATAAATGGTTCGGTTATGATTTCAAAATTGAAACCATTTAATTAAATGATTTAAACCGAACCATTTAAGAGGTGTACCTAGGCGCATGGACCACTTGCCCAGGCACCATTCTTTTCTTCCTTGTCGTTTTTTTAATGCATAACATGTGATTCCATGTATCATAACAATGTATACAAACCAATAGAAAACTTTAAAAAAAAATCACATATCTTAACTTACAAAATAATAACAAATACCCAAAACCCAATACGGCAATTTAATGCCTTGCACTACGGGAAGTGCCTGGCCGCCAACTATTACTATTATAAAATAAGGATATTTACCCAAAAAAGGAAAAAAAAATTGGAAAATGAAATTAATATGTAATTAATTTTAAGGAGAAAGTTCTCTATCCGAGAATGTGGCCTATGCCAACACTCCCATGAGTCTCTCTCCTCTCCATTTGAAAAGATACCTCTGCCCCCTTGTTTTGAGGAGGAGAGAGATAGACACATGGGACTGTTGGTGTAGGCCACACTCGTGAACAGAAAACTACTTCCCTTAATTTTATATTTGAAATCTTGGATAGACATATATTTTAAGGGAAAAGACCTCTCAGCCTAAAACGTACACTATGTCTCATCACATGTATTATTTTATTAAATTTTTTTAAATAAAAAAATAATGATTAAAAAAATATGAGAAAAATTCTCAGTGGGAGACACAAAGACTATGCTGAGACATTATTGGAAAGCAAAGTGACCGCCCCGTCTCCTATGAAAGGCAAAGATCCCACACCCTAGATGTTAGCGTGTGTGACCATTGTGTTCCCCACAAAAAATGCTCCCCAAAAACAATAAATGTGAGAGGATATAAACTACACTACTTGCTCAAAAGAACCCTCTCTCAGATAGTTAAATAAATAATGTAATGATCGGTTGGAAATTAGGATTTTTGTATTTGATTAGTTTCTGAATAGATTTGGATACCTTTCTAACAATGATTTTTCACGTACAGATTATACTAATTGGATACAAATACAAATCAAATATGGATTTTTGACCTCCCATTTACATTTCTGTTGGGCATAGGACCACCCCTCCTCCCATATTTAGATTGAGAATGGAGATCACTGTCAGGACACGTGGCCCCTACACATAGACACAAGAGGGTGAAATGATCACCCCCCCGCCTGTAAGCCTATCCCTCTTGGTCTTGGATGCCTGTGCTTGTGCTCCCATTGCACCGCACTGGCGGCGCAGGGATATGCGACCTGCTAGCTTCCGTTTTTTTTTATCAAACGCTAATCAATCTTTCTCCCGTCTCTTTCTCCCTCACTTTCTCATTTCCCCATATATGCCCAAAATCTGAACAAAAAAAAATAAAAAAAAAAGCAAAGAAAAGAAACAAAACAAATTTCAAAAAATTAAAATCCTTCCCTTCTTCTTGTTCTTCTCTTTCCTGTCTTCTCTCCACAATTTTCTTCCTCCTCTCCCTTCCCAGAAATTTCATCCCTTCCTCTCTCTCCCTCTCTATCTATACCGTCCCAAACCCTCCACCTATCACAACCCCTATTTGAATAGCCACCAGAGAGACAAGCTATATAAGTCTCTGCAACTACTTCAACCCATCAAGAATACCAAGAATCCAAATGGGCTGAGATTTGAGAGAGAATGAGAAGAACCACCGACGACAACCACCACAAGAAACCCACTACACCCAAAACCAAGTCATGAGACCGATTCAACCCCCACCGCCCACAACCACCACAAATCGTTCTCGCCGGAGACCAGACCTAACCCTCCCTCTCCCCCAACGCGACCCTTCCTTCGCCGTCCCTCTCCCTCTCCCTCCCGTTGCCACCAGCATGACCACCACGACTACCATCACCAACACCTCCACTACCTCCTCCTCCGCCACCTACCCACCACCAGCCCCCTTGAGTTTCAACGAACTCGAACGACTCAACCGCGTCGGAAGCGGCAGCGGTGGAACTGTCTACAGAGTCCGTCACAAACCTACCGGCCGTCTCTACGCCCTCAAAGTCATCTACGGAAACCATGAAGACTCTGTTCGCCGCCAGATCTGCCGCGAGATCGAGATCCTTCGCACCGTTGACAACCCTAACGTCGTCAAGTGCCACGGAATGTTCGATTACGGCGGTGAAATCCAAGTCCTCCTCGAATACATGGACGGTGGATCTCTTGAACAAAAACACATCGCGAATGAACCAATCCTCGCCTCTGTGGCTTACCAGATCCTCTGTGGCCTCGCTTACCTCCACCGGCGCAGGATCGTTCATCGAGACATCAAACCCTCGAATCTCCTGATAAACACAAGAAATCAAGTCAAGATCGCAGATTTTGGGGTTGGTCGGATTCTTGACCAAACCATGGATCCATGTAATTCAGCGGTTGGGACGATTGCTTATATGAGCCCTGAAAGAATCAACACAGATTTAAACCACGGTGTTTATGATGGATACGCCGGAGATATTTGGAGTCTTGGGGTCAGCATCTTGGAGTTCTACTTGGGTAGGTTTCCGTTTAACGTGGGTCGCCAAGGAGATTGGGCGAGCTTGATGTGTGCGATTTGTATATCGCATCCACCGGAGGCACCGGTTACGGCTTCAAGAGAGTTCAGAGATTTTATTTCTTGTTGTTTGCAGAGAGAGCCAGGGAGGAGATGGACTGCTGCGCAATTGCTGTTTCATCCGTTTATTACTCAGAACAATCATGGAATCAACAACAACAATAACAACAACAACGGCGGTATTGGTCTTAGCAGCAGCCAGAATCAGGTTCGTCAGCATCAACTTCTACCCCCTCTTCAACATCAACACTCGTCTTCTTCTTCCCCTTCCTCTTCCAATGGCTGATTTTTTTAATCGAATTTGTAGAATTTTGTGACATGGGTTGAAACTGCTTCAATTTTAGTAGAAATGGAGGGATGGGTCAGCTCCAATTGCAATTTTTAATCAATCAGTTGGCCCAATTCTTGCTTTTTGTTCCTCAGTCAGTGATTAGAGAGATTAGATGTGGTATCAAGGTTTTCTTTTCTTCAGTCTTTTTTTTTTTTTTCTTGAAGTCCTCTTGGATATTTGGTCAATTGAGGTGACTGGCTGGATTCATACTGAAGCCCGTAAATCATGGGGCAACTTGGCTTTGTAATTTTTAGGCTTCAATCTTGGTATCTTTGGTGGAGAAACATGAAAAGTGAAGGAAAATTTGTAACTTTTCTTCCATGTCATGATTTTCCTTCTCTGAATGGATTGGTTGGGGAAAAAAAAAGGGTTTGTAGTGCAGATCTTTTAAGAAAGCTGGGTTCATACTAGATTTGGAACTTAGATAGGGGAAAGAAAAAGAATCTAATGTGAGGCCAGTGGTGTTCAGTTTCAACTGGATAAGCATCTGTATATTGCCAATATGTTGACAGTTTCTTGTGAGCATCTGTAGGCTCTGCACCCAAAACAGGTTAATTCTATCTTTGAGCTTCTACCTCTTTGTGGTAGTTTACCAAAGATCAAAATCTTACTAAAAGGGGAGAGTGTTTGACTAATTGTGGCATGACCCTTTATTTTATCCCCTATAAAAAGCATTTAAAGGAAAAGGTGAAAAATCTATCCAATTACTCTTTTACCTTACACACTCATACGTGGTAGCTCTTTTTGTAGACTAACTACTACTGTTTTTGTCTCAATGAACTTTCATGCAGATGATCTTATTAATGGGTCTTTGTCCCCTTTGTTAGAACAGTATTCTTCTTACCTGGTTTTTGAACTACTTTTACTTGCTATTCATTCAGTTTACTCCTTCCCCTGTTTCACTTTTACACCTCTCGTCATTATGCCTTACCTGACCATTTCATTTTCAACACATGTTGATCTCAAACTCTCTTGATGAGAGATGAATCACCCTACCCTGTTTGATTCTTTTGCATTATTTATCTATACTAAATAAAAACTGGGGGAGAATTTTTGAACTAAAAAACTGGGAAAATGAAGTAGGTATTATTTTTATGTTCTCAGAAATTGTGAACTAGCTATTCAACTTTAGTTGGATGATTTATTAAGCCCCCCCCTTAGGTTATTGAAATCAGGGGAAGGCTCAAAGCAGATACAAGATTATACAAGATTTTTCTACTACATATCTCTATGGTGAATTGTGAAGTTGAAGCTCTACTAAATCTTCCAGTGACAGAAAACTGAAGACCTGTTCATGTTCATATTCATCTTTGTAGAGCACATGGATGATAGAACCCCAGGCCCAGATGGATTGTATTGCTTTCTTGGTCCCAAGACTTGATAAAAGGTTGCAAAATGTCCTGCCTTTCATTGTGATACATGATGACCCCATGATTGAAACAAGGCTATGTACCAGACTATTTACTGTCCTTCATTCCTAATCATCTCCAAATAACACTTCTTCATAGATCCTGTATTGGTTAGTTGACCTATGATTGAAACAAGTCTTGATTGCTGTTTTGACTTGCCAAAAGTTTCACTTTCTTTCTCTATTGGAGGGTTTTATTTATTTTCCTGAACCCTTATTGGACAGTTAAGAATCCTAAAGTGTAAATAACATAAATTCTTTAACCTAATTTTTTTTGGGGAAAATTACATGATTAGCTATTTTTGGGTTTTCATTTACAAAACTATCCACCCTATGTTTGAGTTAACAAAAATAGACAAAAACAAGTTTAGTTTTACAAAACTAGACAAAACAGTGACTCTCCTTCCTCCGCAGTTTCCCTCTGAAAAAATCTCTTTTTTTTTTTTTCTTTCTGTTACTTGGGGTAGCAGAGAATGGCGGTGGTTGGGACAAGGGTAAGGTTGTAGGGAACGGAGAATGCCTGGACGAGAAGGCAATGACGGGGGTAAAAATATCTAAAAAAGTAAATGTGGGAGGGAGAGACACTTTTGTAAACCATAACTTGTTTTTGTCTATTTTTGTTAACTCAAACATAGAGTGGACAGTTTTGTAAATGAAAACCCAAAAGTAGCTAATCATGTAATTTCCCTTTTTTTTTTTTTTTTTCCCATAGATGCATAGATGGTATCAAGAAACATGTGATAGAAAATCCCCTTTTCCCAAATCATCACGTAGGTGGGATTAGGTTTCAGGGAGTTCATTGAAGGCTTGAAGTCAATTGCAATATATTATTTTAGCAGAGAATCAGTTTTACCATACAGAAGAGTTTGTGGAGTGCGAACACTTGGGCAGGTTCCGTTCACATTATATTTTCCGGTAAACCCTTTCACACCTCTTTACAAAAACCGTTGTTTCATAGAAGTATCCTTTTGTAGACGCTTCAAAATAAAAAATTTTGATTTCTTAGAAAAAATGGATTGACCTGTAAAAATTTGGTCATAGAATTGCAGTGAAAGATAATTCAATAAACGGAAAAAAAAAAAAACCAGTAGAAAGCTAGCCCACTCACTCAAATATTGAACTCAATGAGTCATAATTGTTCATGGGGAAAACCAGACGTACTTCCCCTCTTAGATGTCAGAAAGTGAGAGAGATTGGCGAGGATTCGGAAAAGATGGGTTTTGTTAGGCTGGTCGAGTTTACAGTTTTACCCATCAATTCTGTTGCCCTGAATACTATAGTGGGGTCATTTGTTTGACAGGGAGGGTGGGGTGGGAATTTTGTGGGACTGGTTCAGGTGTAGTTGGCTGGGAAACATGGGTGGGATTTGTACTTTTTCCATGAACAGTAATCAAGTTTCATCAATTTGGTCGGACTTTGGATAGGATAGGATGAGGATTTTCAAATGCTGTGTCAAGCATTTAAAGTTGTTTCGCGAGTGCGGATTGCGTCATTGTACACGTACCGTCTAAGGACCTCTAGGGCCACTCATATCCAGGAATCCACTGTGAGATCCCAAGAGAAGTGGATTCCATGTCAGTGGCCTTGGAGGGCCTTGGACGATACTTATACAAAGACACGATCCGGTCTCCACCAAATTAATCAAATAAGGTTGAGGTGGGATTGGAAGTACCACATTAGCACTTTACCATCCACGTAAGTCCCGGCTCCTCTCCTACGACCTGCCCCTCCATCCTCTCTCCTACCGGACACAAGTAAGGGAGAAATGATTGTCCTACCGCTGCTCGGGTGGGGTCCACCCCTGTTTGTGTTAGGTAGGAGGGATGGAGGTGGGGGCAGGTCGTAGGAGAGGAGATGGATCCTAAACAAAGTTAGACTTTTTAGGCGTCAGTCAGCCAAACCCAAAATGTAAATGAATAGAGCTTTATGATAAAAATAGAGTGTGGAAGACCCAAACCTCCCACTCTTTCCCTGCTCGACTCTAAATAATCCTTGAATTTTAAAACTCTTTTGGGACAATATCTATAGGGCAAAGCTGTTTGTAAACAACCCGGTTACTACATATTTTTTGTGATCACTTGATTTTTATTCATTCACCTTCTCTCTTTGTTTCTTTGTTTTAGGATATGGTGACGGAGAAGAACTCTGGTTGCGGTCTGGTGGCAAGAACCAGTAGCCGAGCTTGGAAGTCACCATTCCTTTCCCCTCAAGTATCCAATCTCAGATCTGATGAAGAACTTGGACACGTCATCCACCGGAATCACCATGGATCACAAACAGCGGGGAGTCATGGTTAATGACTGATTAGTCCTACCACTGCTACGCCAACAACTACGTCTGTGAAATTGCGGCCATAGATAGTGATCATCTTAAGAACCAATGCTTGCCGGAGACCACTGATTTCTGGCAAAGGAGCTTCTCATTCTCTACTTCCATCATTTGTTTGGTTATGTTAAAATACATCTTTTTCTTTACTCAAACTTTCTAGGTGATTATGAACTACCACCATACAAATTAGCTTGGGCTAGGATCTCAATAAATGGAGTTAAAACTAAGTATTGGAAAAACTACTTGAAGAAGAAATAAAGAATTGTACTTATTGCTAAATTGATGTAATTGGGTAGTTCTTCCTTCAAGCTCCCCTTCTTCTAACTTCAGGTTAATCCACCCAACCCAGCGATGCCTAATTGCCCACAGTTGATGATTTAAGAACCTCTTTTCTTTATCCCTTTCTCAACACAACATCCTAACTCCGAAGAATTTCTATTCTTCGGGTTCCAAGGACGGTAGTCGAGGGTCATGGAGATTCTTTCTGCAATATGTATGTGAATGGGCAGGTTGAAGCCATCGACAATGTTAGCACCGTCGAGGATGAAGCCACCACGCCACAGTTGCACTTTTGGTGACCACTAGTCCCTGGTAGCACAGGAGAAACGGTCATTGGAGCCATCCACCGGAGATGATGGCAGAGAGCGAAACTGAAACCTTTCCTTAAAAACCGAGGATCGTTGTGAATTTACATTATAGGGATACTAAAAGTAAGATTACAAAGTCTGTTTGTAACCTTCTACTACCTTATCTCTAAGCTTTAAATCTTGTGGGGCTGTTACCTCTTGTGAAGCTGTTACCAAAAACCAAAAACCAAAAACCAAAAACCAAAAAACAAAAAATCTTGTGGGCTCAATTTTCCGTATATTGTGTAAACTCAGAAATTTATTCCAATGGTTTTGACATTTTATAATTTGTGTTGAGATTATTTTTATGGCTATCCATGTTTTGGAGTCTCAATTAAGACATAAACAGAGAGTATTTCCAAGTTGGATTAATATAACTATGTTTAAAAATTGTTCAAATCCATGTCACGGGATGTATCAAATGTCAATCACGATGTCCAATAACTTTGGACATGTTGAAACACTTTGGAATTTTATTGACTCGTGACTGCATGACAATGTCTTCAACAACTACATGATTGCAATGTATTATTTAACTAGAAGAAAAAAATTACTTGTACACCCCCTGTGTTTTACTTAAAATAATAATAAACCTGAAATTTCCAAAAACCACAGCTTATACACTTCCTCGATTTAGACAAAATAAGTAAAAAACTGGTGATTTGTTTATGTACATTGCTCTGATTCTGAAGTAGAAGCAATGAAACTATGTATCTGGTTTACACAATAGTCATAATTTGTAAATACTTCAAGTGTGCCAGCCTATAAATCTTATGTTTGAGGAATAGGGATGAGGAACCCTAGTTGGGGAGGACGAAGACAGAGAGAGAATATACAAGAGTTCTGGTTGCCGGCGGAGGAACAGGGTT
The DNA here is from genome assembly GCF_018873765.1 of Telopea speciosissima. Classification (NCBI taxonomy): domain Eukaryota; kingdom Viridiplantae; phylum Streptophyta; class Magnoliopsida; order Proteales; family Proteaceae; genus Telopea; species Telopea speciosissima. Next base: position 31,435,524 of record NC_057919.1, on the reverse strand, counting down.
GGTTCAACTCTTCTTTGCACGGAGACAGGCATGATGGGTGAGGTTTAGGGAAGACGATGGTCATTGGTTTCTTAAGGGTGTTATGAAAGGGTTTAAGGGTTATTTCATGTTCGAAGTATATCCCGTGTCATCACTTAATGTTGAGTTTCTAATGGAATGTTACTTTTATGTTTTTTTGTTTTTTTTAAATGGAGGGGTTGTACAAGCTGGTTTTTGGCAACCTCAGGTTTATTATTATTTTAGGCAAATTACAGGGATGTACGCATAATTTTCCTCAAATATAATTATGTCATAGGAAGGAAGGTAGTAAAGGGGCAACGAGTGAACAATCGTGTTACATGTTTTTTATACCATGTTCTTTTATTACTTGTGAAACTCCTCCATTAATGTCAGAAAAGTTTGCTTATTTGAAAAGATTCTCACTTTATTCCAGCAAGGAACTAAAGAATGATATGGGTGTTGTCACTCAACTATATTTGGTGGGTTTTGTTGTGAGAATAGACCCACATCGGTTACCCTTGAGGCCTTCCATCGTCGCCTCATATATCTGTGAGTCTTGTCGCCTCATAATTTGTGCTTTTGGGATGAAAATTTACATGGTATCAGAGTAGGTCCCTACCTCTGTTCCAAGAGGTTTTGATCATTGTGCATCTGTATATGTGTACGTAGACACCTAGTTTCGTCTTGTCCATACTTGAGGGAGAGTGTTGGGAGAATAGTTCCTGGGTCAGCTACCCCTAGGCCTTCGGCCGCCTCCTATACCAGTGAATCCTTCCGGCTAGCATATTTCTACAACTAGGAAACAATATGTATTTATATCTAAGGCCAAAGATTTCATACACGGCCGTGCAAGCATGCACGGTTGTATCCCCTCTCACAAAAAGTAGGGAAAGTCATAAACCCCCCACCCATATTTAATGCCTTGAAACTCCCACCCTCTCACATGCACAACTTACACTGCCATGTATGAAAACTTCCCCCTATATCTAATTTATTTTTTCGGACACAACATTAATTAAAAAATAGTGGAAACTATTAGTAGTTTTTAAGTCATTTGTGAGAGGAAGCTGACTTGAAGAAAGGAGATACCTCAAATTTTTAAGTCATTTGTAAGGAGAAGATGCAACTGATAATAGGGGTGCACATTTGGCACTGATAGCCCGTGCCCACCTTGAGCCCGAACAGGGCTTGGGTTAAGACACCCTAGCCCTGAGGGCGGGTTAAGACACCTTAACCCTGAGGGCGGGTTAGGGTTGGACCATTTAATCTTCTTCTTCTCGTTCTTCTTATTTTTGTTCTTCCTTTTTTTTTTTTTTTTTTTTTTTTTCTTCTTCTTGCTCTTCCTCTAGAGCCACCTTGATTTGAGATGTTAATACAACAGCCAGATCCAAAAAACTTTCTTTCTTTCTTCTTCTTCTTCCCAGCCTAGCCAGCCCATGCATCTCTTCCCCCTCCCACCCCAATGGTCAAGGCCAATCAGGGTCAGCCCGGCTCAACCCTGAGGGTGGGTCAGGGTTGGATTTTTCTGGCCTTGAGTTAGGGCAAGGTTGGGCCTGGGCCTGGGCCCAGCTAAGGGGACTCAGGGTTGGACTGGAGTTTTATAAGATCTGGCCCCAGCCTGTTATAGCTCCAAGTGATAGATTCAAATTGCTTTGAATCAGGCACTGTGTAGACTTAATTTATATTGGGCTATTTTAGTGCTTTTGTTTTAGCAATTTTTTCTAGCTTGTTGAGTTTGATTGGATCATCTTTTACCGACAGTGTCTATAGTTAATTATGTTCGATGAAAGAGAGTAAGAGCAACAATGTGCAACAGCAAGGCAAGAAGCTTTGTAAACGAAAATCAAATTTTGTCTTGGGCCACTTTCAGTGGAAACAAAACCTCCACGAAAAGTAATCGCAGAAGTGATTTAGAAGTGTGGTAAAACCTATCTCTAATCAAATGGAAATTTTGCAACGGTTATTACTACCATTAAAACTTTCTAATAAAGAAGCCTTCCGAAGTGTTTAGCAGTGATAAGACTACATCTATTGAGTTATTAGAGGCAACTTAAACTGCAATTAATAAACGAAGTCCATATGCCACAAATACATATGGTGGGTAGAACCGGTTCTGATGTTTTTTTTTGGTAATAGCACTTTATTTAGTAACATGGAAATTCATGGCTGAAGATTATGTAACTTCAGGATCCAAGGATCAGAAATAGGCCATACTATCGTACATGTCACCGATAGGGCCTTCCATAAAAAACGCCAGGGAGTCAGCCAAACTGTTAATCTCCCTTGGAACAAAAAGATCTACATGTTTCCAAACAAGAGGAAAGATAAGCAATATCTTCCAAAATAGCACGAAGGTTAAGTGGTAACGAAGATAAACCTCCATATATGTAGATAAGTGATGATGCTCTTATTAATAGACTCCAATTGCACATTATCGAATCCCTCCGAAATTTCCTCCAATAGTGATGATGTTATTGCCGAAGCCTCCACAATGGCAGAATCATTGAAAACCATGGGAATAGACACAACATGAAGAGGTTTCCCATGGTAGTCACGATAAATAATCCCAAGTCCACCGCCTAATTTGTTTGATTGTAAGCTAACATCACAATTGATCTTCACCACACCTAATGGAGGAGCAATCTAGGACAAAATAGTGTTTGAAAAAGCAGAAGTATCTCCTTGGAGAGATGCAGTAGGTTGAGCATTAGAAAACTCGTTGAAGGCCGAAAGAGACACTTGATTTACTTCATCTGGTGTCCAATTTCGATGCATAACACCACATCATTTCTTGCTTTCCATAGGTTCCAACAAATAAAGGTACAATGAGAGATCAACAATTTTCTAATCTTCTTGTCATATGGAAAAAAGGAATCTTATTGTTGAATCCACTGATGTAAAGAAGGGTCATCTCCAGGCGGAACCACAATTTCAAGTGCACAACCAAACCAAGTTGCCCGAGTAAAACAACATCCCAATAAGATATGGGAGATAGTCTCTTTACAACCACAACGAAAACAACAGTCATCAATAGATATATTTCGACTACGAAGTGCATCTGAAGTTGCAACACCAGAGGCACAAGCCCTTCACAAAAATCTTTGAATCTTCGGAAGGGATAAGGTATTCCAGATTTTTCGCCAAACATCATCTGGGACTTGCGACCATGATACGGATCGGGATGTAGAAGCAACCAAATTTCGATCATCAAGTAAAAAGAGTTTGAAGCATGATGGTAAGTACTCTGGACAGAGAAAATACCATGTTTAGAGCCCGTCCATTCTAACTTATCTTGATGAGGAAATAGAGGAATCTGGATTTTAAGAATCTCCGCCACATCACTTGTGCAAAATATCGAATTCCATAGATCAGCATCCCATTTCCTATTTCCTTGGTCAATAAGGTTTCCCACCTTATGAACAGAACATAAATCAGGCTTTGGTGTAGTAATCATAAAATTCTTTTTTGTGGGCAACCATTTGTCATGCCAAATATCAACAAATTTGCAAGTGCCAATACACCAACAGAGACCTTTTTTCAATAAATTGCAACCCATAAGAATACTTCTCCAATACTTTGCAATGGTAAATTAGAGACAATTTTGCAGCATTTATTTTTTCCGTCCTTAATGTTTTTTTGGGCGTTTTATATAAGCTTTAGAGCATTTACCTACCATTGCTAAAATATAGTTTTTTTTTTGGTAAAATCTCCTTGTCTACTGCTGCAAAGCAAGGGTAAGGCTGCATACATTATGACCTTCCTCAGTCCCCGTAGTAGCGGGAGCCTTGTGCACTGGGTACATCTTTTTTTTTTAGTCTACTTTTCCTAGATCCTGATTAACCATAAAAATTACCGCCAATCAAAGGATGACATGTGGCAGACCCGAAACTGAATTGAAGAACCCGATCCGAGAGAACCAAGTGTTAACCATGTCGAGTCGGACGGGTTGGATAGAAGAGTACCAATGTCCGAGTGGTAGAGCCGACCCATGAAGGTCGGGTAAGGTGAGTCACCACGAAACCGAGCCTTGTAAGAACATCCGAGTGGTAGAGCCGACCCATGAAGGTCGGGTAAGGCGAGTCACCATGGGGCTGAGCCTTGAAAGCTCGGGAACTTGTCCGAGTCCTCTACGCTCGAATATTAGGCCAAGCCCTGTCAACTTGGTTGCAAGTTGAGTCTTACTAGCTCGGGCATAAAACCGAGCTCTAGACATTCGATCGCAGGTCGCCAACTGTAGTCGACATGCTGGAGCGCCGAGACGCTCGAGGCATGAGGGTCGGATGTCCTCAGTCGATTCATGAGTTGAGGCGATAACCGCAAACCCTGTAAGTCGCAGAGCCACATAAGTGATTCCCTATATTCTCGAGAGAAGTTGAGTCAGCCAGATCATGCGGTTATCAATTAGAGGAACCGTATCACACTCAAATGAGGACCCTTACAAAACATGGAGTCAGTTCCTTACTATAACTCCACTAAGAGGGCTCCTATCCAAACAGGACTCTTGCCATACAAGGAATCTCCCCACGTCACCAAAATTACCCTATAAATACCCAGGTATGTGGCCTGAACAAAGGACCGATTATTTACTAAGTTGAATTATTGCTAAAACGGAGACCTAACTTAGGCATCAGAGAGTCATCAGTCGGAGCCACACCGGCTCTCCTTTTTTGACCCAATTTTTTACAGGTTCGTCCATAAGCAGATTAGGTGGAGGTTTCCCTGATGCAATAGATCCATTCCTAGCAATTGTTTCACAATGATTTGAGCAGTCACTCCAAGATTAATTTTTTTTTTTCTTTTTGCTATCACTGGTTTCATTATAGTTGACATTAACTTGCCCCTTCAAAGGAGGTCCCCTTACCTGAAATTGGAGAGAGAGGGGGGGGGGAGGTATCTTGGTAGGGTTGCATTTCCTACCAGATAAATATGCTTTGTTTTGGGCCTTCACAGTTTCTAGCATATGAATATTAGGGTGGGCAAAACATTGCCTTTGTTGACAAATGTGCTACCTTTAAACATTCTTACCTTATGTAGCATTAGGTATTCAACTTATCTCATAGAAAAGCTTAGGGTTACTTGGTAGTTCATAGATTTAGTAATTATAGGTATGAACTGTCATAAATAATCTCTTATCTCATAGTAGCTTTCTACAAGGGAGGCTACTATGCTAAGGAGATAAAAGAGGTAGTATAGGAGATATCCCTTACTATCCTTAGCGTTCCAACTCCTGTCAATACGGGGGTATTAGCTCCCCAAAGTAGCGACGTGATGTAGATCTGGACGGCCTATACCAGGTCTATATGGTAGCGGCAAGTATAGGAGAGCGGGTGCTGGGAAGGATGAGAGTTGGTACTAGGGCTGCTGGGTTGAAGAAGGTCAAGGGTCAGTGTTGTGGTAGGTCTCGAGAGGTGTGATGAGTCAAGGTAGAGAGGCAAGTCTGGTGGTAAAGACAGAGGTCGGGAGGAGTGTGAGGATGATCGGGGTTTGGGAAGAGAGTAGAGGGGGAAATAGTAGAGCCGAGAGGGGCAAAGAGAAATTGTTGCTCAAATGGGACCTACCTTCTGATCGTTGGCTGGTCTCTAATGGAGGGGCTCTACAAAACCTCACCAAGATCTTTTGAGGATGGTTGAGATGACTCCAACAACACTTGTTTGACGAAATCTGGGAAGGGAGTAGAGGGGAAATCAAGTTTGTGTTGGGTTAGGGACGAGATATCAAAGAGAGAGAGCAGAAGTCGGAGGGGAACGTGAGAAAGTGATCATGGGACCGTGAGAGAGTACAAAGTGGTTGTGGGAGAGAAATTGAGGGGTGAGAGTGAGAGAGGAATGTAAGGGAAGGACTTATAGGGCTCTGTTGATAGGGCATGGTAAGCTGGGGTTCCACGCTAGGGCAGAGAGTCTCGTGAGAAACACAAACACTCGAGATAGGTCGTGAGAGAGAAGAAATCGAAGCCCCTATATAATTGTAACCTTGAGAGAATCTAGGGAGAAGGGAGAGATATCAGGGGGAGATAGAGAGAGGTTGAGGTAGAATCGAATGGGAAAATCGAATAAGGCAAAGAGGTTGGGAGATAGTAAGTGGGGAGAAGGGAGACTCGAAGAGGGAAGGAGTCAGAGGAGGGGTCGAGGGAGGAGGAGGGAGGGGTATACTTACCTGGGGGCTGTACTGGCTTCGCCGCTGCATGAGACGGTGTTGTAGTGCCGGCGAATGGACCGGTTATAGAACTGTTAGCAATTTGCAGCTAACAGACAAAAATGAAAATGAAAAGTATTCTTGTAGTTTGTGCATACATTATTTTCTTGAGTGGTTGTTTGCCTTTTATATGAAAAACACACTGAAACAGGTTACTTTAACGACCTAAATTGATAGGGGGTCAAAGTAATTGCACAAAGTCATATTTAAGCATCACCATTGATTAAAATATGACCAAATATATTAAAAAATTGTATATGAAATATTCCAAATGTCTAAGATGTAAACAAGCATGAAATGATGATAATTACCAAAGATGCCCCCAAAAGCGGAAAATACCAATAAAGTCATATTAACATATCACCACTAATAAGAACATGACTAAATACATCAATAACATATATGTGAGATATTCCAAAGTTTAAAATGATAATAATTACCAAAATGCCCTTAGAGGGCAAAAGGGCAAAAAATGCCAATAAGTCATATTAAAATATCACCACTAATAAGAACATGACTAAATACATCAATAACATATATGTGAGATATTCCAAAGTTTAAAATGATAATAATTACCAAAATGCCCTTAGAGGGCAAAAGGGTAAAAAATGCCAATAAGTCATATTAAAATATCACCACTGATAAGAACATGACTAAATGCATTAACAACATGTATGTGAGATACTATAAATATCTAGAAATGCAAATAGCATAAAAATGACAAATTATCAAAATGCCCCTAAAGAGCATAATTGTAGAAAATGTGTGGAAATGATTTCTTATGCATCAAAACATGTATAATAATGTTAAAATATATGGCACAAATGATATGAGTCCTTATGGGGTCCTAAACAAATTTTGACTGCAAAATGACCAAAATACGCATAAGGGCACAATGGTAAAAAGTGTCAAAATAGACACTTAAGGGTATTATAGGGATCAAAAGTGATTTTGATCAACTTATGATGACCAAACATACCAAATAGTATTACTGGAATGAAATTACAGGCCTGTAATTGGTAAATTATTGAAATGCCCCAGAAGGGCAAAAATGCAAAGAATGCAAATAAAATCATATTTAGACATCAACACTGATTAAAATATGACTAGGTGAATTAACTATATGCATGGAATGATGTTCTGGGCTTGACAAAAGAGCGTCGAACGTATTTTTAGAAAACAGGTATTGTGCCGATATGAGGATCAATAGGGTTTTAGGAAAACATAACGGCTTAAGGGTCGAAAAGCTAAAATTCTAGATTGACCAGAATGTGTAAATAAAGCAGTAAGCTTCTAACGATGCCAATCATTTATTCTAAAAGGCAATAATGACTGGTGGTGGGCAGAGCCTCACATCTATCGGTTAGATCGTTAGTAAAACAACGGACACACACATCACTGAAAATCCTAGAAAGCAGTAATACTGATGGTGGGCAGAGCCTCATATCTATTAGTCATATCGTTAGTAAAACCATCCAAGCAAACATCACTAAAAACCTGGAAAGCAGTAATGACTGACGGTGGGCAAAGCCTCACATATATCGGTCAGATTGTTAGCAAAATAACGCACACACACATCACTGAAATCCCAAGAAACAGTAATGACTGGTGGTGGGCAGAGCCTCACATCTTTCGGTCAGATCACGAGTAAAACAATGCACACACACATCACTGAAATCCTAGAAACAAATAATGATTGATGGTGGGCAGAGCCTCATATCTATCAGGCATATCGTTTAGTAAAACAACGCACATACACATCACTGAAATCCCAACAAATAGTAACGCGTGATGATAAACATCCTAATATGACTAAATATGCCAAATAGTGGTATTGGATGCCATTTTGGGTTCGCATTGGATAAATTAGCAAAATGCCCCTAGAAGGCAAGAATGACATTTTATGTGCTATTATGAATGCAGGATAGACATGTGCATGCAATGAAACCTTATAAACGTCTTAACAAACATTAATATGTATAATAACAAGTTTACTTTAATGGCCTACATTATGTCAAACTCGAAATGAAATGAGGAGATGAAATACCTAGATACAAACTACAACGTAGGTCAGAAAGGGAAGAACTTCCTTGTAGAGATTTTAACAAAGCTTCCGCTTTATTAGGTGAGGTTCATTGATAAAATCAGAGCAGACCCTGGCTTATCAAACGAACTTTTGTTGACAAAATTTGGGCAGAACCTCGGCGTATCGGTAGAACTTTGTTGAAATTCCAACAGAACCTCGGCTTATCGAGTGCACCTTTTTTATGGGAACCGGACAAAACCCCGACTCAGGTGGAGGGGAACAAACTATTTCTCTCTCTCTCTTGAAGGACTATACCTCCTAAAAGGGTAAGGTTTAGAAGTGGATTGCTCAACCAGCTCTAATCTTTAATCTAGAAAAATCCAGTTTTTTGCGGATTCGGGACTTCAAGGGACTTTTCGCAAAATAATGGTACATCGGGGTTTCGAAACCATGTCGACAAAGGTTAAAAGGACTAAAAAAGGAAATATTTTTCAAAATCAAACAGGATTCGTGAGCTTTGGAGATATAAAAAAAATAATAAAAAAAAAACTTAGATTTCAGAGAAACCCAATCTTCTCAAAGGTGAAATGGGGTATTAATAGGGTAGATATTTTAGGTATTTACCCTGATTTTTATTCCACGGATCTGATAGTGGATCCCTGAAACCGCCAAGAGAGTCGTGGGTCATTTTTTGGGCCTCAAATCCATTAATGAATCCCCATTTTGACTCGGCAATGCCGATTTTGACTGTTTTCGGTGCTGTTTTGCACCCGAGTATCGGATTTTGACGTGTAATGTATCGTTGGAATTGTCTTTCCGAGCAATATCTAATGGTGCAAGTGTTAGTCCAAGTCTTGGTCAAAAAATATTTTGAATTTCAAAACAAAGGCTAATCCTAATTTGGGGCCAAGGGAATTCCCAACAGTCTTTTTAATCACTGTTGTTGCACCCTTGGCTATCATTAAATATTTTGCACTTAAAAACACTTGTGCGAACCTTATCGGGATCATGGTAGGGTACGTTAGGTGGTTGAATCGTTCTTGAGAGTCAGTTGTCATCATTGTCGGGGGTGACAAAATTCAGGATCTACAATATTCTGAAACACTAGATTGCATAAACGTAGCGCGGAGATCCTCCTTGATATCTATCCACCCATTCACGTGCACAAGTCATGCGCAAGACCATATAGCTTCAGAATGAGGGCAGGATATAAACTGATGTGAGGGGTCCAACCAGGGGAAAGAGCATATATTACAGAATAAAGGAACATGTATATTCCTTCTATTCAAGAAGTCAGTAATAGGGAGTCCACCATGTAAAAGTTTCCAATTAAACATTTAACCTTAAGAGCAGTGGGTATGTGCCATAACTTTAACCATACTGGGTTAAGGAGATGATTCATATCCTTCACCACCAGTCTATATATAGAGGCAACCGTGAAGTTCCCATTTGAAGTGAGAAGCCAAATATAATGATCAGCCCTTTGAGACAAAGCCATAGGAAAAGCTAGAATTTGAAACGCAATGTCTGGAGGCAACCAATGGAATATGATGTCCGCCCTCCAATGTCGGCTAACAAGAACAATCGATTGAAAAACCATAGTAGGGGCATCACACGGTAATGGGTAAGGAGCAACACATGTTGGACTTGAGGGATCCAATAATCTAGCCACGGATTAATAAAGCATCCATCACCACTTGAATAAAAAGACCTTTTCTGGTGTAATTGACGAGCTCGATAATAGATTTCCAACCCCATGAAGACCTCAGGGAAACTTTATCATGAAGGAAGTCTGTACTAAGAAAGTACTTCAAATATTAGCTTCATTTAAAAATGTTCACAATCTCAAAAATTTCTAAAAGTGACTTTTCCTCTAGGGAGAGGGTTCCTCATGCCACGAATCCGGGAGGATCATTCCACGCCACACCAATCACGACGTGAAAAAATGAATTCTTAAATAAGAACATACGTAGTCAGAGAGAAAATAGAGTGTTAGGGCCGGATTTTTATCGTCTCAATTACACCCTCTCAATTACATTTCAAGTACACACCTGCGATGAAGACACGTGGTGTTAAATGATCTGACGGTCTAAATTAAAAATCCTAATTTATCTTTCATTTGGCTCAGAATCGAAAGTTTCCCTTTCCCTCCATTCTCTCTTCGTCTCTGTTCTCTCCAGACGACGAACTGAACTTGTGCTCCACAGTGGACTCCTCTTCACGATGACGACAACCTGATCAGACTCACCGTAAACTGCATCCTCACGCCGGCGTTCACCTTCCTCGTGGTTTTCGTTTCTAAATCCCTAACTCTCTGCCATAATTCCAGGCGTTCATCTTCCTCTCACGAACGAAGCTCTCTGCCCCTGGTACTTCAAGAGGTAAATGGGAGTATTCCTAAATCCCCAACTTCCTCTCCTTGTTCATCTTTTTCGTACGAACAAAACCCTAACCCATTCTGACTTTGGGTTTGTAGACCCTCATCTGCAAACTCCTCTCCCCCAAGGCGTTGGAGGCGACGACGACTCCTCTTCTCCACACGCCAGGTATCGCTGCTATCTCTCCCTCTCACTTTCTTTTTTTTTTTTTGCCATTAAGCATGGCGTTTATTTTGCAGACCAAACCCTATCTCCTCTCCTCCAAGGCAGCGGCGGCGGTGACTGCGGTGGCGAGTACGGCGACTCCTCTTCACACTCCAGGTATCCCCATGACTCCTTTCCTTGGATCTCTGTTACCTTTACATTGCCTCTTTGTTTGTGTTTTGTGTTTTTGTTTTTTTGTTGCCATTGTGTCGATTTGGAACCAAATCAATCAGTGATTATTTAGAAGTGAAGACGTGGTGGATTCCTGTTCTGGTTTTTTTTTTTTTTTTTTTTGTTCTTTCTTTTTTATGTATCCCTTTCTATCATTCAAGCAAGGTTCAAGTTAGATTTGTTAGTTTCTAAACCCGATGGCTTAGATTTAAAACTTTCCATCAATTTCTGGTTTTTCCTGGCTCATGATATAATCAAGTAATTAATCAAATAAGATTTGTGATTTTTTAAGATCGAGTTTTCCTTCAGCCACGGTCAAGGGGAATCCTTAATCATGGTCGCCTTCAGATGGGTGGCAGAGGGTATTGCGCAACAATAGGGGAATGCTTTAGGACCCCAGGATGGTGGCTGAACCCTACAGTACTACATGCAGTTGTAAGAAAACTTTCTGCATTTTATTATGTTAAACTAAAAGCTATTTAAACTGAAGTTGAGTCATCAAAGCGTCACATAATTTTTTTGTGTTTTAAGACTGAGTGGCATGCTTATGAGAATGTTATGGAGAAAGTATTCCATCTTCGTGGGAGAAGAAAACACCCACAAATCTACCACCATTATTATTTCTATTATAGGGAAAATGGGCAAATTACCCTTCCCCTGTTATTACAGGGATAGGTTTTCATCACCGACGTACCTCCTTCTCTGTGGCTGAAGGAAAACTGCTTCCGAAAGATTTTTTTTTCTTTTCCTGAAAGTTATTATGCATGTTTTGGACATTTGCTATGCTACCTCCATATCTTCTTTACCAAAGAAATAGCTTGTATAAACTTCCCCTGACCACTTAAGACCCAAATATTTAATGTGGATTCCCTTAACCTTGTTGTATAGGAGTTTGTTTCTCATCTGCCAAATTGAATAGGCAAGCAATGTACCTTTGGTTAAGGACCAAATCTTCTCCTTATGGGGCATTGTATTAGAGTTTAAGGGATTCAACCAAATCTTTCATTGAGGCTGCTCTTAACTTTTAATGAGTTTTGGTGCCTAGGTTTGATGCAACCCATACTTGGTTGTGTTTGGTATGCATTCTTGGAATGCATTCTGAAATCATAATTTTCACTGTTTTTAGAATTTCAGAATGCATACCAAACATAGCTTTTTCGTCTCTGTCCTTTGATCTATCCCACAGATGCTGCTGAATAACCAATCCTAAATAAACAGGTCCATTGTAAGAGAACCCTCATTTATGTACACCACTTACCTAGTGCACTAGGCTCCTGCCACCGTAGGGTCTGGACAGTCATAATGTATGCAGCCTTACCCTTGCTTTCGCAAAGTAACTGTTTCTTGAAAAGTGTACTAATTACTACAGATATCAATTCCTGGCAACTTTAGTTCATATTTATGTTTAGTTGCTTCATGTGCAGGTGAATGTTGATCAATTTGCCTCCCAGTCTTCTTTACCTTCTGCACCTACTGATTCATGAACCAAATGGTTGATCAATATATTTTATTTTGGCCTTCGATTGATGGTTAGTATTGGAGAGGAAGAAGATTTTGCTGGTTTCTTACTAGTATTCCCTCAGCTCTGTCCTGTTTAATTTGCTGGTTTTTTTTTCCTCTCTTGGTTTTTTTCTCCTTTTGAATAGACCTTTATTATTATATTGTTTTCTCTCTTGAATTGTCTATACAGCTGAGTTGGTGGGGAATTTTATAGATATGGCACAAGAATATATTTTTCCTTCGATGGAACTCTTTCTTATTGTATGATTGGAGTACTTAGTACTCTCTTGAACTCTTTTACAGTTGCTGGATGTGCTTTTATTGTGTCTAATCACATCTTTGTGGTTTAACATGTCACTAGATATTGTTATATCTCTAAACTCTGGTGATATATTTCTTTGTTGTTGTATGATTGGAGTATTTGATCCTTGATAAAGGGGAAGAACAGTCTCTTTGCTCCTTCGGACTAAATTTTCTTTCTTGATTTTTTGGTCTTCAGGAGTAATTTCTGGTGCTCTTCTTTATTATTAGAGATGACTTCAAGGTTGTTGATAGGCATATTGTTGATTGGTGGTTAGTTGTTAGGTGAGAGGGAGAGGAGAGGTTAGTTCTGTTGGTTCTGTTTCCAACTACGAATTGTGTTATGGAATTGTGGGGTGAAGGGTGGGTGGTCAAGTATATATTTGGAGACTACTGTATATCAAGTTCTGGACCTGTTATTGGTTCTTTTTTGCATGGTAAGTCAGTCACTTAGATGTACTTAGTTGATGACATGAGTTTGGGTATGAATGCCCCTAAAATACTAACAGCTATGTTGTGAGTTTATACTATGGTACTCTTACATTTTGAGGTTTAAAATAAAACCCTCCTTCTGATAGATCATGGACCTCATTTTTCAGTGACTTGAACGCTTACATTTTTTGGGGTTTAAAATAAAACCCTCCATTCAATATGCTTTGCCATATTGCTTTTGATATTGATTGTAGCTATTTGTGTCCAATAAATTACATTCACTCTAGCTTGATTTAAAGAGTATTTGCATCCTAAAAAATACATCCTTTTGCTGCCCTCCATCCATGCTCTTAAAAATTGACTTGACTTCTAGCTTTCCCTACATCTATGCTCTTAAAAATTGACTTTACTTCTAGCTTTTCCTACATTCATGCTCTTAAAAATTGACTTTTATTAACCTTGGTTTTATATTGTAGGTTTCGATGCTTCAAGTCACACTCTCAGACTCCAATAACTGGGTGGTGCTGTAGATAATGAAAGAAAAAAGAAAGTGATGCTGCAGCCTCTAAGAAAAAGGGGAGGAAGGCTTTAGCCTGAGCCATGGGTTATTAGCCTCAATTGCAGCTACCAGCCTCCTTTTGAGTTTCTATTTTGTGTGTTTGGACTGGTTATAGCAAGTTTTTTTTTTTTTTTTTTTTAAGATTTTAGAAAATTTATTGCTTGTAATTGAAGCCAAGGCTGATCCCTTAGCATACATGTAGGGATTGACCCCTTGTAAGCGCAAGGTTTTTTGAATGTCTTCTCTTTGAATGAAAGTTTGCAAGCACATCTAACAAATTTATTAAGTGCACATTAGAAATTTCATGTATGGTCATGTTCCCAACTTTGGGTGGTAATAGCAGTGTATCAACTCTTGGAGTATGGATCGAGTGAGTCATGAATCAGTCAATTACTACAGCAAGTCAGTCACTTCGATGTGCTTAGTTGATGACATGAGTTTGGACAGATATGAGGTTCTTGATTTTAAAGGCTCATTTAGTGTGGAGTAATAATGATCATCTATATCTAATTTCTTGTTTTTTAAGGTGGTATTTTTTTTAGAAGGGATCACCTTTCCACCACTAACATGAGTGGGTGAAGCAGTCTTTTGTCATCATACAAAAAAATGGAATTTTTCTAGCTACCAAAAACGGATGATACTCAATGAGGGGTCTCTTGTTCCATAAGCCCCACTACTTTCCCCTACTAGTATAGCAAGGATATATATGTGATCACTTGAATTTCCTAGTCACACAAACTAGACAAAAAAGGAACTCAATCCTCACATATCAACCATTTATAAAAATTTTTACAAGATGAAGTACATATAACAGTTCTTCAATTGACTGAATTGGTCTGCCCATATTAAGAATTATGAAACCAGAAAATAAGTTTCAAGCCCCTTGGAGTACTCTTCTTCATAGGACGCTTGTAATAATTCTCCCTAAGAACTATGTCATCCACATAAGACCAAGTAGGCCCTCTTGGAGTGCTCTCTGCCCATAAGAACCTCTTTGAGTATGGGTTCGCAAGACTTTCAGGGAATTCTTCAACAGTTTCACAGAGCAATCCCTGCAAACAAACAAAATTAAACCACAGTTAATATGAGAAGAACAAATTCTCCAAGACTCCACATTTAATAAACACTTTATTACCGTGTCTAGTTTTTATATGAGGTGTCTATCAGTCCATATAAGTAACTTGCCTAAAGCATCCAATCCCTTTTCTTTTTCTTGTACAGCCTCGTGAATCTGGCATTTTCTAAGGACGTTTCAAAATGCATGGACATGGAAGCAGTTAGCAATAGCAAGTCAAACTGAAACTGCTACTGATGATGATGCCAAAATAGACAGGTTTCCAAATCTATTATGTGCTTTTTCACAATGACATAAAGACCTCCAAACTAGAGAATTGCTGTCCCACTTTAAATCAATTTTCCTTCTTAACTTCACAAAAGTTGAACTTTGTCTTAAAGGTTTAACATTTCTATATCAAGTTTACGTTCTATCTTCTACCAAATCGACACAAAAATTTGACATGAACCAACAAAAACCAGAAATTGATGGAAAGTTTTAAATCTAAAAGAGACTGAAAACAGAGATAGAGATAAATTGCATTCAGGTATGGCAAGAAACAATCAATAACCAAATCAGAAGCTAGAATCAAGGAAGGAAGCAAATCGGAAACTGTAATTTCAGGTAAAACACTATAGCCATCGGGTTTAGAAACTAACAAATCTAACCTGAACCTTGCTTGAATGATAGAAAGGGATACATAAAAAATAAAGAACAAAAAAAGAAAAGAAAAACCAGAACAGGAATCCACCAAGTCTTCACTTCTAAACCCACAGAAGTACCACTCAGAATCCACTAAATAATCACTGATTGATTTGGTTCCAAATCGACACAATGACAACAACAACAAAAAAAAACACAAAACACAAACAAAGAGGTAATGTAAAGGTAACAGAGATCGAAGGAAAGGAGTCATGGTGATACCTGGAGTGTGAAGAGGAGTCGCCGTAGTCGCCGCCGCAGTCGCCACCACCGCTGCCTTGGAGGAGAGAAGATAGGGTTTGGTTTGCAAAATAAACGCCATGCTTAATGGCAAAAAAAAAAAAAAAGAAAGTGAGAGGGAGAGATAGCAGCGATACCTGGCGTGTGGAGAAGAGGAGTCGTCGTCGCCTCCAGCGCCTTGGGGGAGCGGAGTTTGCAGATGAGGGTCTGCAAAACAAACCCAAAGTCAGAATGGGTTAGGGTTTCGTTTGTGCAAAAAAGATGAACGAGGAGAGGAAGTTGGGGATTTAGAAATACTCCCATTTACCTCTTGAAGTACCAGTGGCAGAGACCTTCGTTCGTGAGAGGAAGATGAACGCCTGGAATTATGGCAGAGAGTTAGGGATTTAGAAACGAAAACCACGAGGAAGGTGAACGCCGGCGTGAGGATGCAGTTTACGGTGAGTCTGGTCAGGTCGTCGTCATCGTGAAGAGGAGTCCACCGTGGAGCACAAGTTCAGTTCGTCGTCTGGAGAGAATGGAGGGAAAGGGAAACTTTCGATTCTGAACTAAATGAAAGATAAATTAGGATTTTTAATGTAAACCGTCAGATCATTTAACGCCACATGTCTTCATCGCAGGTATGTACTTGAAATGTAATTGAGAGGGTGTAATTGAGACGATAAAACTTTGAATAACTTAGTATTTCTACAAAGAAGAGACACATGGATCAAATAGAAGCACCTATATGAGGATTGTTGTTAGCGTAGTTGACTTGAGACTAGTGCAGCACTGCAGCCTAGCCCCCCAATAGGTTTCTATATAAACTTGATAATATCGCATGGCTTATTCGTATTAGCTTCATTTAAAAATGTTCACAATCTCAAAAATTTCTAAAAGTGATTTTTCCTCTAGGGAGAGGGTTCCTCATGCCACGAATCCGGGAGGATCATTCCACGCCACATCAATCACGACGTGAAAAATGAATTCTTAAATAAGAACATACGTAGTCAGAGAGAAAATAGAGTGTTAGGGCTGATCCCATATTCCCATATAACCAGAATGTAAGAGAACGTTAGAAAATATCCCCACATTGTCGGCATAGGAATCTTTTTATTTTCCTATATTTTGGTTTTTCTGTTGGAAAGGTGGAAAAAAAAAATAAAAAAATAAAAAAAGCCGACCCAACAACAGCTTATTTTTGTAAAGATATAACAACATTCAAATGTCTTATACGCAAAACCTTCAACAGACACAAACTGGTGGCCCGAATTTAATCATAAAAGTTTCCAATCAGAAAAGATTTTCTTTCGAAAACCATGGTCGATATATATCCTGCTCTAAACTTGGTGAAATTCTCTCATGGGAACATTGGTAAAGTTGGTTAGGACTTAGGAATGTGTATGTGGGCCGCTTGAAATAAGAGAATCAGATATCATACATATATTATCAAACTATAATTTTAAAATTTTACAGAATTTCAGTTTTGGTTTGGTAATTAGGTGACAAGATCAAATGATTTCAAATGTTTGAAATTTCTGAGTGAAGAACTCAGACAGTTCGGAATTTCAAAATTTCAAAATCTCATACTTCTGTCTTATATCAGGATGAATTCTGGAAAAGTGTAGACTCCATGTGGTTGGTCTAGTGAAAAAAGAGGAGGAAAGAGAATGCTATCTGGTCGCTTGCGGTGCGCTGTCCCTGCGACCAGACATAGGGACGCGCTAAATGACTATCGCTCCCTCAGGAATTTTTGCCTTTCCATGGCAGCACGTGTAGGCAGTCATGGGATCGTCTCTTGGTTCAATTCATCCCATAGGGATGGAAAAAATCAGAGTAGAATTTTCTTGGTACGATAAAAAATTTATTATATACATCTCTTTTAATTTCCCATGTGCATCGGGAAAAAGAAAGAGAAAATGTCATCTCTTCCCAACACATGGAAATAGGAAACCATCCCATACCCGAATGCATAGCGGAAAGAGATTGATTCGGGTTTTCTTTCACATCCCACGCTTACCAAATAATTAAAACCTTAATGCATAATAATAAACATCAAGATATGCTAACCTGTAGAGCCTCAAGTGTTGCTCCTCCTCTAGATAATGGTTCTTCCCCTAACGAGCACTTCAAAAAAGCCCTAACTTGAATCTCCTTGATGCAGTAAAAAATCCTCAAGTCGAACTAGAACTTCTTTTCCAAGAATGGGATCTTGTCCTATCAAAACTAGGGTTTCCAAAACCAAACCAGCTTCACCACTCAAGAGAGCAAGAGAACAAGAGAGAAGAGAGAGGAGAAAGAATTTGGGTTCAATACGGGGGAGTGAAAATTCGGCCAAGCTATGTTGGTTGCCCCCCCCCCCCCCTTTAGGTTTAAATAGCTCTTGTATTCCCAGTGAAAGTCTAACACTCTCTCTCCTATTTGACTTAAACCATATTGGGCTTTCTTGATGAGCTTTTAATTAGTGAAGAAACATAATCTAAAAAAGAAATAAAATAATTCAAAATTTTAATCTTTGGTGGGCCTTTAATTATTTGCATCAAGCCCACTTAAGATTAAATAAATTAATTATTAATTAAAAAAATCCCAGAAATATCCTTGCATAATAATTATGCATCAACCCTCCACTAATCAAATCATCGTTATGGAATCTAGGGCATGTACACAAGTACTATCAAACCCTTATTCCATTGTACATGTCCATATTAGAGTGTATGAGTACATGATCGGAATCCGCAAAACACGATTAAATGCTTTGACCATAAACGTAAATATAATATGTCATTTTATGTGAAAATAAGTTTTGCAAAATCATTTTCAAAACAGTATAGGATCTTAATTTTGATCCGACCATCCACAGACAATCTCCCTTTGACGCTCCTCAATCGAGCAATGGAAACCGTGTTGAGTGACTCTTTCACTTACACAACGTTTACGCATTCCCAAAACATCGGCTTTAATTTTCTTGAACCGTAGTCATTGGTGAACCAAAGAATACGGTTACATCATGCAGTGACAAGACCCTCTCAGGTACTAGGTCTCAGTGATGCATGTCTATCCCAAACCTACATCTGGCAGTAATACATGAGGGAATCGACAAAATAAGATTCCTTGTCAATACACATCCATGTGTGTACTCGTATTCATACCCTGACATCAACATGTCTAGGCATACCCAATGCGAAGACCATATAATAAGGGTGCCCAATCCAATCCCTAGTCATGACTACTAATTTAAAGTGTAACTTATGGATATACATTGTTCAAAAAGTTTATATCGTATGTGATGATATTAAACCAAAACGTATGAAATGTTTAATACAAAGAAAACTAGATTGAACCAGAATGAACTGGATTTGATGGCCATACATATCCAACAGTACAGTGGTCATTTTGTGCTGTCCTGTGTCTGGACGAAAGGCCATTTGCAGCACTCAACCAGGTAGGGTTCTTTCTCCCACCCACCCCCAAAATATATATATATCTTGAATAAGGGTAATTCTAGGACATCGACATAGTTAGAAATAATTGAGGCATATAAGTGGTTAATTTTCAAATTTTACTAATTAGTACCTAAACAACATAGTACAAGAAATGTCACCATATACCATGCTTGTAAAAAGGATCATCTGCAACTTGATCTTATATGCAAATCCATATGCCCTACATTGACCATCATAGTTTAAAAAATTACTCTAGTGATCTGGCGGGTCAAACTAAAATGGCTACATGAGAGACTCGGGTTTTTTAGGTTAATTTCCCAATTAGACCAGACCTCTAATTAGATATAGAAATTTGGTAGGTAATGCAAAGGACCTTGGGGTTCATCTATACACAAGTTTTCATTCTCACCTAAACCAACATTTGAGGGCATCTTGAGACCCTGTTCAATATTTTATGAGAAAAGTTCTCTACATTGTAGGAACATTTCCTACATGCCCTATCATGTGGATAGTTTGGTGAAGCTATTTCGACCATTGGATAGAGAGGTCATAGTATGGATTAGAGACACACCTATGGTACTTTGACAACTTCCATACCCTAGATTTCATAACTCCATTTTGCCAATTGGCATACTCTAGTCTAGTCGGTTTAAAACTTCACATGTGAATAGGAATGGTAGTCATTGGCATTTAAAATTGGAATATAGGAACAACTCCCATATTTTATAATGTGATAAAATGAAACCTAACCACAAAATTAAATTCTCATCTAATAATCTGTCACGTGATAGTCATTGTTATTTAAAATTGGCATATAGGAACAGCCCCCACATTTTACGGATATGGAAAAATGAACTCTCTCTCTGTCTCTCTCTCTCTCTGAAACGTGCTGAAGGGTTCACCCACAAACCTATTGTCATTATTAATCCTCCTATTTGTTGGAGATTCAAAATACCTTCATTGTTTCTAGGAACCCATCCTAACGCAGTGATAGCCATCGGTGAAGGAGGAATTCCTTCACCCTAGCTTAAAGAAAACTTGATCCAAATAAATAAAGCATGTATAAATCATATCCCCCCCCCCCCCCTTTAGACATTGCATTTTGATACCTTAGGAGGAACTTTTGCAATGATTCACCTTCCCCATGTGTAACATGATACTTATTCAATGATCTGGACATACATGTCACTTATATATAAGACAAACTTGTCATTGAGTTTGAAGTTAATTTAGTGTCTCTCCTCCAAAGGAGGGACATCATTTGTAGATCCTAGACCCTAATCTAGGTGATGATTCCTCTTTTCCCAATCTACCATCTGGAGACATGAGATGCGAGGTTCTAGATAGTGAGTCTGGCGCATCCTCCTAAGGTGTCATTCGGATCTCCCCGATCCATTGTACCACCTACAGTGGTGATTCCACTGCGGTAACGTTAGACTTCTGATTATCCTTCACTTTGATGTGTACTTTTTGTATTATACTCACCTTGTTTGTACATGATTGTTATTTTTACATTTTATGTTTTCATTTCTTGTACTACATATGCACAACATTGATTTAACCTCATGGAGTAGTCGTTGGAACCTATGTGTAGTCATGGATAATTTGTTGTTTCACATGATGAGGTAGGAAGAGAAACTTTAATAATTTACTTGCCACATGAGCTGGAATAAGCAGACATACGAGAACTAGTCCATGTACGATGACTAATAAGCTCATTAACAATAGTAAAGCCAGACACTCTTGAAACATGAAGTGGCAAACTAAAGTTATGTACATAGGAAAGCCATGGATCAATCCAAATACTAGTCTTGCATCCATTATCAATATTAATACATACATCTTTTTAAGAATTGGTAAAACACCAACAATACTATTTCAAGTCCAAGAATTTTATTTTATAGGGAAAATTACTTGTACACCCCTTGTATTATGGCCCGATTGCTTGATACACCCAACTTTTCAAACAATTACTTGAAGCCCCATGAAACTTGAAGGTATTAGTTTGTTGTTAGTGGTTGAATGAAAAAGTCCATTTTACCCTTATAAGTTATTCAATTGAAAATTATGAAGTTAAAATTACCAATTTACCCTTTCAATGTTTTAACCTTAAAATACTCAAAAAACCCAAATCAATTCTAATAGCACCGTTGGAGAAGAAGCTTGGTAGTGCTCCATATCCATTGTCAGCGAAGGTGAAGGTGAAAGTGAAGAAGACGACTGAAATTTCCGGCAAGGTTCACCACTGCAACTCTCGGCGAGTGAGCTAGAGTGGTGGACGGCAGCGAAGAAGAGAGGATGGCGTCTGAGGGTGATCGGACAGATTTCGATACAGCCCTTCTTCGGCAGCGAAGAGATGACGGTGTCGGAGACATGGATGGCAAATGGTATATTGGTGACGCCTAAACGGATGGATTGGTTGTGGAATGCATTCTTGTCGGAAGGAGAGAACGAAGACCATGAAACGGTGAATGTGCCAAAGTCGAGCAGTGGATACTAGGGAAGTGAAGTATCCGGGGACGATGGTGGTGATGGGAGGGTTCCATCCATTGTAGGACAGGCAGAGAGAGTTATACGATTGGCTCAAGAGATTTGGGAAAGAAATGAAGCTATTAGAGTATCCAAACACAATTCATGCTTTCTATTTGTTTCCTAAACTAACAAAAACTTCTGAGTTTATGGGTATTAGAATTAGAATTCTGATTTCTTGGACATCCAGGAGATAAGATTGGGGCCCATAAAAATAGCATAACCGCCAGTTGACTTACGATCATCACCGTCACCGGCCCAATCTGCATCAGAAAAAGTCTGGAGAAGGGACGGTGATTGAGAGATGAATAGACCATATGATTTTGTATGCTTGAGGTACCGTAAGATCCGTTTCACCATGGACCAATGAGATTCGGTTGGAGCATGCATATATTGGCACGCACGATTGATGGAGTAAGCAACATCTGGGCATGTATGTGAGTGTAACATACTGCAAGGCACCAACGATTGACCTATAGGTAGTAGGGTCTGAAAGAGGAGCACCCCCTAAGTGAGACAATTGGACAGTGGTAGCCATGGGGGTGAGCATAGTCTTGCAATCAGTCATCCCGGAATGGTGAAGGAGGTCAGTGATGTATCTGGATTGTGAGAGTAGGATCCCACCTTTTTGAGAAATAGCCTCAACACCAAGAAAGAAGCTCAGGGGACCAAGGTCCTTAATGGAAAATGCAGTTGCCAGTTGACCGAGAAGAGCAGTGACATGATCGAACTAACTGCCTGTAATCAAAATATCATCAACATATACTAAGACATAAGTAGCGGTAGAGCCCTGAAGATAGATAAATAATGATGGATCGGTTTGGGATGACCGAAAACCAAAGCGAACCAAGAACTGGGAGAGCCGATGGAACCATGCTCGTGGGGCCTATTTGAGGCCATAAAGGGATTTGTGCAGTTTGCAAACATGATGGGGATGGAGTGGATCAGCAAAGCCCGGGGGTTGGGCCATATATACCTCCTCAGTTAAGACGCCATGTAAAAATGCATTCTGAACATCCAGTTGACGAACAGACCAGCCATTGGAGACGGCTAGGGTAAGGACCGTACGTATGGTCGTAGGCTTGATAGCAGGGCTTAATGTTTCATGATAGTCCAGTCCAGGCTACTGATGAAATCCCTTGGCAACAAGGTGGGCTTTGTAGCATTCTAAGGAACCATCAGCCTTTCTTTTGATTCTGTAGACCCACTTGCAACCAACTAAATTCATGGCCTATGTGGGTGGCACTAGGGACCATGTGCCGTTGCGAAGAAGGGCATTAAACTCAGTAGTCATAGCAGAGTGCCACTCAGGAATTTTATTTGCCTGTGTAAAGCCGGTAGGTTCAATGAGTGGGGAGGTGATGTGAAGAGCATGGGGGTTAGAGGGATGGGGGCGAAGGATCATGGGGTGAGTGCGGGTGGAAGTGGGGGAGAAGGGTGAGGTGTAGAGGTCAGTAAGGGGACGAGTTTTAAGGGGAGGGGGAGAAGGGGAAGGGGAAGAATCTTGAGAGGTGGGAAGGGGAGAAATGGGGGGTCGGGGATTGGGTGGTGGTGTGGGGGGTATATGTGTGGGTGGGGGGCGGTTGGAATGGAAATGACAGCCCAAGGGGAGGATGGGGAGGAGATGAAGGGAGGTGGTGGGGGAGAAGTGCGGAAGGGTAGGTGGTCCTCATCAAATCGCACATGACGCACAATGTAGATCCTATAAGTGGAGAGATCCATGCAACGGTAACTAGTGTGAGAGGGGTTGTAACCCAAGAAAACACAGGGAGAAGAGCGGTAGTCCATTTTATGATGGTTATAAGGGCGCAGAAAAGGGAAACATAAACAGTCAAATACACGGAGTGAATGTGTAGTCAGGGTTTTTATGGAACATCAATTGATAGGGTGAGATATTATTGGTCACAGGGGAAGGCATCCGATTGATGAGATAAACAGCGGTTTCAAAGGCATAGTCCCAATAAGTGAGAGGAACGCCGCCATGAGCAAGAAGGGAAAGACCAGTCTCAACAATGTGCCTATGGCGGCGTTCAACAGAACCCTGTTGCTTATGAGTGTGAGGACCAGAGAGGCGATGTTGAATGCCTAGGGACAAGAAATAGGTAGAGAGGGAACAATATTCCCCACCCCAATCGGTCTGTATGAATTTTATTTGATGGGAAAATTGACGCTTAGCAAGTAATTGAAAACGTTTAAAAGTTGAAAATACATCAGATTTATTTTTCAAATGAAAGAACCAAATGAACTTACTGAAATCATCCACAAAAATGACGAAATATCTATGACCAACTGAAGAGATAGTGGGGGAAGGTCCCCATACATCACTAAAAACAAGTTCTAAAGGAAAAGCACTACGAGAAGTGGGAGAGGGTTGCTGATTATGGGTAAAATAAGTGGCAGGAGACGGTGGTTGGCGGTTTGATGGAGGGTAATACGGTGGTGTAGGGAGAAGTGGTGGAGTAGATGACTGGCCTGAGTTTTGCTGCCTAGAGAAGCACCGATCGGCAGTGTGATTGGTGCGGTTGCATATTGTACAAAGAAAACGTCCTGAAGAACCTGAGCTACCGCCCCTTCCACCACGGCCACTATTGCCATGGCCACTACGGCCCCCGTGACTAGGATGTGGATATGAAGAAGAAGAAGGGCCATAGGTGTGGCTTTGTTGTATGAGATTGGCAGAAGCAGCAACTGTGGGATCAATAATAGCTTATCTTGAGGTAAGAAGATATTCATGACTGAGCAAAAGGCTGTGAAGCTAAATGTATGGAATAGGATCAGTACGTGCCATGAGTGTAGGAACCAGTGGCTGAAACTCAGATAGAAGAGACCTGAAAAATATGTATATTAAAATCAGTAGGTGCAAGAGGCTTGCCAGGAGCAGTCAATTCGTCGGAGAGAGCCTTTGCACGGTGGAGAAAATGGGTCACCGTTTCATCTGGTTTATGAGCAAGGTTCTGCAGAGCGACATTGAGAGATAAAATTCGCATAGTGGAGGCAGAATTGAAGGCAGCAAAGAGGGCATCCCACAGGTCCTTACTGGTATTTTTGTCGATAGCGAGAGGAAGGGCTTCATCAGAGAGTGAAGCAATCAAAATACTCATAATGGCTGCATCGTGTTCCATCCAAGTTTCAGTAAGTGCAGGGTCAATAGGGCACGGTTTGGTGCCGAAAACATAGTCGAAGAGTCTCTGTCCTTTGAGATAAGGGATGAGCTGGGTCTTCCAATAAACAAAGTTCTTATATGATAGCTTGATAGAAAGGTAATGGTGGGAGCCATGAGAACCAGACGTGGAAGAAGAGAGTAGAGGAGCGGAAGTAACCACGGCTGTGGTAGAAGCGGGTGGAGGTGAATCCGACATGGATGCTTGCTCAGTTTAGCAAGAAAAAAAAAAAAAAAAAAAAAGAAGAGAAGAATTAGAGGTGAAGTTGCTCGACAACTCTGATACCATATTAGAATTAGAATTCTAGTTTCATTGATTGATTATGATAGGTTACAATGCAAATATATAAATGTAGAAGAAGATAGGAGAAGTGCAAAACACATGTACAAACATTGGTCGGTGAGATAAGATAAGAGACATCCATGTTGTTGGTGGTTGAGGTAATGAAGATAGGAGACTTCATGTAAGAGACATCCATGCTAGTGGTGGTTGAGATAATTAAGATAGGAGACTTCATGTGTGAGTGGAGGTTGATATCACATGGATCTCATGTGCAGATAGGATTCGATTGATAATGGGGGAGGTCAAGAATTTTGTCCATAACGTTTTTGCTAAGTTCATCAAGTGATCACATCCAATTGTTATATTATCTCATAAATTTGGAGCGAGTGAGCTAGAGTGAGAAATTTACAGCGAGTGAGCTAGAGTGGTGGGCGGCGATAGTGCTTGCGGTGGAGGGTTTCAGTTAGGAGAGAGGGGTTTCAGCGAGGGTTTGTGGGAAGGGTTGGGGGGTTTTTTAATGGTCAGTGTTATGATCACAAGGGTTGAGGGCTTGTTCCATTCAAGGCTTGCTTCGTCTTCTCCGACGACTACAAATCACCATAACAACTATAGTAGAGTGGAGGGTGGAGGGTTTGTTTAACGATGAAAAGGAAAGTACCATTTACTATGGCCAAAGGGTAAATGACTCACTTCACTAACCTTAAAGGTTAGTTTAGGCATTTAGAAATTTTTTAACTCATGACATCCTCACTAAATGGTGACTGACTAAGAGACAGTGGCTAGACAGTGGCTACTTGTAAGAAATCGTAAAATGTGAGGGGTGTTTAAGTAATTTCTTAAAAAATTAGGGGTATCAAGCAATCTGGCCATAGTTCATGGGGTGTACAAGTAATTTTCTCTTTATTTTATATAAAGGGTTATAGAAATTCTATAGCACTATGGCAAGTGAAGTGGATTTTCACTATCACTTTTTTGCCCACACTTTTTATTCATGTTGTTCAATTTTAGAGGGTGGCTATAGGAATTTTACACACAATAGAATATTATACCAAAACCTATGTGGACGGGGGTGTGTGGGGTTGGGGGGTTTGAGGGCTAACCTGGTGTGCGGCCTCACCCCAACCAGCGACAGGGAGAGGCATCCGGACCCACCCGTGGTGTGGTGGCTTAGCTTGGGGGGGGGGGGGGGGGGGGGGGGGGGGGGGCCGTGGGCGAAGTGTTCGGGGTCATGGGTAATAAACCATGACGAGGGGAAAAGTAAGTTCTAGCCTCAAGACTTATTAATTATTCTTCCCTTGGTAACCTCGAAGTGCAGGTCCGGGCTTGAACCGCTCGAGCTATTTCATGAGAGAAGGGAATAATTTAAGTTCGGGTCCCGCGTACCTTTAGGAAGTACATTGGGACTTATACCCATCTCTTATGAACCCATCTAAGAATGGGCTTTTCCCTAATTAAGGTTGTGGGCAGGCCCATTTAACCTATTGACCCAATGATGGGTTATTCCATCCACTTACCCACATAGGGCTAATGGGTTGACCCATTAGGCCTCATGACCCATTTGTCTAGAGGTACCCAAATACCCATTTATTATAAATGAGTCCATGAGGGAGAGAGAGAACATTACTTCTCCTTCATCATTCTCTTCTACCCTAAATCGTGGAGGAGAGAAAGAGGAGAGAAAGAGGAGAGAAAGGGGAAGAGGAAGGTGAAGAGGCTTGGAGGAAGGTGGAGACCCCATCTCTTGGGCCATAAATCGTGGAGCTCTCTCATCTTGGGGGTAGGTAAGCTATTGAAGCTTCTTCCTTCTTCTATTTTGGATTTTAAAGGGGTTGGGTAATGGGAGAGATTGACCTAGATCTCTCTTGGAACCTAGGGAGTCGATGGAGCATTAAAGCCCAAGCTATGGTGGAGTTATTTCACTCCATTATGAGCTCTAATGTAAGGGTTCTCATTGCCATTTGAGAGATTTAAGGTTGGACCCTAATGAGCTTAGAATGGTGTTCCCTAGAAGTTCTTGTGCTTTAAAACCACTTGAAAATGGGGTCCTTGGAGGGAATCCTTCGATTTTGGACTGAAGGTGTGAGGGTTTACATGTGGTTTTGAGACTGCAAGAAACCACCACAGAAATTACCTTCCCAGAAGGATTACTGTGAAGGTCGGATTTACACTCGGTTTGAGTTTTACGAAACCACATCGCATCCGACCTTGACTAAAATTATCCTGAGCCTGTGAAGCTCGGATTTACACTCGGTTTCGTTTTAAAAACCACATACTATCCGACCTTGACTAAAGCTGTCCGAACCCCGGTTTCCTAGGATTTACATGTGGTTGCGGAATTTGGGCATGAAACCACTCCACTGCAACCACTTTGTTTAAAACCTTATACTTAAGTGATTATGGGAGACCTTTTGGGGATCCTTTCCTTCGCTCGTTTAACCTTATTTCACTCTTTGTTTAGGTTAATATATTCATCTTGTGGCTTATTGCTTGATCGAGGCGACAGAGATAATCTTGGTGCTTGGCGTATACGTTGTGAGTGGGTTTGGTCGTTTGGGCTGTTATTATTGTGTGCATTATATATTATGTAATCATTATAATTAATAAGCATGTTTGCGCATATTGCATACTCTTATATACAATTGTTATAATGTTGATCGGTAATGTTGTACCTTGATGGGTCTCGGTGCGGTGGGTACAGTCTCGGAACCCCAACACTATATACATTTATGAAGAAATTATGTTGAATGTCATGTTGAATGTATGCGCCGTGCGTCTTTGTGTTCTTCACTCCCCTCCCTCTCCTTCTCTGCTTATAGGTCTCCCAGCCACACCTTCGTCGATCCCAATGGCATAGGCCTCCCACTTTAGGAATACATAGCCAATATCTCTACTGGAACCGACCCTCGCCCCTCCTCAACAGGCTCCGGCTACCTCTGCCTCTCCCTCTCCGTCCATCCCAACCCCGACCAACCCCACCCCTGCCCTTTGCCCCCCCTCGAACTGCTCTTTTATTAGTTTACCCTTCTGGGGAAATGGCCGGTTATTCATACTTGAGTCCCAACCCACAATCGTTTGATCTACTCGCATCAATGATAACAGGTATTTCGCCTCTGTCTCTGAAAAACGGAAACCACTTAAGAAATTTTTTTTTTACACCCTAACATGGTTTTCAAACGTTCTAGTTGGGTATTTAAAAAGGAAAATAGGAGAAATATTACAAGAAGAAAATCCAATCAAGAACAATACCAATGAGATTGCAAACTCCATCAAAAGACTTTAAACAACCAACCACAAAGTCGAAAAAAGTAAAAATAAAGAGTGCATCGGTGATCCAGATTCATGAAACTCAAAAACACGGATAAATAACAGACCTGAATCTCACTTCAATCAAGGGCAGGATCAGAACATAAAACCTTAGTTAAAGGACATCCCGGACCACCCTTCCGGTCACCGTTTCTATAACTGATCCGCTATGCCCAATTCACATGACCCTATGCTTCATCCCTACCCTCTCTGAACTTAACGTATTGTGACCATTTCACTTAAATATATCACGAAAAAAGAGGATTTACACAATTTCTTTAAGCATTATTTTTAGTAAAACCAATATCTCTAGTATCTCACAATAAAATTTCCTATTACCATTTATCATAGTTGTAGGAAGCATGCACTGCATTTTGATTGCAGAAAGGGAGAGGGAGGGAGAGGAAGAGCCGAAGGGGATGATTACCAAAACACCCTGATTCTCTGCCCTTGCTCCACCTCTGATTGCATTGAATTTAGAGGCCTGGGAGTCGCAGTGGAGGAGATAGAAAGCTAGAGGACATGGGAAGGGCATCGGAGAGGGAGAGGAGATCGGAGGAGGTAGGGATTTGATACAGTGATTTATTTAAAATGAATGGGCAAAACTACCCTTGTACTCCCGTCCAGCAAAAACCAACTTATAAGGATAAATAAAAAAAGGGAAAATTACACTGCCACCCCCTAAGGTTTGTACTAAATACAGAACGACCCCCTATGTTTCTAAATTATACAGCCACACCCCCTAAATTCCCACTCCGTTAGTTAGGTGTTACAATGTTGGTTAAGTCTACCCTCAAATGACTAATATACCCTTCAGGGTGAACTTACCATTTTGCCCATAGGGCATCATCCCTAACTTCACAACCCCCACTTCCCTTGTTACTCGAATCAGGGTGGTTTCATCCATCTTCCCTCTGAGGTAAACCCAAATATCCCTCTTGCTGCTCTCCGGCGCCCTCTCGAGCGTCGATTGTACACTCTCTGGGACACAGAAGGCGGAATCAACACATTCTCCACGGGTTGGCAGGGATGCCGGTATCTAACTCCAAATGTCTGCAATATAATCGATCTCTTTAAGAACTCCAGAATCCCATCTGCGATCCCTTCGTCCTCCTTCAGAATCCAAGACATGTTGCTTCTGATTAATCGAATGTCATTCGAGATTCTGGAAAACCCTTTTAAAATTTTAAAAATAAAATCAAAAGTAGCTTTTGGACTCATCATAGCATGAAAACAAGCTCTGTAATCGGTGGGAAGCATCAAAACATGATCAGCCCCACCACTTCGATTCTAGAGGTGTGGGAGGATTAATTCCATCCTTTCTGGGCTTTCCAAGTTTCTAAATTTTGAATAACTTAAGTAAGGAAAGTAGCGAAATAGGAATGAGGGGGTGAGACTGCAAGTCGATGTGGATGTGCGAGGTCCGCGAGCAAGCCCCAGCAAGCCTCACCTACAAAGCTAATGTTGTAGCTCTATGTGTTACCTGTGACCGTGATATTCACTCAGCAAACTCACTCGTACGCCTACACGAACGATTCCCAGTAGTGCCCTTCTTCGAACCCGCCGCCTCAGTCGTCAAGTCCAATACAGTTAACCTTCTCATCCCCAACAAATCTAACGGCGACGATGACGATGACCTCAACAATGGCTATGGTGACGGAGAAGAAGCTGAAGCCGCTTCTTGTTACCATCTTCTTCTTTCAGTCGCCCATCCCAGAGAAGCTGGTTACATCGACTTGCAGTCTCACCGCTATTCTCAAATCACATTGTCATAAGCATCTATAGAAACGAAAGAGACACTGAAGTGGAAGAGGGGGTTGTGAAGTTAGGGATGATGCCCTTTGGGCAAAATGGTAAGTTCACCTTGAAGGGGTATATTAGTCATTTGAGGGTAGACTTAACCAACATTGTAACACCTAATTAACGGAGTGGGAATTTAGGGGGTGTGGTTGTATAATTTAGAAACATAGGGGATCGCTCTGTATTTAGTACAAACCTCAGGGAGTGGTAGTGTAATTTTCCTATAAAAAAAATAGTGAAGTAAATTGCTTCACTCTATAGTAACGAATAGAAAGACCCTTATACGAATCCCAAGACCCCTAATAATCTAAGAAGACAAATATTATCCCAAGAAATAAGACTCAATTTTATTGTGAGTTTAAGCCTTACGAATCCCAAACCCTAATGATCTAAGGACCTAAATAAATTAAGATAGAGTTTAGAAATTTTGTGATGTTCAACTCTTCCACGTCCCAAGCAATCTGTGGCAATGGGACTTTATCCTCCTATGACCTATGGTGGACCACCACCTAAATATTATTGATCATCATATAAATTATGTATGACTCTCTCTCTTTCTTAATCCGACAAAACACGGCTTTAAAGGCCAAACGTTTAGGCTATTGGGGACATGGAATGTGTGCCTGCGTAGGACCTCAATGCTTTAAATGAAGTGGCCTGAAACCATAGGGATGAGGATTAGTTTGTATTAGAATCTCATTTGGTGCGGCAACTTAATCGTTTGTTAAATCAGATGGAAATAATTTGGCAGCAGAAATCGAGGACGAATTTGATTATTTATGGGGACCAAAACTCCAAGTTTTTCCCATCAAGAGGAGGGCAAGGAATTATATCAGAGGGCTTCATCATCAGAGCCTTTATTTTACTAACAGGCCTATCTTGGGTAATATTGTTATTGAGCACTTTAAAAGCATTTTTACGTCTTCCTCTCCTGTGCTAGACGACAATTATTTCAGGCATATTACTGGAAGGGTGTCTTCTATTGACAATGCGGCATTACTGGCCCCAATTACTGAGGATCTGATATATAGAATAGTTATGAAGATGCCTGCAGCTAAATCACTGGGCCAGGATGGATTTTCGGGCATGTTTTACCAGAACTCCTGGGCTGTTGTGGGGCCGGATATTGTGAAGATGGTACAACACTTCTTCCTTGAAGGTACCTTTGCTGCGCATATTAACCGCACCTTTATTACTCTCATTCCTAAGGTCCAGCTCCCTTATTCCATTGGTGATTTTCGGCCAATCAGTTTGTGCAATTTTGTATATAAAATCATCTCGAGAATTATTGTGGATAGGTTGAGGCCGATTTTGCACAAGATCATCTCCTTCAATCAGAATAGTTTTATCGAAGGACGTCATATATAGGATATAATGTACTCATCTATCACGAACTAATGCATAAAATTCGTGCTCAGAAACGAGGGCGCTTGGGACTCATGGCAGTAAAGCTTGACATGAGTAAACCCTATGATAGACTGGAGTGGACCTTCCTCAAGAGAGCCTTGTATCATTATGGGTTTCATCCTACATAGATTGACCGAATTATGTTCTGTGTTGAATCGACTCAATTATCGATCTTGCTCAATGGTTCTCCTCTGGAGTTCTTTTCTCCTGAAAGAGGGCTTCGGCAAGGGGATCCCCTCTCACCTTATCTTTTTGTTCTGTGTGCTGAGGTGCTTTCTACGCACTTGAAAGCTGCTCTGGCATAGAGTACCATAAAGGGCATTAAAATCTCTAGAGCTGGGGAAAATATATTCCATATGGCCTTTGCAGATGACTTTATTCTTTTTGGTCAAGCTAATGCCAGGGAGGTCCGAATGCTCACTACTACCTTGGAAGACTATTGTTCAAAATCAGGTCGGAGCATTAATCTAGCTAAGTCCAAAGCTCATTACAGTCTTATGGTTAATGCTTCTCTGAAAAGGGATCTCTCCAGTCGCTTTAATATTAGACCAACTTCAGAATTGGACATCTATCTCGGGATCCCCCTCATTGCAGGGAAGCTTCGAAAGGGGCACTATACTTCTTAGTGCAGAGGGTAAATGCTAAGCTTCTATCATGGAAATCCAGGTTTCTCAGCCCTACTGGCAAGCAAGTGCTCATCCAATCTTCCTTGTCTACGATGCCTAGCTACTATATGTCCAATTTTTGGCTCCCGAGCTCTATCCATCATCAGCTTGACTCTGTTTATAGGAAATTCTTTTGGGCCAATGGTGACAAGTCTTTGGTTCCAACTATTGGCTGGGACGTTATTTGTCAGCCCAAACGGAATGGTGGTTTGAATTTGAAGCGCTCTGAACCGTTCAATCTGGCTTTGCTCATGAAGAAAGCGTGGGAACTTCTTACACCACAGAACTCCTTTTGGGGTAAGGAGATCAAGTGTAAATGCTTCCCTCACACAGATTTCATGCATGCTTCAACTCCCTCGACGGCGTCGTGGGGGTGGAAGTCTCTTATCAAGGCAAGATCTCTTTTACAGCATGGCCTCTTCTTCCAGGTCGGGACGGACTTAGTATTAATCCCTGGTCGGATTACTGGATCCGTAATCATAGGCTTGGAAGGGCTCCTTTTCCTCTTCCTCGGTCTGCTCCAACTCTGGTTTCTCAACTGATTGATCCTTCTACCCATTCGTGGAAGGAGGATGTTATCCTTCGGTGGTGGCCTTTAGACATTGCGATTAGTATTCTATCCATCCCTCTTTCAATGACTATGAGGGCGGATAATTATATTTGGCTCTATACATCTATAGGTACTTTCTCGATATCCTTGGCTTATAGACTTGCGATCAGTGATGGGTTGCAACCTGATAACTTGGTATGGTTGAAGATGTGGCATGTTCACATGGCACCCAAAACGCTTTTCTTCATTTGGAAGCTGCTTCATGGTTGACTGCCTACGGTGGACCACCTCAGCAGTAGATTGGCGAACCTTCCGACGCACTGTCAGCGATGTGGGGAGCAAAACCTGAACCCGAATCACCTATTTATTTCGTGCCCATTTTCTCAGGCTATCTGGGCTTGTATGCACCCGAACCCTATCGATGGCTGGACGAGTATCAAAGCTGATTTGTTACACGCTGTGGACAACATAGGCAGGGCAGCAACTTCTCAGAGTAACTGTAACTTGAATTTGCCTGTTGTCTTTAGTACTTTATGGCACATTTGAGTGTCCTATCTCTCCTACACTTTCAAACGGTCACTCTCTACTCCAGAAGCAATTGTTTTCAAGGCAACTCGTTGGGTCTAGAAATTCAAGGTTGAGCCGGCCCATACAGCTAGAAGGGAGAGATCGGCTAGGTGGACTCCACCAGCTACAGGATTTGTTAAATTTAATGATGACGGTGCTAGTTGAGGTAATCCTAGATGGTTTGGTATTGGTGGTGTTGGACGCGACAGTGATGGTAGATTTCTCTTCGGGTTTGCTAAGGGCATTGGAGTTACTTATCCTTGTGTTGTGGAAGCTCTTGCAGTTTGTTATGCGCTCTTCATCAGCAGGCATAGAGGTCTCTGGAGCATTTGTGTAGAATCTGATAATCTGCTAGTGGTGTCTATTCTTCAGAAGGCGGTTTGTACGACTCCGTGGTGCCTGCGGTTTATTATTGAGGACTGCTTTGCTCTCTGTGCTTCCTTTGACTATGTGCTTTTCTCCCACTCCTTAAGAGAGGGGAACTTCTGTGTTGATGCCCTAGCTAAAGCTGGTTCTTTGAGCCAGGGTGATGGCTTCTGGAACTCAGTCCCCCCCCCCCCCTTTTCTTTGCCCCCTTTTGTACTCTGAGGCCTATGGGGTCCTCTTTCCCCGTGGGTTTAGATAATAAAGTTTATTATCAAAAAAAAAAAAAAAAAAAAACAACGTAGGACCTCATGTGCATCTCGACACACACACGATCAGCCATTGGATGTTTCACTGGGCACTCCCTAGGCGCTTGGATCTCAGGAGAGAAACCACATCGGAAACAAACGGATTCAAACTGGATAACCAAAGATAACTCTGTCACAATCCCAATGATAGGGATTCCATCCCAATCAGGGTGAAACATGTGATGAAAGCAATAACCCCACCAGACTTGGTCACTGGTAGCGATCTTCTTCTGCTCTATAATACCATTTCTGTTCCTATTGAACGGTAGCTACCATGTTTTCATGTGCGCATACCCGCCATGTTTGAAAATGTTCTTTTCTTATTGTTTTATTATGAAACAAGCTCCACATTCGCATTTTTTTTTTACCAGAAAGGAAGAAGAAAAAAAAACAAAAGGGTTTGCACTTTGGAAGTGGTCCTACGCTTTCCTCAATAATACTACTTCTATGAAAAAAAATCCAAAGTAAATCACTTTGGTCAATCCCTTCGTGCTTCGCCCGCCCTATCGATCCACGTGCTGTCAGGTAGGTGTAACTCTATGGATTTGGCTCCTGTCCTGCAGTGGCGGGAGCTGGAGCATCCAACCTAGCAAAACCACCTGAAAATAGGGGGTGGGGTGGTCATTTCACATGTGGGGCCCAGGTGGAACCCACCTGTGAAATGACCACCCCACCCCTATTTTTGCTGTGGTTTTGCTGGGTTGGACGCTCCAGCTCCCGCCACTGCAGGACAGGAGCCTTTTCTTAACTTCTAGGTGATTGCAGCTGAAGCAACTGTTGGGGTTACCTATCCAACTGTCTTTGCTGTTGGTGGAATTGGATATCAATCCAACGAGTTACTCTTAACAAAGTGCAGTTTGCAGATCGTAACATAGGCATCCAATCAACCCTAAATCGAGTTAACCGTATTGGGGATAAGTCCCGGTCTAGAATTAGGGCAGCCTATTTACGCTTTGCCTCTTCTATACGATTTTGTCCGTAAATCCAAGTGTGGTAGTATCAGGGTGGTGCGCTTTGGATGATTCCTCCGTCCCATCATATAAATCAGAATCTGGATCCGGATGCGTTGTAGATAATCATAATAATATTCCAAAAATAGATAGAAGAGCGGCAAAGATAAAAGGAACATTGTAATCTTAATGATCAAACTATTAACAATAAATCGACGAATAAAGATGAGGCAAGTTCATCACAACTGTAGTTGTGTAAACTTAAATCAAAATTTTAAATGAAGTTATCACAAACAAGAAATTTTTTACTAATAAATTAACAACTGTTAATATTAAATTTATGTATATAATAATGTTTAGAACGAGATTGCATTAATTAAACTGGTAATAACTCAGTCTACCACCTAGTGAGGATAACTGATTAAATTGATACTTTTTCTTTCCTGGAAGGTTGGTAAAGGGGTAGGAAGAGTGGCTGGGAAAGTTTAAAATAATCCTATTTTTTGCCTTTTGTACTTGTCAATTCTGATAAGTATCAATAAAATAATCCATTTGTTTGCTAAGTAAAATTCCCAAATGTATATATGGTGAGTAGAGAGTGGTACTAGTTGAAACCTTCCATTCAAATCACACGTTCCCTGTCTTCTCAACTAACTGTCACCCTTCTTCTTCTCAGGCAATAGTAATCAAGGAACCCAACTCAAATCAAACTCTCTTTCTTTATCAGCTCAAACCTTTAATTTGGTTACATTACACGTACACGCAGGAATCAAAATCAAAAGTTTTGGCTTTCAAACTTGATAACCATATAATTTCTAGTTGGGTTCAGCAATTCTACACACACTTCCAAGGCCAAAGTCAAAGGCAAGGAGTTTGGAAGGAGATCAAGATCTGCATACAAAGGAGAAACTTAGAATCCATTTCTAGCTACTTCAGTTTGCAGGATTAAGCAGAAAATAATAGGAAGAACAGGCAAAGGAATTGGGATTAGCGGTAGGGTGACGGAGGAGAAGAAAGAGCGATACCTTCAGGAAAGTCTGTTGATGGGTTTTGCAGCTACCACTATTGGAAAATACCAGCTTGGTAAAACCATTGGTGAAGGTACCTTTGCCAAGGTTAAACTGGCTTTGGACACAGTTACACGGCAGCATGTTGCAGTCAAGATCATCGATAAGCAGATGGTCATGGAAAACAAGTTAATGGAACAGGTAAATTACCAAGTCATCATTGCTCCATGCCTCCATCTTGTTTCAGTTAGTGGCTCTCTAGCACCTGGGATCTGGCCTCTTTGATCCACATTCAGTATTCTATGTTATTCAAAACTTAGCAAATCTACCTTGTTTTTCAGGTAAAGAGAGAGATAAGTACAATGAAGCTACTGCATCACCCCAGCATTGTCCGAATTTACGAGGTTTGTTCAGAGGTTTTGGTTGATAAGACAGTATCTGTGGTCCATCCTTGTTCTTGATCATCCCCCCCCCCCCCCCCCAATCGTAGTAATGCAAATTAAACCTAGGATAGCACAGCAGTTGTACAAAGTTCAATTATAAGAGCAGACAAAGGAGGACTACAGCCCTCAGGGAGGAGCATTTCCGCTGCATTTTTTTTGGGGAATTGACTTTCATTTTTCAGGAATCATAATCTATGTTGAATTTTCATTTACAGGTTACTGCTACCAAGACCAAAATCTACATAATAATGGAATATGTGCCAGGAGGCCAACTCTCAGACAAGTTGGTAGTTTTCTTCTCTTTAAACCTCTGAAATATAAGAATGGGGTTCTAAATTGCATGTTATCAAACTGTTTGCTTTCGCTTCTCTGCCAGTCATATATCCAAAAATTCGACGAACGAGAAGCTAGGAAATACTTCCAGCAGTTGATTGATGCGGTGGACTACTGTCATAGCAGGGGTGTTTATCACAGAGATCTGAAAGTCCGACTCTCAACTCCATTAATAGAATCACCTCTTATCTTTCAGTGATGCTCTTCAAAGGCTGAAAAGTTAGAAAATAATGAACCTAACCTGGATATCATTGCATGATCTAAACAGCCAGAAAACCTGCTGTTGGATGGAAAAGGAAATTTGAAAGTCTCAGACTTCGGACTCAGTGCCTTGCGGAAGGTAAGAACAAATATGTAATTTCATATGATCTTTATCTAATCAGAGTCCTTAGACATAACTTCAAAGAGGAACTGGCAAATTCAAATGAACAGCCCGGGGACTTGCTATCCACCGCTTGCGGCTCTCCATGCTATGTAGCTCCTGAGGTAAGCAGAGATATCAGCCTTCTGAATATCATAAACTTTCCTGCGTCTTGTTTGAGGAAAATTTGAATTTGTTGACATAGAAAGCAGTTCAAATCCTTAATACAATAGAACAAAATTGGACTTTCTCAACCCCAAGACTGGTGTTCACTTTGTTGTTGACAGGTAATTGCCTACAAGAAGTACGATGGAGCATCTGCAGATATTTGGTCATGTGGAGTAATCTTGTTCGAATTACTTGCTGGTCGTCTACCCTTTGATGACCGAAACCTAATGAACTTATACAGAAAGGTAAGTTTCTAGAGAGATTAGATTATTTGTATGCAAATGTCGACAATGCTAATATATTTATTGGTACAAAAGATATCCAGAACTGAGTACACATGTCCAGAGTGGTTTACAGCAAGCCAAAGGAAACTACTTTTCAGGATCCTTGAGCCAATGCCTAAACGGGTAAATCAACAAACTATTCCTCCTGAAAAACATGTTCAGTTGATATTACCTATGCGAGTGACTTCCTCATTTCTCACTATAATGAACCATTCCTCCGAAAAAACACATGTTCAGTTGATATGAACTATGCACGTAACTTCCTCATTTCTCACTATAGCGGATGACAGTAGCAGAGATTCTACAAGATGAGTGGTTCCAAACTAGCTATGAGCCTTCTGGAGGAATTGAATACGAAATCAGCTTGGCTAATGTTGCAGCATTTGATGGGATTGGTGTAAGGGCACTGGAATCTCGCTAGAGTTTCATCCTAACATGATAGACACTCATTATCTGATTCAGACTCAAAATCAATGCAGAGAAAGAACCAAAGAGGGATGCCCAAATCCTCAAGTTTCATCAATGCTTTCCAGCTTATAGCAATGTCTAGTGACCTTGATTTGTCGGGTCTCTTTGAAAATCAGGTAACTGCCAATATCTGATAGAGCTCAAAAATTCAGTCATACACACTCCCCCTATTCTTCCAATTCCTAATTTTGTGTGAGCATTCTCTCTTCAAGGATGAGGACAAACAGAGAACAAGGTTTGGTTCCAAGCATCCAATTAATGAGACCATAGAGAAAATTGAAGTTGCTGCAAAAGATGTCAGTCTCTCAGTTGAAAGAATGAACATTTCAAAGGTAATTTACACAATTTCCGTCATG
Source organism: Telopea speciosissima (assembly GCF_018873765.1). Taxonomy (NCBI): domain Eukaryota; kingdom Viridiplantae; phylum Streptophyta; class Magnoliopsida; order Proteales; family Proteaceae; genus Telopea; species Telopea speciosissima. The sequence continues at coordinate 31,397,039 of NC_057919.1, read as the reverse complement.
TTCAAACAGGATTCTTTCATATTTAAGCAGTTCTTCGAATTTCAGGTGAAAATTCATCAGAAACAAAAGTTGATGAGTTGTCCTAGATCATATTTCAACCTATCAGCTGAGGTAAAATAAATCTCTATATTCGTCCTGCAACATAAAACAGTTGAGTGTCCCCACTGTATGGTCTCATAAACAGTATTATCGAATTAGGTGATCGAGGTGACACCCACACATTGTGTGATACAAATATCAAAATCCGCAGGGGAGCTCCGAGTGTACAATGAGGTAACAAACCCCTTGCATAGCGGATTGTTTGTATGGATGCAATTCGTAAAATGTACTAACTAACTGCTAATCGGACAAAAATCGCCAGTTCTGCAAAAGCTTATCAAATCTGCTGATCGAGAACTCCAGTGAAAGATCCGAATCAAATATGCCCAGCGCAACCATTATTGATGATCGTAAACAGAGTGAATGTAGTTCAGAATGGGAAGAGAACAAGAAGGATGAAGAACCTTGTGGCTACAATACCTCCTGACAAACTGGTCTCTCTTCAGCTCAATCCTTACTGATTATGATTCCAGACAGTTCATAGAAAACAAAGATGTATATTGCATAGCGGCGGAACAACCCATTCTTCAAATTAGAGCATTGAAGCAACATGAGAGAGAGAATACTAAGGATGGCTATACGTATTCAAGATCGAGATTCTTTTTTTATTAAACCAAAGGAAGCTGTTTGCATAGTTCTTCGCTTGCTCCTATAATTTTGACATCTTGTAAAATTTAATTTTAGGATATAAGAAGTAAATTTTTCTTCCGGGCATTTGAATGTCTAAATCTCTGAAGATCTCCCTGAAATATTTCCAAAATGATAGCTCGATGCGGAGTCCTGATAATGATGTAGTCACTTGTATAGACTCAAGAAATAATGTGTAGAGGTTTTTTCTGTTCAGCAATTAATACTTCACATTTTCCCAAGGGGTACAGATTTCAAGCCCACAAGAAGTCCATGATATCCTCTGGCAACACTTAAACCCATGTATACAAATGGACCGTCTCAGGTTGTATCAAAATGTATCGGCCGATATGGACCGATACGATATGACCGATGCGTATCGATACATATCAATACATCCAATAAAGGATTATGTGGGTGGTTTAATACGTATCGATATGTATTGATACGTATCGACCGATACGGCTCGAAACATACTGATACATACTGATACATATCGATACCATTGATACATTCCATAAAAAGCCATATTCACTCACAGACTCGATACAACTCTCATTCTAATAGAAAAATGAAGGAAAACTCTCGACCAAGAGATTAAAATCTTGCATTTAATCTTGGTTTTTCACACTTTTGGACTCAAAAATGAATCAAAGAGTGCTACAACATCATCATTTGCATCATCCAATACTCTTCATGGCTATTGACAATTACAACATGTAAGAAACATCTCTTTTATAACAATTTCAATTTAACGCACTTGTCTGGTTATACAGTATTCTCCATTTTAGTATTTATGCATGATATATGTTATGTATTGCTTGTTTATATTGTTTTTTGTGTCCAAAAGTGTATTTCCATGTGTATTTTGACCATTTTCATGCGTTTCTGCACCATTCGATACATATCTCCGATACGTCTCTTAAAATCGCCCGACTGATACGATACCCGATACCGATACTTTAAACCTTGGTATTAACCATAGGGTGATCCCAATCAGCATTGGGAGATCCGGATCGGGATCAGCTGGAACCAATCCAGATCAACACTTAAGGATCAATGATGCGGTTAAACGTAGGACATAAGGATCTATTTCTTTGGGTAATTTTTTGTAATTTTCTTTGGGATCAGCTGGGACCAATCCAGATCAACACTTAAGGATCAATGATGCGGTTAAACGTAGGACATAAGGATCTACTTCTTTGGGCTATTTTTTGTAATTTCTTTTATCCTTTTATCATGTTAATGGAGTTGTCGGAAGGTAAGAGTCCAATAAGATTTGAATTTGATTTCTATTTAGATTACCATAGACTTGAGTCCTCTTTCCTTCTTAATGTCATCAACTCCTCTGACCTCTCTCGAATAAGGGGTGGTATTCTCTTTTCTCAACTGCTGTTAATCTTCTTCCTCCAACTTTCTTCTAGTTCTTCTCTTCTTCCCATTGTTTTCCCTTACTAACTGTGTTCTGTTTTAACGTTACATTGCAATCGGCAAGAGAGAGTTTGCTCTCTCTCATCTTGTTCGTTTTCTTCCTGAAGCTTTGGGCATTGATCCCTCACCTAGGAGCGGCTTAAGCCCTGGAGTCTCATCTCTTCCAGATCACCCAGCTGTGAGTTCCCAACCTGAGACCAACTCTGAACCTATTCTACCGCGTGTTTAAGTTTCAGAAAATCTTCATGGATTTTGGGTTACCAAAGCGAGTAGCTGGTGGTCGATCTTCAGAGATTTGTGGGATAGCTACCTCCTCCTGAAATTTCAGACCAAACAGAGGGCTATTGATAGAGTTTGTTCAACTGAAAGCACATCTGATTTCTGTGTGATTATATTTTAGTTGAGGAGCAGAAGAAAGCAGGTTTCCAAAATTTACAAGGACTGATTTCCCTTAATCAATCAAAACCCCCTGTTTCTAAACTTAACTTATTTTTATTCCCTCTTTTTTAACTTCCAGAATAGTCCATTCTCTTAAAATTTTAATTCCAGATATATCCCAGCTACGATTTACTTACTTTTAATGACATATCTTGCTTCAGAAATTACGATTTGCCACTGAAATCTTAATTTGAATTTTATTAATCTGGTGGGCCCATAGTGAACTTATAATCAAGGTTATTGAACCCGGAATTGCATCAATTGGTATCAAATCCGAATTTCTTGCAGTTTCTAACCATGACAAGATCCTCACACATCACAAAAGACTGAAGCGAAACTTGACCAGTACATGGACTTTCCGAATCCAAGCCTCAGAAAATTTTGCCAGCCATAGCAGCTCTCACTTCCAAGGTTGATTTAATTTGGAGAGCCCAAATATCAACAAGAGGGACCAAGGAAGACAGTCTACACCAGTTCCCCAGTTAGGTACATTGTGGATTGCAGATATACCTCCGAGACAACAACCTGAGCCAGTTATTCCCCAGGAGGTCACATGGCAGTTCTCAGACAGGGAATACGGCATCAAGGTTGAGGTTCCAAAATTTGACGGCGAGAAGTGACCCGAAGATAATTTTGATTGGTTGACTAAAATCAAGAGGATTTTCGCCTACAAGTCCTTTCCAAATGACAAGAAGTACGAGCTTATCTCACCAAGTTCATTGTTTATGCTTCTTTGTGGTGGGATAATGTTTTGAAGTCAAGGATTATCAGGTGACTTCAACCCGTCACAAATTGGGAGGTTATAAAGCAGATATTGAGAACGAAATTTTGTACTTCTGAATTTTGAGAAGATACTCTTCCACAAAATGGTCAACTTCCATCAAGGCAATAAAAATGTGAATACCTGCATCATGGAGTTTCATAAGCTGTCCTTCTGATGTAAACTTCAGGAGATGGGCCAGCAACAGGAATTTAGGTACATTAGTGGGCTGAACACCAAGATCTGGTTGGAGCTTGCTAACGGGGATTTCCGATTCGTCAATGTGGCAGCTGCATATGCCAAGACCACTGAAGAAAAGTACAATCACTTGAAAGCATGGTACAAAATTTCGCGAAATATCGCCGAAATTTTGATAAATTTCTGTAATTTCAACACAACCGAGACGAGATGGGCTTCTGAAATGAAAAAATTTCAAATTTCGGTATATTTCGTAGAAATACTGTGTATTGAGCAGTAAATTTCGGTACATTTCGGTAAATTTCGTAGAAATACTTTGTGTAAGTATTAAACTATTGACTATTATGAAGTTTATGAGTTATGACTTCTGCACTTATGGCTTTATGAGTTTAAACTAAAGGCTACATTTGACTTTAATTTTGTTTCATTACTTTGTTTAAATTTCTTATTATGTCTTTTAGTACTTAAACAATATGTATTTAACTATTTTATACAACAGGGTCCGACCGTATACAGTCAATCAAGGGAACAAACCCAAAACACCACTTTGAGTTCGTTTTTTTTGTAATATGAAGGTTTAAATGTGTTTATTTAGCTTAAATAAGGGTGTCCATGAAGTATCAGGCCTAGATATGGCCAAACACCCATCGATATGGACTCCCGAAATATTGCAGAAAAAATGCAATATTTCGGATATCTCGGTAGGCCCGAGATACCGATATATCACAAGATATAGTACTACGCTTGAAAGAGATGATCAAGTTTTCTTCAGCTTACAGGTCTGCACCTAGAACTGAAAAATGGAAAGCTGAGCCCCACAAAATTGAGAAAAAAAAAAGTTAGAAATCTCCAAGGGAAATAAGTGGCTAAGGAACACTGTGTGTCACAGTTGTGGCAAAAAAGGTCACTTTGGCAACAAGTGTCCCAACAAACCCGTCCTTACTATGGTTGAGTAGTTGATGGCAAATATGAACAAGGAAGATGTGGCTATTCCTGAACTTATTACACTTGATCCAAATGATAGCCTGATGATGTTGATGATGATGAGGTTAAAAGTAACTCAGCTAGTCTTATGGAGAGGATTCGACGACAATACATACAGCTGTCAACAACAGAACAGAAGCCAACCTCATCACTGTAGAACTTGCTTGGGCACTTAACCTCCATGAGAGCAGCAAGAAAATTTGTGTGCTAAGTTTAAGACCTAAGGCTACAAAAGAGGTCATTGCAATTGTATGTCTTAACTTACAGTTTGGGAACCTTCAGTACCAAATGCCTTGCCTAGTCAGTCCCCTAGAGCATTGTGACGTGTTCTTAGAATGACCGTGGAAGCATGAGGCCGCTATACTATATGATGGTGCACGAAACACCATCAAGGTGAAACAAGGAGAGCGTACGTTTTTTATGTTGTCTCACACATTGATGGATATGCCTCGACAACCACAGTACTCTTCTCCTACATTTATGGATCATTCTCTCCTCCTCACTCATGGATTTGCAACTCAACCATCTTTCCCCGAGATATGTATCACATCAGGATCAAGATCACTACAAGGGTATCTTAAGTTCGATACATAACTCAACGGAGTAGAGTTTTTTTAAGAGTGGGAGAGTTGATGTGGTTAAACATAGGATTTAAGGATTTTTTTTTTTTTTTGGGTTATTTTTTATATTTTGTTTTATCCTTTTATCATGTTGATAGAATCGTAGGAAGGTAAGAATCCAATTAGATTTGAATTTGTTTTCTATTTTAGATTACCATAGAGTAGTCAGTTTCCTATTCTAGTTTAGATTGTTAGCAGTTAAATACAGTTGTAACCACTCACCGAGTTGAAATTTTGTGATTGTTGTGCGTGTGTTCTGGCCTCTGGGGGTGTTCCTCTTCTTTTTTTCCCTTTTTTCCTTTCCTTCTTATTGTCATCAACTCCTCTGACCTCTCTCAAGTCAGGGGTGGTATTCTCTTTTCTCCACTACAGTTAATCTTCTTCCTCCGACTTTCTTCTAGTTCTTCTCTCTTCTTCCCATTATTTTCCCTTACTAACTGTGCTCTGTTTTAATGTTACGTTGCAATCAGCAAGAGAGAGTTTTACCTCTCCCATCTTGTTCGTTTCCTTCCTGAAGCTCTGGGTGTTGATCCCTCACCTAGGGGCGACTTAAGCCCTGGAGTCTCATCTCCTCCAGATCACCCATCTGTCAGTCCCCAACCTGAGACCAAGTCTGAACCTATTCTACCTCCTATTAATTTTCACAAAATATTTCGTTGATTTTGGGTTACCAAATCAAGTAGCTAGTGGTCTATCTTCAGAGATTTGTGGGATAGCTACCTCCTGAAATTTCAAGCCAAACAATAGTCATAACCCTTTTTTTTTTTTCAAAATTGTTGTGCGAAAATGCATTTTCTTTTTAACAGAAAATTAAAAAAAAATAATTCAACTACCCAAAAAATAATCCGACTCCGTGGAGATGTAGATCGGGCCATTCTATCTAACATATAAAAAAATTGATAGAAATATATTGTTAGCAGAACAAATTAGAGCTGTAATGCTTGAATGATCTCATGACCACCCCAAGCCTCTTATTTATAATGAATGGAATGAAATTAGATTGGACAGAAATAACCCTACTATAGTCGGCTCTATTAAGAAAGTCAGTTGTACATAAAATAAACCCTAAAAGGATCAAAATACCCCCACGGTATTCTGGTGTACATAATTCAACACTCCCCCTCAAGTTGGAGCATAGATGTCAAACATGCCCAACTTGACTAAAATAGGATGAAACAATCTGCCAGGCAGTCCCTTGGTGAAAATATCAGCTAGTTGGTCATCAGACTACACAAACGGAACACAAACCAGTCTTTCTTCCAACTTCTCCTTGATAAAATGCTTGTCAACCTCAACATGCTTGGTACAATCATGTTGTACCGGACTATGAACAATGCTGATCGCTGCCTTGTTGTCACAATACAACATCATAGGAAGACGAACAGGAACACTAAGGTCTTGTAGTAAACCTTTGAGCCATAAAAACTCACAAATACCCTACGCCATAGCACGATATTCTGCTTCAGCACTAGAACGAGCTACCACATTCTGCTTCTTGCTGCACCAAGTGATAAGATTTCCATCTACAAAGGTATGGTACCTAGAGATAGACATTCTGTCAGGAGAACCAGCCCAATCAGCATCTGTGTAGGCCTATATTTGCAGGTGATCATGAGGAGACAAAAGAAACCCTTTCCCTGGAGCTGACTTCAAGTAACGAAGAATAAGAAGAATAGCCTCCATACATAGTAGAAGAGTCGTAAAATATCGGCATATTTCGGAAATCTCAACACTACCGAGACGAAATGGCCATACGAAATGGAATAGGTACAAATTTCGGCAAAATTTCGTGACATTTCAAGATATTTCGGGATATTTCAGGATATTTCGTGATATATCATGATATTTCAGGATATTTCATACAAATTCCTAGGATAGGTTACCTTCAGTATGTTGATGACTTCATTTACATGGCAATTGTGGATGACTACACTCATTTCTTCTCACAAACTATACCGTGGTCTACATATGTCCTTCAGACAGAGAGCAATGGACGTCGACTCCAGCGGAGCATGAGTAGGGTCGATCCATGAAGGCATAACAATTATTATTAGGATTTGTTTTATGACAGTTGTGAGTCTTGTGAGTTGTGAGTTGCGACTTGTGAGTTGTGACTTTGTGTATTGACTATTGAGTATTGAACTAATGACTTTTATGGAGTTTATGAGTTATGACTTATGAACTTATGCACCTATAAACTTTTGAGTTTAAGTTTAAACTAAAGGCTACATTTAACTTTATTTTTGTTTTATGACTTTGTTTAAATTTGTTATTATGTCTTTTAGTACTTATACAATGCGTATTTAATTATTTATACATCAGGGTCCGACCGTACTGTCAATCAAGGGTGAAAACCCAAAACACCACTTTGAATTCACTTTTTTGCAATATGAAGGTTTAAATGTGTTTATTTAGCATAAATAAGGGTGTACACGAATAATCATGCCTTAATATGGCCAAAAACCCACCGAGATGGACTACCGAAATATGGCAGAAAAATACCATATTTTGGCAAAATTTCGGTAAATTTCGAATCTTTCGGAAATCTCGACCTGCCCAAAATGGCGAGATGAGACGAGATCTTGAATCTTGCCTCCATATGAGAAGAATAAGGGTCATGCATAAACTGACTCACAAGACTCACCATTGTAGCAATGTCAAGACGCATATGCGAAAGATAAATCAGCTTCCCTACCAAATGTTGAAACCGGCCCTTATCAACAAGTTCACACTCCTCCTTGAGCGTACATTAGCATCCATAGGTGTACCAAAAGGATGACACCCTAACAATCCAATCTCAGACAATAAATCCAGGATATACTTCCTTTGAGAGAGAAAGATGCCCTTTGACAATCTGGCAACTTCAATCCCAAGGAAGTACTTTAGTTTTCCCAAATCCTTAATTTTGAACTCCTGTCCAAGAAAGTTCTTCAACCAACTGACTTCATCACCATCATTTCCGGTTACTACAATGTCATCAACATAGATTATGAGAATGGATATCTTATCACCAACTCTTTTGATAAACAGAGTATGGTCAGCATTACTCTGTTTATAACCACAAAAGCCATAGCCTTGTGAAACCTGCCAAACCACGCTCGAGATGACTGCTTCAACCCATAAAAAGAGCACACTTCAATTAGCAAATCTTCCCTTGGGTTTTGTCACATGAAAACCCTGGTGGAATATCCATGTATACCTCCTCATCAAGTTCTCCATTGAGAAAAGCATTCTTCACATCCAACTATTGCAGATCCCATCCTAGATTTACGGCACAAGACAACAACACTCTTACAGTGTTTATTTTTGCAACTGGTGCAAAGGTCTCCTAATAATCAATTATATATGTCTAAGTGAACCCCTTTGCCACAAGTCGTGCCTTATATCTATCCACAATGCCATCCACCTTCTGTTTTACTACAAACACCCACTTATATTCAACTGGTCTATTTCCTAGAGTCCCATGCATCATTTTTTTGTAAGGCTTTCATTTCTTCCATCATTATTGCCTTCCATTTTCCATCTTCCAAGGCTTCCTGCCAAGTCCGAGGAATATGAATAGAAGAATGAGAAGAAAAAAATGCACGAAAAGATGGAGAAATAGAATTATAGGAGATAACATGAGATATGGGGTGTTGAGTACAAGCCCTAGCAACAAGTAACTTAGGAGAAGGGGTCTTACCAGATGGAGAAGTAGGCTCTAGATCCAGGGTTGGTAACTGGATGGATACTAGTGTTGCAGTGGATTGAAGCTGCTTGCTTCTGGTACGGCTTTTCTGATAGACTTTAAGATTAAAATCATCTATTTTCCTCTGAAACTCACCAATGGTTTTCTAAATTGGAGTGAGCTCCCCTTGAACAGGAACTCCATCATCACCATTATCCATAGTCTCCCCCTGTATAGGATCCCCTTCACCCGAGGTAGAGGGAGGGACAGGAGCAGGCGGAGCAGGATGATTAGTGTGAACAATAGGAGCAGACTCAAGCTGGGCATACTAAAGAGGAGCCTCAAGAGTCAACACATCTTTACTAAAACTCTCCCCCTGAAGATGTGGCGATGAATAATGAGAAAGATTTTCATGGAAAATAACATCCATACTCACCATAGTACGTCTGGTGGGAGGATAGTAACACTTGTATCCTTTCTAGGTTGCAAAGTAACCCAAGAGATGCAACGGAGCCCACAGGATACCATGGGGGTATTCTGGTCTTTTGGGTGTTTTATTTATTTTTTATTTATGTATTTATGAGCAAGGGTAGAAATGTAATTAGGGTTGTGACACTGTTCACGTGACCAGTGTCATGAATAGTGTTTCCCCTTGTAATCTCTTGTATTATTATTATAAATAGAGAGCTTGACTGATCTCATTGATCATTCAAGCATTATTCCACAAACCTGTTTTGTTAACATGGCATCAGAGCCAAAATTTCTCTGATCTAAGTTTTCAAAAGCCACCCCCTTCCTATCGTTTTTTCTTTCCTCCCCTTCTCTCGATTTCTTTTCTCTCCTTTTTTCCCCTTTGCTTCTCCTCCCTTCCTAAGGGCAGCACTACAGAGGTGATCATATGATCTAGTTGCTGCCCTATTCCCACCTCTGTTTTTCCCCTTTATGAGATAATTTATTTGGTTCGATTGCTGCTGGTTCCTGTCTGCGATTTTTGGAGTTTCCAGAATTTTGAAGCCCTAACCACTACCATTGATCAAGGCTGGTTTTCTGCATATTGGACACTCATTTGCGATCTGGACCAGCTGCCCTCAAGCCTTTTTTGGTTGTTGAAGACCCCTTCTCCCAATCGATTCCTCTTTTTTAGGGTTTTCTAAAACCCTGATCATTATCGATTTTTGGGAATTGGGCTGTTTGTTGCTGTTTTTTTATTGGAGCTTCTTCTCTTCATCAAGGACATCCTCTACAGGTTCCTGGACAGATTCGATCAAGCTTCTTCGTCAATTTTTTTTGGATCCCCATCACCAAATCGATCTCCAATTTCGGGTTCTCTCCCAAAACCATAACATTGTCGATCTCTGTGGAAGGGATCTCTCTGCTGCTGCTGATTTTTTGGGAGCTGTTTTGCCCTTCATATTGGCCCACTCGACCTTGATTTCAGCTCTTGGTTTGGTGCAATTGCTGGTTTTTCATTCTCCACAGCCTTGTTGCAACTATGGGTGACTCTGCTGATTCCACTGCAACTTCTAATCAACTTGGACATGAAAAATCAGATTATCATACTTTTCAGCCCAATCCCATCAAACTTGATGGCAGCAACTACTTATTGTGGTCTCGGTCAGCCTCTTTTGCTATTGCTGGCCGTGGTCTCACTAGCCACATTGATGGCACTGTTCCCATGCCTGCTGCCCCAGGTGCTGCCCTGACTCGCTGGCTTGCCAACAATGGTGTTCTCATGTCTTATTTGATTGGTTCTATGACTTCGGACATTGCACATGGGTTCCTCCTTTTTGATACAGCTTCTCAGGTTTGGTCAGCCTATAAGGAAACGTACGGACAGCTTGGTAATGATGCACAGGTCTATGAACTCAGGAAGAAGGTTCTTCATACTACTCAGGGGGACTTAACAGTCTCTAAATATTATGCTACTCTGCGCAACCTTTGGCAACAGTTGGACCACTTCTCTTATTACCAACCTGATAATGCTACTAATCTGGCTGCCTATAAGAAACATGTGGATAAAATCAGGGTCTATGACTTCTTGGCAGGGTTGAATGTTGAGTATGACCCAATTCGTGTTCAAGTGTTGGGTCATTCCCCTTTTCCCAAACTTAAGCAGTCTTATGCCTTGGTCTCCTCTGAAGAGAATCGCCGAGCTGCTATGTTGCACCCTTTTGTCCCTGACAGATCAGCCCTTCAGACTACTGTACCGGCTCCTTCTACACCAGTTGGCACTCTCTTTGTGGGTGGTACTACTATCGGCACTATTACTTGTGAGCATTGTCATAAGGCTTATCACACCAAGGACAAATGTTGGAAACTTCATGGGAAGCCTGCTGACTTTGAGGCTAAACGGGTTGCCAAGCGAAAACCAAAAACCAAGGCCAATCACTCTGAGTCTGTCACTGCAGCCCCTACTACTGACACTGGCCTATCTCAGGAGGATTTACAGGCATTCCTACGTGTGCTAAAGTCTTCCACTGCTGCTGCCTCTACTACACCAGCTACTGCCACTTCGTCTACTCCTTCAGGTTCACACTTTGCTCGGTCAGGTGTTTCGTTTGGTGGTCATTGTGCCTCTATAGCTTCCCATCCTTGGATCATTGATTCTGGAGCTACAGATCACATGACCGGGTCCTCTAGCCTCTTCCATCGTTATTCTCCTACCTCTGGGAAAGACAAAGTCAAGGTGGCTGATGGTTCCCTTTCCTCCATTTCTGTAAAAGGAATCATTAACTGCACTCCTTCCCTTCCTTTGTCCAATGTTTTACATATTCCAAATTTTACTACTAACCTTCTTTCTATTAGTAGTATAACTCGTGATCTTAACTGCAAAGTAACCTTTTTTCCTTCCCATTGTGTTTTTCAGGATCTGGACTCTGGGAAGACGATTGGATTGGGTAAAGTGCATAGTGACCTATACCTGCTTGACGATGGACGTCTCACTCCACCTCCATTACTACTACTACATCAGAATTCCTTAATATCTTCTGAAATTTATTAGTGGCACTCTAGATTAGGTCACCCCCCCTTAAGCATCTTAACATCTTTATTTCCTACTTTGGTCAAACATTGTGATAAGAACGATTTCTTTTGTGAGGCTTGTGTTTTGGCCAACAGACACGTTCAACTTATTCTATTTCTAATAAAAGGAGTTCTTCACTTTTTCACTTAGTACATTCTGATGTTTGGGGCCCCAGTCTTAAGACTTCGGTTTCTGGTCACCGTTGGTTTGTCTCTTTTATTGATTGTCATTCTAGACACACATGGGTTTATCTTTTACACACCAAAAGTCAAGTTTTTTCTTGTTTTCAGCATTTCCATAACATGGTCAAAACTCAGTTCAATGCTACTCTCAAAGTCTTGAGAAGTGATAATGGGACTGAGTATACAGAGACTCAATTTCAGAAATATCTTGTTGATAATGGGATTGTTCATCAGACAAGTTGTGTTGATACCCCAGCCCAAAATGGTGTGGCTGAAAGGAAGAACCGACACTTGTTGGAAGTGGCCAGGGTGTTGATGTTTTGGCACCATGTTCCCTCCCAATATTGGGGGGATGCTATTCTTACTGCAACCTATCTTATTAATCGGTTGGCTTCCCGTGTTCTTGACTCCCGCAGTCCGGCCGATATTTTTCATGGGAATTCCACCTTTGTGGTTCCTCCCAAAGTTTTCGGTTGTGTGTGTTATGCCAGAGACACTAAACCTCATGGCAAATTTAATCCTCGTGGGTTAAGGTGAATTTTTTTGGGTTATTCTCTAACCCAGAAAGGTTATAAGTGTTACCACCCTCCTTTTCGTCATACTTTGGTCAGTATGGATGTGGTCTTTCATTAAAGTCTTGCCTATTATCAGTCTACACATCTTCAGGGGGAGAATTCTGGTTCCAGTGAAGATGTGCTTGTGTTTCCTCCCCTTGAAATTCCTCCTTTGGCTGCTGCCCAGCCTCCTACCACTACTACCCAGCCTCCTACCGCTGCTGTCTAGCCTCCTTTGGCTGCTGCCCAACCTTCTTTGGCTGCTGCGCAGCCTCCTTTGGCTGCTGTCCCTTCATCTGTAGGGACTCCTTTACAGGGGGAGTTGACTCCAGTCCAGAGAACCATCAGTGAATTTCAGAAGAAAATTAACAACTCTAATATCATCACCTACAAGAGACACTCCAACAGAGGGCAGCATCAATCCACTATGACACCAATACCTATCCAATTGCCAACTCAGGAGTCAGATCCTCCTCCTCCTTGTGGTGAGACCTCTCCTTTCGATCTACCTATTGCTCATCGAAAAGGTACTATGACTTGCACCCTGCATCCCATTTCTCACTTTATTTCTTATAGTTCTCTTTCTCCATCTTTTCGTGCATTTGTGTCCTCTCTTTCTTCTGTTCCTATTCCTAAAAACTGGCAGGCAGATGGAAAGTGGAAGGCAGCTATGCTGGAAGAAATGCGAGCTTTAGAAAAAAACAACACTTGGGATCTTGTAACCCTCCCTCCAGGAACAAAACCAGTGGGATGTAAGTGGGTGTTTGTGGTCAAACAAAAGATTGATGGGTCTGTGGATCGGTATAAGGCACGTTTGGTTGCAAAGGACTTCACCCAAACATATGGGATTGACTATCAGGAGACTTTTGCCCCTGTTGCAAAATTGAATACAGTTCGGGTTTTACTATCGTGTGCAGTTAATCTTGGATGGGATCTCCAACAGTTGGATGTAAAGAATGCCTTCCTAAATGGGGAACTTTGTGAGGAAGTATACATGGATATTCCACTAGGTTTTTCTTCTAACAATAATGAAGGCAAGGTGTGCAAATTGAAGCGAGCATTGTATGGGCTGAAGCAGTCACCTCGAGCATGGTTTGGTCGGTTCCACAAGGCAATGACATCTGTTGGCTACAAGCAAAGTAATGCTGATCATACTCTCTTTATAAAGAGGGCTGGTGAGAAGCTCACTGTTCTTATAGTGTATGTGGATGACATTGTGGTTACAGGCAATGATGGGGATGAGATCAGCCGGTTGAAGAGGTTTCTTGGGCAGGAATTCGAGATTAAAGATCTAGGGCCGCTACGGTACTTTCTTGGGATTGAGGTTGCCAGATCTTCTAAAGGCATCTTTATCTTTCTCTCCCAAAGGAAGTATGTCCTAGACTTGTTGGCTGAAACTGGTCTGTTAGGATGTCACCCTTCAGATACTCCTATGGAGGCTACTGTTCGTCTCAAAGAAAAGGAGGGTGAACCTGTTGATAAAGGCCGGTACCAACGCCTAGTGGGAAAGTTGATTTATCTCTCACACACTCGTCCAGATATTGCTGTTGTTGTGAGTACTGTGAGTCAGTTCATGTATGATCCATATTCTTCTCACATGGAGGCTGTTCTTCGGATTCTCCACTACTTGAAGTCAGCTCCTGGAAAAGGCATTCTTCTGTCTCCTAATGGTAACCTACGGGTAGAGGCGTATACCGATGCTTGATGGGCTGGTTCTGCAGAGATCGGAAGTCTATCTCTGGGTACAGTTCTTTTGTAGGTGGCAATTTGGTCACTTGGCGTAGCAAGAAGCAGAATGTGGTGGCTCGTTCTAGTGCTGAAGCCGAGTTTCGGGCTATGGCACAAGGCATTTGTGAGTTACTTTGGTTGAAAGGCTTGCTACAAGATCTTGGTGTTCCTGTTCATCTTCCCATGATGTTGTACTGTGATAACAAAGCTGCAATCAGCATTGCACACAACCCGGTATAGCATGATCGCACAAAACATGTTGAAGTGGACAGACATTTCATCAAGGAAAAGCTGGAAGAAGGGTTGATTCGTGTTCCCTTTGTAAAGTCTGTTGATCAGGTTGCTGATATCTTCACTAAGGGATTATCTGGGAAATTGTTCCATCCCATTCTAATCAAGTTGGGCATGATTGATATATTTGCACCAACTTGAAGGGAAGTGTTAAATTATGTACACCAGAATACCATGGGAGTATTCTGGTCTTTTGGGTGTTTTATTTATTTTTTATTTATGTATTTATGAGCAAGGGTAGAAATGTAATTAGGACTGTGACACTGTTCACGTGAACAGTGTCGTGAATAGTGGTTCCCTTGTAATCTCTTTTATTATTATTATAAATAGAGAGCTTGACTAGTCTCATTGATCATTCAAGCATTATTCCACAAACCTGTTTTGTTAACAACAGACATAGCCAAAAACCTTAGGAGGAACCACAAAGGAGGAGGATCCATGTAAAAGCTCATCTAAGGTACGAGAGTCAAGGACTCGAGTAGGCATCCTATTAATGAGGTAGGCCGCAGTGAGGACAGCATCCCCCCAATATTGGATGGGAACATGGCAAGCAAACATAAGGGTTCGAGCAACTTCCAAAAAGTGGTGGTTTTTCCTTTCAGCCACTCAATTTTGGGCTGGTGATGAAAAAATGAATAGATGCTGACATGCTGTCCAAGGTGCCTGATATGGATCTTCAACAAGGGAAGAACTCGATCTTCAAAAAATCGCAGAAGAGGGACAGCAGCTATCGATCCAAAAAATCTTCTAAATCATTGATGAGATAATATGGAGGGCAGCAACTAGATCACCTCATTAGTGCTGCCCTTTGAGAAGGGTGAGAACCAAGGAAAGAAGGAGAAAAAAAAATTGAGCGAGGAGGAAGGAGAGAGAGAGAGAGAGGCGATGGAAGAGGGTGACTGCTCTATAACGTAGATCAGAATTTTTGGCTCTGATACCATGTTAGCAGAACAAATTAGAGCTGCAATACTTGAATGATCTCATGACCACCCCAAGCCTCTTATTTATATGAATGAATGAAATTACTAGTCAGTCTAGTCCCAAAAAACCCACAAAATTCAAAAATTGGAATAACCTCAGAAATAGAAACTTAGGGTTTCAAGCCAAGCCAGCCATGTGATGGTGTTCAAATTTGGATAGAGTGTAGAGGATGGTAAAAGGATGGTAGACTCCAAATTTGGTGAAGTTCTGATGGCTTGATGTGGAGATATCAGTGAGACACCAAATTAGAAGGTTCAGAGAAAACCCTCAAAACAGTGTTGTTCTAGGACTCCAACAGTAACCGAGTGTTGGTCAAAACAGTGTTGTCCTAGGACTCCAACAGTAACCGAGTGTTGGTCTTGATGATTGAAGCTTGGCCTGCAAGTTTGGGCCAATCTTGATGGGTAAAAGTGGAGATGGAAAAGGGAGAATGAAAATAGAAGGTTTATGGTGCAGGCTTATCCAGCCACTGGAATGGAATGGAAGTGGGGTCAAGTGGAGTGGATGATGGGGTGGAGTTGTGCTTCAAAACGCAGAAACTTTTGATGGAGGGATAAAGAGTTATGCAGCCTTGAAGTTAACAGCAGAAATCCAGGCAGAGCTTGAATCTGCAGGGGTTGTGCAGCCTCTGTTTTGTCAAATCAGCAACAGCAGCAACAGAAACAATACTCAGAGGTGAGGAAGGGATCACAGCAGCCTTCAGATGGTGTTCTTCAGTAACAGCAACAGTCACAGGCAGCAGAAGTCACCAACAGAGATTGAGCAGGGTAGAAAGGTAGAAGGGAAAAGAACAAGATAGGAAAAAAGGGGATTGTAAACAGCCTTGAATCTGAATGCTTGAGTGATCTAACTTGATCACCCAGCCCCATTATTTATAATAACAGAATTACAAGTAGTCATAATCAAACTAGGAATGCCACCCTTGCCTATTCTAATTAGGAATTCCTATTCCTACTAGGAATTCCAAATAGAGATCGGCTGAGGGGGAAAAAATACAGAAAAAGAGAAGAAAATGAGACAAAAAACACAGGACTAAATTACCCCTATCGGGTAAAGTTACTTATTTTAACACTCCCCCTCAAGTTGGAGCATAAATATCAACCATGCCCAACTTGACAAGAATAGGATGAAAAACCTTCCCACTTAAGCCTTTGGTAAACACATCAGTGAGTTGGTCAGCAGATTGCACAAAAGGAACACACACCAGCCCTCCTTCCAACTTCTCTTTAATAAAATGTCTGTCAACCTCCACATGCTTGGTACGATCATGCTGAACAGGATTGTGAGCAATGCTAATGGCAGCTTTGTTGTCACAATATAACATCATGGGAAGATGAACAGGAGTACCAATATCTTGCAATAAACTTTTGAGCCATAATATCTCACAAATACCTTGTGCCATAGCACGAAACTCAGCTTCAGCACTAGACCTTGCCACTACGTTCTGCTTTTTACTACGCCATGTAACAAGGTTGCCACAAACAAATGAGCAATAGCCAGAAATGGACTTTCTATCAGAGGAACCAGCCCAATCTGCATCAGTATATGCTTCAACTCGAAGATGGCCATTCAGAGACAAAAAAATTCATTTTCCTGGTGCTGACTTTAAATACCGAAGGATCCGGATAACAGCATCCATGTGAGAGGAATGAGGATCATGCATGGACTGACTGACTTTACTTACAGATACTGCTATGTCAGGTCTTGTATGAGACAGATAAATGAGCTTACCAACCAATCTTTGATAGCGACCTTTGTCGACCAGTGTTCCCTCCTTTTCTTTAAGTCTGGTAGTAGCATCCATAGGTGTATCAGAAGGATGACACCCTAGCATCTCAGTCTCAGTCAATAAATCTAGGAAGTACTTCCTTTGAGAAAGAAATATGCCTTTAGAAGACCGAGCAACTTCTATCCCTAGAAAGTACTTTAGGTTTCCCAAATCCTTTATTTCAAATTCTTGCCCAAGGTAAGTCTTCAACTGGGTGATCTCATGATTGTCATTCCCGGCCACCACAATATCATCCACACAAACAATGAGGATGGTTACCTTTTCACCATTCTTCTTCATAAACAGGGTATGATCAGCATTACCCTACTTATAACCCGCAAAGACCATTGCCTTGTGAAATCGTCCAAACCAAGCACGAGGGGACTGTTTCAGCCCGTATAAAGCATGCTTCAATTTACAAACTTTCCCGCTGGTTTTATCACAAGAGAAGCCTGGTGGAATGTCCATATATACTTCCTCGTCAAGTTCTCCATGGAGAAAGGCATTCTTCACATCTAATTGTTGTAATTCCCAGCCCAGATTCACTGCACAAGAAAGTAGCACTCTGACGGTGTTTAGCTTTGCAACTGGTGCAAAAGTCTCCTGATAATGGATCCCATAAGTCTGAGTAAATCCCTTTGCAACCAAACGTGCTTTGTATCGATCCACAGTGCCATCTACCTTCTGTTTCACCACAAACACCCACTTACATCCAACTGGTTTTTTTCCTGGAGGAAGAACCACAAGCTCCCATGTATCATTCTTTTTTAAGGCTTTCATTTCTTCCATCATTGCTGCTTTCCACTTTCCATCTGTAAAAGCTTCCTGCCAATTTTGGAGAACACTAACAAAAGAAAGAGAAGAGACAAATGTACAAAAGGATGGAGAAAGGGAATCATAAGAGACTATATGAGAAATAAGATGCTGGGTACGAGCCCGAATACCTTTACGATGAGCAATAGGTAAATCAGGAGAAGAAGGAGAAGATATGTTACCTGGAGATTGATCTGGTTCCAGGGCCGACAACTGGAGTGGTGCTGGTGCTGCAGTGGATGGGAGCTGCTTGTATTTAGAATGTCCCCTGTGATAGGTTTTGAGATTAGAGTCGTTAATTTTCTTCTGAAATTCCCTAATGGTTTGTTGGACTGGAGTCATCTCCCCTTGAAGGGAATTGTTACCAATAGAATTTTTAGCATCATCTAAGTTCTCCCCCTGAGGAAAATCCTGTCGAGCACCAGCAGAGGGAAGAGGGGTGGAAGCAATAATCGGTTGAGGGATGGGATCAATAGTCGGTTGAACCCGGGTCTGGGTCTATACCGGAAGGTCAACCATCACATCTTCACTGAAAGTCTCCCCCTGAAGAGGTGTGGATTCCTAATAGGAGAGAGTTTCATGAAAGAGAACATCCATACTAGTGAAGGTACGATGTGTAGGAGGATGGTAACACTTATATCCCTTTTGGGATGGAGAATATCCCAAGAAAATACAACGGACCCCACGGGGTTCGAGTTTACCAGGAGAGCGGGTATCCCAAACATAACAGACATAACCAAAACCCTTAGGTGGGACGACAAAGGAAGAAGAACCTTGTAGTAAAGTAGCAGGGGTGTCAGAGTCTAGGACTCGGGTAGGGAGCCTATTGATGAGATAGGCAGCAGTCAGGACAGCATCTCCCCAATATTGGGAAGGGACAGAATGGGCAAACATAATAGCCCGAGTTACCTCAAGGAGGTGGCGATTTTTCCTTTCAGTCATACCATTTTGAGCTGGGGTATCGACACAACCGGTTTGATGGAGTATACCATGGGCAGCAAGGTAGTGTTGGAACTGACCATCCATGTATTCTTTACCATTGTCACTCCTCAATATCTTGAGAGTGGCATTGTATTGGGTCTGAATCATCTTATGAAAATTTTGAAAACAAGAAAAAACTTCACTTTTGTTGTGCATTAAATAGACCCACGTACTCCTAGAATAACAATCAATAAAAGAAACAAACCAACGATGGCCTTTGAGAGATGGTTTTCGGCTAGGACCCCAAACATCAGAATGAATAAGATTAAAAGGAGAAGAATTTCTTTTATTAGAAATAGAATAAGTAGAACGATGTTGTTTAGCCAAAACACAAGCTTCACAAAAAAAATCGTTTCTATGACATTCTTTAGCTAATGCTGGAAATAAAAGGGACAATGTTCCTCAAGGGTGGCGACCTAGCCTGTTATGCCATTGCTGAAGTTCAGAAGAAACTAACGAGCTTTGATGTATAGGAGAAGCCAAAGGTGGTGGTGAAGTAAGACGCCCATTATCAAGTAGGTACAATCCACCATGCATCTTACCACATCCAATCATTGCCCCTGTTACCAGATCCTGAAACACACAATGAGAAGGAAAAAAAGTTACTTTGCAATTTAAATCACGGGTAAGACTACTGATGGAAAGAAGATTAGTAGTAAATTTAGGAATATGTAAAACAGAGGATAAAGGTAAGGAAGGAGTGCAACTGATAGAGCCCTTCCCAAAGATAGAAGAGAGAGATCTATCAGCCACCCGTACTATATCTTTACCAGATGTAGGAGAGTAACGAGTAAAGAGGCTAGAGGATCCATTCATATGTTCAGTGGCATCGGAGTCTATGATCCAGGGAGAGGAGACTACCGATGCATAATGACCAAAAAAAGAAATACCTGAGTGGGCTAAATGTGAACCTGGAGGAGTGGAAAAACTAGCAGGTGTTGATGTAGTAGAAGCAGCAGAAGCCTGTAACATACGATGGAAAGCCTGAAGTTCATCCTTGGATAGTCCAGTGTCAAAGGAGGAGCAGGAGTGACAGCCTCAGTATGATTAGCTTTGTTTTTCGATTTCCGAGCAGCACGTTTAGCATCAAAGTCGGCTGGTTTGCCATATATCTTCCAACAGGTGGCCTTAGTGTGCCATAATTTTCCACAATGCTCACATTTATCTACTGTTTTTTCAGATCTAGAAGTGTCAACAACCGAAGGAGTAGAACCAGCTCCAGTGTGTAAAGCTGATCGATCAGGAGGTGTAGTGTTAAGTATAGCAGTCCGTCGTCGATCTTCACTATTAACCAAAGCATAGGACTGTTCCAGTGTAGGGAAAGGATCCTTGCCTAGAATCTGAACCCTAATTGGGTTGTATTCCACATTAAGGCCAGCCAAAAATTCATAAACCCTAATTTTGTCAACATGCTTTCTATAGGCAGCAATGTCAGGGGCATTAGTGGGCTGACAATCAGAGTAATGATCAATTTCTTGCCAGCACTTGCGGAGTTCAACATAGTATTGAGGGATGGATAAATCATTCTGCTTGGTGTCATGGATTTTTTTCCTTAATTCATATACCTGAGCATCATTCCCTACCTGTGAATAGAGGTGTCTTTGGCGGCCTTCCATATCTGGGCAGCAGTGTCTAGGAGAAGGAAACCCGGTGCAATTGAAGAATGCATAGAATGAATAAGATAGGACATGACCATAGAGTCATTAGATAACCATTTAGTCAGAGCAGCTCCTTCTTAAGTAGGGATGGGAGTAGTGCCTGTAAGATGTCCTATGTAGCCATGGCCAGCAATCGTAAGGTAAGTGGATCTTGACCACATTAGATAATTTGTCCCATCTAGTTTGGTTGGAGAAGCAAAAGGAAGATACTCTGGTCAAGAAGATCCATCAGAGTCAGCTGAAGTGATGTCAGACATCATGTAAGTGTAGAAGACACGGGTTTTTAAATTCCCACAAATTTAATAGTCAGAATTGGCTCAAACTAGGATCGAATTCCCTGCAGGTGGTGGGGAAATAAGTCCTCAAAAAATCAGCAACTTCTGATGATGGAATAAGAAACCCTAATAGGGCAGGTACCAGAATCGATTAGAACCATAGGTTTTGAAACTGTAGGAGTTCCAGCCGTCAGAATAGGCTGCAACTGAGATCGAGTATCTCCCTTGTAGTGGAGAAGTTACCCTCCAAAAATTGGCCCCTTCTGATGAGCCAATAAGAAGCCCTAAATTTAAAAAAATTTAGGAATAACTGAATGCAAAGCAATAGCAGGTTTGAATCTGATGTAGTTTGGATTCAAAGGTGCAATCTGAAATTAAGTAAGGTGTAGACCAATAAGGGCAGGGATCAATCTCCAAAAATAAAACAGAAATCCAGCTTGAAAAGATCTCCAAGGTTTGGAGGAAACCTGTGGCAGAGTCTGATCACACCTGAGTTTGTATGATCTTCAGTGAGGTGTCATTGAGGGCAGCAGCTAAATCTTCATTGGATCACCTCAAAGTTGCTGCCCTGAATGAGATAGAGAGTCCGAGAGTGGTGGAGAAGAAGGAAACCAGAAGCCGAGAGAGGTGGAGAAGAAAAACCAAAAAAAAATCGAGAAGGCTGTTCTTTAGATCAGAGGTGGCTCTAATACCATGTAAACAACCTTGAATCTGAATGCTTAAGTGATCTAACTTGATCACCCAGCCCCTTTATTTATAATAACAGAATTATAAGTAGTCATAATCAAACTAGGAATGCCACCCTTGCCTATTCCTATTAGGAATTCCTATTCCTACTAGGAATTCCAAATAGAGATCGGCTGAGGGGGGGAAAATACAGAAAAAGAGACACAAAACACAGGACTAAATTACCCCTATTGGGTAAAATTACTTATTTTAACAGGGATAAAGATGCTTCAGCTCTCTCAGCCAGGTTTCTCAACCCTTCAAGTCACATTCAGCACTAGGAAAGGAATCATATTTGCATAACCAATCTTCATTCATTCATAAAATCGTGGGGGGCTTCTAAAAGCCATTACAAATATATAGAGGGCTATGCTTGCACCTCAAGTTAAAAGAAAAAAGAAACTTAACATAATAGACTTGCAAAACATGAAAATAGAAACTACTTTAAATGACTAGGAAGAAAGAAAATAGCAACAAAATAAAATCCTCACTCTCCAAACGGTGCAGCCGAAATATTCATGTGGTCTCCACCAAAGAAATCATTCGGTCAGCACTTGCAATTCAAAATTTGACAACTGAAATTGACATTTATACCCTTCACTTAAAGACTTGAAGTAGCTAATAATTAAAGACTGATCTACCCCATATTCTTCTAGGAATATTCTCACCAAACCAAATCAAGGGGCTGTGACACTGTTCACGTGAACAGTAACGTGAAAATGCTTTGGCCTCTACTTCTTCATGTTTTGATCTACATCAACCCTACTGTAGCTGACTCTATTAGGAGAGTCGGTTGTACATAAAATAAACCCAAAAATGACTACATAATTCAACATCTACCATTGTAGTATATAGTACCAAAAAAAAATGGATTTGGGGGAAAAAAATACTATTACCTTTAAGCTTCAAGCACCAAATCTGCTGTCTAGCAAGGTTGATTGTGTTGGAGAATGCAAGAAAGAGGTGTTAGATGAACTATTTTGCGCAAAAAATATAAATTTTTGGCAAAATAAGCTCCCTGTAGTCGAAACCTACTAAACCAGGACACTTTTTGTCGAAATATGCAAGTTTCGACCGAGTTACGTGAATATAAAGCTGTGGTCCAACTAGGTTTCAGTCGAAACCTGGTCGAAACATGTCAAAACCGACCGAAACATGGTTCATTTTGGTGTCAAATCATGGTTTCATGTTGGAAAGCTGCGAATTGACCGAGATTTAGAACAATGGCTGCAACAACATTGAAGGGAGTGAGTGGCGCTGGAACCCAAACATGTATGCTACCTCCTCTTCCTTCTTTTTTCTTTTTTCTTTTAGATAGTATTGATATCATGGCGTTGGCCACTGCAACTTCTCTTTGTTGGCAGCAATTGTTATGACTGTCACTGCTATTGCTTCTTCTATCTTCTTACTCCTCCCACTCCTTCCATCTTCATCTTCTTCTACTTACTATGTTACTGCTACGGCTGCTATGGCACTGGCACTGGCAGCGGCAGTGTTTCTATTTTTGTTTTCTCCTTATCAGGGGTGGGGGGAGTCAAGTGGCAGGGGTGGGCATGTGCTGTCACTAAAGCGCCTTGGACAACAATGCAACAAGGCATCCTAATACTTAGTAGGAACAGACATGGAGGATAAAGACAAAGCAAAATTGCGAAGTAAAGGTGGAAGATGAGTCACAATAACAAATTGAGAAACAGGGTAAGAAATTTAAGAGTTTGGAGTACAAGTACCTTTACTCCAAAATTGCATGTTTAGTCATTCAGCAATACTATTCTGTTGAGGAGTATAAGGGCAACTAGTTTAATATATCCTTCCATACACAATACAGAAATCAGACATTTCACGTTGGGTATACTCTAGAGCATTATCAAAACGAAAAAACTTTAATTGACACACCAAACTGAGTCTTTATTTCAGAATAAAACTATTTAAAAATAGATAAAACAAATTAGACCGATATTTTAACAAATATAACTATGTCAGACGAGAGTGATCGTCAATGAAGGTAACAAACTAAACAAATCTTGACTGACTCTCGAGTCTTGACACAACCAGAACCCCACACATCAAAGTGAACTAAAGAAAACAAAGAAGAACTACGAAGGGCATCATGAGATGGGAATGTAGGACGGTGATACTTTCCGAGCTCACATGCTTCACACTCTAAACGAGTAATTTTCTTGCAACTGGGAACCATCTGTTGAAGCTTGGAAAGGGACTGAGCAACTCAAGGATTTGTGAATTGACTAACAAACATAAGATTTGAAGGAAAGTCAGGAACAAGGAGTACAGCAGTCAACTAGAGAAAAGAAGGTAAAGAGACAGACCCAAAAGAAGTCACATGAGTGGAGCAGCCATCGGCAAGAATGACCCTAGAAGGATGTACAATCTTCTAAGGTGAAGATATAATGTGAGACTTACCAGTCATATAGGTAGAGGCCCCGGAATCAATTACCCCAAGCAATGGAGAAGTGGTAGAAAACAAGGTGGATGTACATGTACAAGCCAGGGTGGCGGTGGATGAGGAAGCATCAGTGGGAGGCTGGGGGTTCTGGAGAAGATCAAGCATTTGACTGTAATCATTACGAGGTCCAGATCCCGATGGTGGAGGCCGTGGAGCTATGGTTGAGGTTGCAAATTTGGTGTCACCAAAAGACACCTTCACAGAATTACCATCTGACGTAACTATATTACTAATTGTGGAGCCCAGTCTCGTTTGCCATGTTTTGCCCAGCAGGTATCAATAGTATGATTTAACTTTCCACAAAAGGAACATTGTCTAATAGATTGGTCACTCTACTGTCCACCTGTACTACAACCACCACGACCATGTCCTCCCCAAGAGCCACGCCCTCTCCCATAGAAATTAGAGCCTCGGACACGACCAGCAACAAAGGCAGAACTATCTTTAGGAGAGGTATCTTGCCAGGAGGGTGTGACAATACGCTATGACGTGCAAAAGACTCATTAAGAGTAGGTACCTTTTTCTCCAACAAGCAACTAACTCTTAACAAATAGATAGTCAGCGCTGAATCCAGCCAGAAACTTTGCAACATAAAATTCTTTCCGCTGAAGCTGTAACTGTTCCTGGTTAATAGAGTAAGTAGCTGATGAATTTTAAGTTCCTCCCTTATACCTGTGAAAGCATTGAAGTACTCATGCAGGGACTTGTCCCCCTGTTTGAACTTTGAAGGTAAAAGTTTATCATATAACTCATAAAACCTGAGATAAATTCTTTTCTTGAGAGTAAGTGTACTTCAAGTCTTCCCACACTCCTTTGGCAGTATGATGGAACATCACATTAACTGCAACAGCTGGATCCCTGTTGGTCCATAGCCATATAAGGAGGGTATCATTCTCATGCATCCACTCATCATATGCTTTAATCTCAGAAGGTTCTTTGGAATCAGCATATGGATGATCAGATTGAAGGTATTTCAATTTCCCTTTGGTATGGATGTAAACCTTTACTTCCTGAGCCATAACAAGTAATTGGAAACTCCACTGAGTTTGATAGTCGTAATCTGGATATGCACAGTGTCCCAAGTAGGCTTAGGGTCTGCCATCATATACCATACGGCTCAACAAAAGATAAGATTAATTGAAGATGAATCTCCTTGCCTGAAAAGAAGAAAAACCAATTGTATGGAGTAAAACTCCACAAAATATCACGAATATAAGGTGACATGATGTCACTGCAGTCCAAAAATCTGCAAAACTGAACAATAAAACCCAAAATAGAGTGATTCAATAGGACACACTCAGAGAGTCAGACAGCCCACAAAAGGGATCGAGTGGTCTTCAGGAGAGGGGTATCGATTCCCCCAAAAGCCTGGCCTGATCTGCTGGTTATATCAGAAATAGGATCAAAGTTGATTTCCAGAAAAACAGGGTACCTCCTCCACCCCTGTTTTGGGGTTTCATATAGAACACAATATAGTGTTCAGATTTCAGAATTATTTCAAATTTGGGTTGAATGGCCTTACCAAGGAGATGAACAAAATCCCATAATACGAAAGGGAACTCCTCGTTGAATGAAAAATAATTGCAAAATCAATTGCTGCAAAAAAATAGGTTACCGCCAGCTTGAATCTTCAAATTCTGTACAAAAGTCTCCATAGAAGGTGTTGAATTATGTACACCAGAATACTGTGGAGGTATTCTGGTCATTTTACAGTTGTTTTTTATATTCTCTGTAATCCCTAGTTAAGTCAGCAATGCTAGGGGTATTTTGGTCATTAGGTTGTAATCTTTCTCCATTATAAATACAAGGCTTGTTTGATCACATTGATCACTCAAGCAATTACTCTCTAATTCAGATCTGTTAACATGGTATCAGAGCAGTTTTCGGATTAGAGCAGTCTCCTTTCTTCCATTCTCGATTTCCGCTTCTCCTCTCTTCCGTTCTCGAACTCTTCTTCCCCTCTTTCCCCTTTTGTTCTTCATTCTCCCACTAGGGCAGCACTGGTGAGGTGATTTACAGACCCAGTTGCTGCCCTCCATCACCTCTTTCAATGTTCTAGAAAGTTCAGATCGATAGCAACTTGTTCTCTGCCTGCGACTTTTGAAGACTTCAAGGTTTTTGGGACTGATTCACTCTTCTCTTACAAGGGATCTCTCCACATTGTTGAAGCTCGAGAACTGCAGCAGATTCTTATTGGACAAGGTTCTATTTACATCCATACTGTGGCTTCTTTCCTTGATCGATTTTGCTTTCCTATTGGTTTTTTTCAAAACCCTGCAATATCGATCTTGGGGTTTTACTTCTCTGTTGATGCTGGTTTTTGGAAGGGTGGTTCAGCACTACTAAAAGTACACTCAATCCAAGTTTTAACCCATTGCACTGGTTTTTTGATTGCCTTTCACCCAACATCGATCTCACCGAAATCAGGGTTTTTTCCAAAACCCTGAAAAAGTCG
Organism: Telopea speciosissima; assembly: GCF_018873765.1. Lineage (NCBI taxonomy): Eukaryota > Viridiplantae > Streptophyta > Magnoliopsida > Proteales > Proteaceae > Telopea > Telopea speciosissima. The sequence continues at coordinate 31,370,320 of NC_057919.1, read as the reverse complement.
ATCTAGGGGATTGCCTTATCTATTGCTGCTGGTTTTTGGGGACAACTCTTCCCACATTTAAAGAGGTTTCTCCTCCAATTTCTAGCTCATATCTCATCACTACAGCCCCTCTCTGCGATTTGTGTGTCTCTGCTGCATAATGGGTGACTCTGAAATCTCCTCTGGCACTTCTGTTGCTGATGGGTATGGTAGGAATGATACATGACCTTCTCCCTAATCCTATCAAATTGGATGGGAGTAATTACCTAATATGATCTTGCTCCGCTTACTTTGCCATTGCTGGTCATGGGCTTACTAGCCATATTGATGGTACTCATTATGCCAACCAAGTCAGGGCCCTCTTCGACGGTGGATATCCAATAATGGTATCCTCATGTCTTATTTGATTGGCTCTATGCAATCAGACCTTGCAAGTGGATTTCTTCTTCTTGATACAGCTGCACAGATATGGTCTGCCTGCAAGGAAACTTATGGACAGCTTGGCAATAATGCCCAGGTTTATGAAATCCGGAAGAAAGTCCTTCATATCACTCTGGGGGAATTATCTGTCTCCAAGTACTATGCTACTCTTCGCAGCCTTTGGCAATAGTTGGATCATTTTTCTAATTACCATCCCTCCACTCCTGGTGATATAGCTGCTTATAAGAAGCATGTTGACAATATACGGGTTTATGACTTCTTGGCTGGATTGAATGTGGATTATGATCAGATTCGGGTTCAAGTATTGGGTAACTCTACAATCTTATGCCTTGGTCTCCTTTGAAGAAAACCGTAGGGCTGCTATGCTCCATCCTCCACCTACTGAGAGATCGGCTCTCCAGGCTGCTTCCATGGCCATTCCTATTCCTGTTGGTAACTCCTCTTCTGGTGATTCTACCAAGGGCATTATTACTTGTGAGCACTGTAACAAACCCTACCATACCAAAGAAAAATGTTGGAAACTTCATGGAAAACCAGCGGACTTTGAAGCCAAACAAGAAGGCCCATCACTCTGAGTCTGTTGCTACAGCCCTTACTACTGACACTGGTCTATCCGAGGAGGATCTACAAGCTTTCCTACGTGTGCTAAAGACTTCCGCTGCTGCTGCCTCTACTACATCAGCTACTACCAATTCCCCTAGTCCTTCAGGTTCACACTTTGCTCGGTCAGGTATCTCATTTGGTGGTCACTGTGCTTCAATAGCTTCCCATCCTTAGATCATTGATTCTGGGGCTACAGATCACATGACCGGGTCTTCTAGCCTTTTCCATCGTTATTCTCCCACTTTTGGGAAAGATAAAGTCAAGGTAGCTGATGGTTCCCTTTTTTCTATTTGTGGAAAAGGAATCATCACTGCACTTCTTCTCTTCCTTTGTCTTCTGTTCTGCACATTCCTAATTTTACTACGAACCTTCTTTCCATTAGTAGTATTACTCGTGATCTTAACTGCAAAGTAACATTTTTTCTTTCTCATTGTGTTTTTCAGGATCTAGCCTCTGGGAAGACAATTGGATTGGGTAAAGTGCACGGTGGTTTGTGCCTGTTTGATGATGGGCGTCTCACTCCACCACCATTCCCTTCTCCATACCAGAACTCTTTGGTCTCTTCTGAAATTTACCATTTAGGTCACCCTTCATTAGGAATTTTAGCAACTTCATTTCCTACTTTGGTCCAAAAATGTGATAAAAATGATTTTTTTTGTGAGGCTTGTGTTCTGGCCAAACAAACACGTTCTACTTATTCCATTTCTAATAAAAGGAGTTCTTCACTTTTCAATTTGGTGCATTCTGATGTTTGGGGCCCAAGTCGTAGGACTTCCCTTTCTAGTAATCGTTGGTTTGTTTCCTTTATTGACTATCACTCTAGACACACATGGGTTTATCTTATACACACAAAAAATCAGGTGTTTTCCTGTTTTCAGCATTTTCATAAAATGGTTCAAACTCAGTTCCAGGCTACTCTCAAAATTTTGAGAAGTGATAATGGAACAGAGTATACAGAAAATCAATTTCAAAAGTATTTTGCTGATCATGGGATCATTCACCAGACTAGTTATATCGATACCCCAGCCCAAAATGGTGTGGCTGAACGGAAGAACCGTCATTTATTAGAAGTGGCCCGAGCATTCGACATGTTTCATCCCAATATTGGGGGGATGTTGTTCTCACTGCAACCTATCTCATTAACCGGTTACCTTCTCGTGTTCTTAACTCTCGGAGTCTGGCAGAGATTTTACATGGGAGTTCCTCCTTTGTGGTTTCTCCCAAGGTATTTGGTTGTGTGTGTTATGCTAGAGATACAAGATCTCTAGGCAAACTTGAACCTCGTGGGTTGCAGTGCATTTTTTTGGGTTATTCTCCAACTCAGAAAGGTTATAAGTGTTACCATCCTCCTTCCAGTCGTACTCTGGTTAGTATGGATGTCGTTTTTCATGCAGATCTTTCATATTATTCTTCACCACCTCTTCAAGGGGATAGCTCTAATAAAGATGTGTTTCATCCATTAAATGTTCCTTCATCTTTCTTTAGATGCTGCCCCATCTCCTTTAGTTGTTGCCCCATCTCCTTCAGTTGTTGCCCCATCTCCTTTAGCTGCTGCCCCATCTCCATTGGCTGCTGCCCCATCTCCATTGACTGATGCCCCTTCATCCGAAGGGAATCCTTTACAAGGGGAGCTTGTAGGAAATAATGGTGGTAATGTTCCTAGTCAAGGGAAGCTGACTTCAGTCCAGAGAACCACCAGTGAATTTCATAAGAGAATTGACTACTCTAACATTCTCACCTATAAAAAGGGATGTTCCAAAAGGGGGCAGCTTCAATCCACTGTAGCACCAATACCCATCCAGTTGCCAACTCAAGATCCAGATCCATCTTCTCCTGATAAGACTTCTTCTTCCGACCTACCTATTGCCCATCGCAAAGGTACTAGGACTTGCACCCAGCATCCTATTTCTCGCTTTGTTTCTTATAATTCTTTTTCTCCATCTTTTCGTGCATTTGCATCCTCTCTTTCTTCTGTTTCCATTCCTAAAAATTGGCAGGAAGATTATAGATGGAAAGTGGAAGGCAGCAATGTTGGAAGAAATGAGAGCACTGAAAAAAAAATAATACTTGGGATCTTGTAGCTCTTCCTCCAGGGAAAAAACCAGTGGCTGTAAATGGGTGTTTGTGGTCAAACAAAAGGCTGATGGGACTGTGGATCGATATAATGCACGTCTTGTTGCAAAAGGCTTCACTCAGACATATGGGATTGATTACCAAGAGACCTTTGCTCCTATTGCAAAGTTGAATACTGTTCGAGTTTTGCTAACTTTTGCAGTCAATCTTGGATGGGATCTACAACAGCTAGATGTGAAGAATGCCTTCCTCAATCGAGAACTTGGTGAGGAGGTGTACACGGATATTCCACCAAAGTTTTCTAGTGACAGTAATCAAGGTAAAGTGTGCAAATTGAAGCGAGCACTCTATTGGCTGAAGCAGTCACCTCGAGCATGGTTTGGCCGGTTTCACAACACCATGATTGCTGTGGGCTATAAATAGAGTAATGCTGATCACACTCTCTTTATAAAGAGGGTTGGTGGAAAACTCACCATTCTTATAGTCTATGTGGATGACATTGTGATTACTGGCAATGATGGTGATGAGATCAGTCGGTTGAAAACCTTTCTTGGGTACGAGTTTGAAATTAAAGATCTAGGAAAGCTACGGTACTTTTTTGGGATTGAAGTTGTCAGATCTTCCAAAGGCATCTTTCTCTCCCAAAGGAAGTATGTCCTAGACTTGTTGGTTGAAACTGGTTTGTTAGGATGTCTCCCTTCAGATACTCCTATGGAGGCTACTGTTCGTCTCAAAGAAAAGGAGGGTGAACCTGTTGATAAAGGTCAGTACCAAAGACTTGTGAGGAAGCCAATTTATCTCTCACACACATATCCGGATATTGCTATTGCTGTGAGTACTGTGAGTCAGTTTATGCATGATCCCTATTCATCTCATATGGAGGTTGTTCTTCAAATTCTTCACTACTTGAAGTCAGCCCTTGGAAAAGGCATTCTTCTGTCTCCTCATGGTCACCTAAGGATAGAGGCTTATACCGATGCTGATTGGGCTGGTTCTCTAGATCGCAAGTCTATCTCTGGGTATTGTTCTTTTGTCAATGGCAATCTTGTCACTTGGCGTAGCAAGAAGCAGAATGTGGTGGCTCGTTCTAGTGCTGAAGCAGAGTTTCGTGCTATGGCACAAGGCATTTGTGAGTTACTTTGGCTGAAAGGCTTGCTACAAGACCTTGGTGTTCTTGTTCACCTTCCTATGATGTTGTACTATGACAATAAGGCTGCAACCAGCATTGCACACAACCCGGTACAGCATTATCGCACAAAGCTTATTGAGGTGGACAGGCATTTCATCAAAAAAAAATTGGAAGAGGGATTAATTTGTGTTCCCTTTGTGAACTCTACTGATCAGATTGCTGATATTCTCACCAAGGGATTATCTGGAAAACTGTTCCATCCTATTTTAGTCCAGTTGGGCATGATTGACATATTTGCTCCAACTTGAGGGGAAGTGTTGAATTATGTACACCAGAATACCGTGGGGGTATTCTGATCAATTTACAGTTGTTTTTTATATTCTCTGTAATCCCTAGTTAAGTCGGCAATGCTAGGTGTATTTTGGTCATTAGGTTGTAATCTTTCTCCATTATAAATACAAGGCTTGTTTGATCATATTGATCACTCAAGCAATTACTCTCTAATTCAGAACTGTTGACAGAAGGCCCAGTTGATGTAAAAAGAAACCTAGTTATTCTTCATATCATCATCAACTAGATCCGTAGATAGAAGTCACAGGTGCAACCCTTGATCAAGGTCTTCTTAGATCTTCAAAACCAGAATCGCACTTGAAGAAGTGTTATGTGAAAAGCTCTGATACCATCTAATGGTTTCAGACCTTAAGAGACCAGGAATATAGAGATTGATGAGAGAAGAAAAATGGAAAAGTCGAGAGATAGGAGAGGAAGGGCGATAGAAGATAATCACCTATAGCCACAACTACTTTAATTATATTGCTGGAATCAGTTTACATAAGAGGAATTAAACTCTTAGACTGCTAAGTCCCAAGTCTAAACATAATTGGAAACTAAAACAAAGAATTACAATAGGAAAAAGGAAAGATTAAAGTACCGGTAACTTCCTAAAACACGAAGACCAGAATTATCCCACGATATGGAGGTCCATGGACACAACAAAGAACAACACTCTAACAAATGCCTTAGTCGCCTAGGCACCTAGACACCACCTAGGTTCACCTTGATGCCATGACAACTATGATCATGCAGTTCCAAGTAGTATCGGAAGAGTTGAGACCAATTTATTGACTGGATGTGAGTTTACGATGGGATTTCTGCTTTTTGGATATTTAATTAGTTTAAGAATTTAGAAGGTTTATTTTAATCTTTTAAGTAGTAGGCTTGAAAAGGATTAGAGAGTCTACAAATACATCTTAATGAAGACTGTAATTAGATTTCTATAAGATTTTATTTGATTGGGAAGTTCCCATTCTGTTTTTTGGGATTTTTTTCTTCTTTTTCTGTAGATAAAAACCCTAGGCTTCTTGACAATGATCAAACCCTTTTCTTTGGGTCCATATGTTGCCCACGTCAAGCTCCATGGCATCCTCCTTTTTCCAATAATCAAGGGGTAGGCCCCATGCACTTGAAGACGCTAAGATTTAAAGTAGGTCTCACAGTTATTATAAAGATATCATTCTTGCAAAGTAACCTTTGTAAAATGTAATAGAAAATTGTACATTAAATTTGAAAGCAGCTCAGCTGGACATGTGTTCACTAATAAAAACTAAGAATATTGTTCTAACCAAGTACTGGCCATGCTCCTAGATCCCAAGTTCTGGGTTCTCTCTCTCTCTGCTTTTCTTTTTCCCCCCTCCTGTTCTGAAGGTCTCAGTTCTCTTTCACCGGGTTGCACTGGTTGCAGTTTAAAATAATAATAGATTTACATGAGATTTGTCACTTGCAAAGTTGATTGAATAGGTCAGCAATGAACTGACACCGAGGAAATCAAGGATGAAAATCATAAGAGTATGATTACAGTAAAGAATAGCTGACATACAACACATAGTTAATTGTGTAAAAGCACTCACACTGCGCAAGAAAACCGATAACGTACACACTTACAAGTGAACAAGCAATCTAAGCTATCACCAATGATTCACCATACAGAGGCACCAAGAATCTGTACTGGAACTAGAGAAGGAAGTTATCAATCAAGTGAAAAACCACGTCCACTCCATCTGAACACAACCAATAGCTCTTCACCTGTGATATAGGCGGAAGAAATATAAGGACAGACTCTTTGACTTTTAGTATGACATGCGTCGTTTATGGTTATGCATATTATGAGACACACACACACACACACACACACTCACACACACACACACACAACTGTAATATAGGCAGAAGAAATATAAGGACAGACTCTTTGACTCTGAGTATGACATGCGTCGTTTATGGTTATGTATATTATGAGACACAGAGAGAGAGAGAGAGAGTGCAAAGAACATGCTTATAAACTATTGATGATAAATGGAAACTAGCTGGAAGGGCTCTGGATTCTGCCCCTCACCTTCCTTTTTCGTTTGTTGGACTGTAATCCATTCATAAGGTTGGTTTTCATTTGCTCAACTGATGTCAACATTGTTGGGATCATGGTTATATAACCACAATAGAAGAGGATTCCTCCATTATGTGGAATCCTTTCTATTGTGGGTTTCTTTCTCTCTCTCCTTCTTGATATCTATCTCTCTATCTCTCCTATCTCGGCTCCTTCTATTTCTGTTCTTTTCTCTTTTCTATTTCCTAGTTGAGTTGTAACTCTAGGATTCTATTTTCTTTTGTACTTTCCTAAGTCTAATTAGGAAAGCTTTTGTACTTGTGCTTTTACATATAAATAAGAGTTGAGAGGGGGAGCCAGCCATTGGTTATCATTCTCCCTAGCTGTCTCCCCACTCGGTTTTCTTCTACTGGTGTTCAGTATCTAATTTAGTTACGTGGTATTAGAGCATTAGAAGTTGAAGATCGATCCTCATCCATTCTCTGTTTTGAAAGTTCTCAAAAAGGTTCTCGGTTTTCTGGTTGCAGCAGCCCTTGCTGCCTGTCTCTCATTATTTACCCCAGTTTATAATGGAATAAGGATAAACTAGGGATCTTATATCTGCACTACTAGTTGATGAATATTTAATTCTGGTTCATTGAAGTATATGAAGCACTATATTATCGAAGGTCTGGATTCTTGAAGCTTTTCAACTCTCAATTACTTCTGCTACAGTTATCTAGTTCCTCTCAAAATCTAAGGACTAATTCCTGCTGTCACAAGTATACTCGTCAGAACTATTGATTCAACTCTGTGCTCCTGATCCTCTGCGAATAAAGATATTCCTGTGACTGGCAGCTACTCTGTTTTCTGGATAGATTTTTCATCATTGAGTTTTATTTTATCTTCTGTTCATGCCTTCTGATTTCTTCAAGCTTTGGGAAATATCTCTTGATGATACCAGGGTCCATAGATTACAAATTCAGATCCATCAGACGTTGAATTTGTCTACTACTGATTTAACCCTCAATTGGGTATTGAGGTGACTATTTCTTTATTGTTTTCTACTGCCGGCTGCTGTCTACCGTTACTACTCAGTACTGGAAGCATTCTATTCAAGCTTTGCGACTGTTAATGCTTTCCCTAATCCCTTTTCTACCTGTTTGCATGATGGCTGAGTCAAAAACTTCTACGGACAATGTCCATATTCAGATCACCAACATCAAATTAACTGGTGTTTCAAACTATATGTTATGGTCTCAAGATATCTTAGTCTATATTCATGCTAAGGGGAAGATAAAATATCTTAGTGATGATCCCGTACCGCTGATCCTAAAGATACTGCTTCTCTCACTGCATATGAAGACTGGATGCGTGAGAATTCCACTCTCAAGATATGGCTGTGGAATAGTATTGATCCTACCATTGGTGCCAATGTCATGTTTCACGAATGCAAAAGGTGGTTGGAATGATCTGAAGGAAAGTTTCTCTCAAGAGACAAATATCTCCCACACATATGAGTCGTATAAAAAGTTATTCAATTGTAAGCAGAGTGACAAATCTTTGAATGAATATTTAGCAGTTACAAGGTACTGATTGAAGAACTCCAGGTGCATCAACCACTGACCTGGAGCAATTGAAGCTACAACATGCTGAATATCACGTTGCCAAATTCCTTGCTGGTCTACACCTTGATTATGAGGCAGTTAAAAGCCAACTTCTGGCCTGTGCGAAATTACCTTCTCTGGATGAAACTTTCTCTCATCTTCAACATACATCTACTGCCTTCAATATGGAACCTTCACCACCTCTCAAGGAAAATTCAGCCTTACTGTTGGTAGAGGCTGTGGTTCATCTGGGCGAGGTCGTGGTCGTGGTACCACTGGACAATTTGTTGATAAAAGTTCTCGTCACTGTACTTATTGTGGGAAGCAAAATCATGCCATAGAGACACGTTGGGCCAAACATGGACATCCTGAATGGGCTAATGAATTGGTCAACGCTACTATGACTGACAATTCTACTAAGCAAGCACCTACTGGAGACATATAATCCTCTTCCACTGTTTTTGTGCCCCATTATGATTACATTCAGATACTCAAACGACTGCAACAACTAGAAGCTGCTACTAATTCCACAACCAATCTCACCCATACAAGTAACACTACTTTATTTACTACTACTACCCCTTGGATCATTGACTCTGGAGCTTCGTCCCATATTACTGGTAAGACTACTTTATTTTCATCGTTCACTAATCTTCATCAACCTTCTCCATTCATTCTTGCTGGCGGCTCCACTACCCAAGTGACAGGCCATGGTACTGTTTCTCCTACTTCTTCCATGACCCAGTCATATGTTCTTCATGTTCCCCGTTTACCATCAAATCTTTTTTCTGTTAGCAAACTAACTAAAGCACTTCACTGTTCTACTACTTTCGATCCTTCCTATTGTGTCTTTCAGGACCTTCAGACAAAGAGGACGATTGGCGGCAAGGTTGAACAGGCAGGCAATTAGATGTGAAGAATGCCTTTCTCCATGGAGAGCTTGATGAGGAAGTGTACATGGACATTCCACCAGGTTTCTCTTGTGATAAGACCAGCGGAAAAGTTTGTAAATTGAAGCGTGCTTTATATGGGCTGAAACAGTCCCCCCATGCTTGGTTTGGACGATTTCATAAGGCAATGGTCTCTGAAGGTTATAAGTAGAGCAATGCTGATCATACCTTGTTTATCAAGAAAAATGGTGAAAAGGTACTCTTCTAACAGTTATGTGGATGATATTGTGATGACTGGGAATGACAATCATGAAATCACCCAGTTGAAGGCTTATCTTGGGCGAGAATTTGAAATAAAAGATCTGGGAAAACTAAAGTACTTTCTAGAGATAGAAGTTGCTCGGTCTTCTAAAGGCATCTTTCTTTCTCAAAGGAAGTACATTCTAGATTTATTGACCGAGACTGGAATGCTAGGGTGTCATCCCTCCGATACACCTATGGATGCAACTACTAGACTTAAAGAAAAGGAGGGAACTCCTGTCAACAAAGGTCGGTATCAAAGATTGGTTCGTAAGCTCATTTATCTGTCTCATACAAGACCTGACATAGCAGTATCTGTGAGTATGGTTAGTCAGTTCATGCATGATCCACATTCCTCTCACATGGATGTTGTTATCCGGATCCTTCGGTATTTAAAATCAGCACCGAGTAAAGGTATTCTTTTGTCTCCGAATGGTCATCTTCGTGTCGAAGCATATACTGATGCAGATTGGGCTGGTTTCTCTGACAGAAAGTCCATTTCTGGCTATTGCTCATTTGTTGGTGGCAATCTTGTTACTTGGCGTAGTAAAAAGCAGAACGTCGTGGCAAGATCTAGTGCTAAAGCAGAGTTTCGTGCTATGGCACAAGGTATTTGTGAGATGTTATGGCTCAAAGGTTTATTGCAAGATATTGGTACTCCTGTTCCTCTTCCCATGAGGTTGTACTGTGACAACAAGGCTGCTATTAGCATTGCTCACAACCCTATTCAGCATGATCGCACCAAGCATGTGGAGGTTGACAGGCATTTTATTAAAGAAAAGTTGGAAGGAGGGCTGGTCTGTGTTCCTTTTGTGTAATCTACTGACCAGCTTGCTGATATGTTCACAAAGGGCTTAGGTGGGAAGGTCTTTCATCCTATTCTGGTCAAGTTGGGCATGGTTGACATTTATGCTCCAACTTGAGGGGGAGTGTTGAGATAGGCTAGTTACACGATTAGAGTAACTAATCCTAGTGGTGCTATGATTGTAGTCCTAGTAGTGCTGTGATTGTCTTTACTTTATTTTTCCTTTTTTTATTATTTTTTACCTTCAGCCGAATCCTATTTTGGAATTCCTAGTTGTATTAGGAATTCCTTGTAGGATTAGGACTGGGGTTTTATTTCTATTTCTACTGTGATTCATTGTAATTCAGTTTAGTATAAATAAAGGGCCTGGGTGATCTATTTTGATCACTCAAGCATTCCGATTTCATAGCTGTTTACAATTAGCAATGTGTAAAACAAACGAGAAAGTAAAGGAGAAGTACAGTTGATGGATCCTTTTCCAGAGATGGAAGAAAGAGAACCATCAGCCACCCTTACTTTATCCTTCCCAGAAGTGAGAGAGTAACGATGAAAAAGGCAAGAGGAACCAGTCATGTGGTCTGTGGCTCCAGAGTCTATGATCCAAGGATGGGAGGCTACTGAAGCACAATGACCACCAAATGAGACACCTAACCGGGCAAAATTTGAACCTGAAGGAGCAGAGCGATTGGAGTAGCAAATGTAGTAGAAGCGGCAGCAACAGAAGACTTTAGCATACGTAGGAATGCCTGTAAATCCTCCTGGGATAGACCAATGTCAATAGCAAGGGCCGTGGAAATAGTCTCAGTGTGATGAACCTTGGTTTTTGGTTTCTTCTTGGCAGCCCGTTTTGCTATAAAGTCAGCGGTTTCCCAAGAAGCTTCCAACATTTCTCTTTGGTGTGCTAGGGCTTGTTACAGTGCTCACATGTAACAATGCCCTTAGAAGAATCACCAGAAGAAGCAATCCCAATAGTAACAGGAGTAGCCGCGGAAGCAGTTTGGAGAGCAGATCTGTCCATAACAGGAGGGTGTAGCATAGCAGCCCTACGGTTTTCTTCAGAGGAGACCAAAGCATATGATTGTTCAACTGTGGGAAAAGGAGAGTGGCCCAATACTTGGAAACGAATCTGGTCATACTCCACATTTAATCCAGCCAAGAAGTCATAAACCCGTATCTTGTCTACATGCTTCTCATAGGCAGCAATATCAACAGCAGTAGTGGGGTGGAAATCAGAAAAGTGATCCAATTGTTGCCAAAGGCTGCGCAAGGTTTCCAAGCATTTTTGGTGTGATGCTATCCTTACTGCTTGCTTCCTTATAAATAGGATGCCTTCATCAGTGCTATTTAATACATCCCCCTTCTCTCTTATTTATCCAAATCGCCCACTTTTCTCGTTACAACATATGACCACGCGTATTTGGTTGCATTTGTTTTGTTCATATTTTATCTCCTCTTATTGATCAGCTTTCTCCCCGGGCTATTAAGTGTATTTTTCTTAGTTATTCTCTCACCCAAAAGGGCTATAACTGTTACGATCCTATTTCACATAAACAATATGTTAGTGCTGATGTCACATTTTTTTTAGACATCCTATTTTCCTTCCTCTGTACCTCCTGCAGGATGGTCTTATCCTCCATTACCAGAACTCATTTCTTTGGACGTTCCTACTAAACTCCTACAGGTGTATCAGCGACGTGAGAAGACTGTACCTCTAGCCAGTACAACCCCTGCTCCACTCTCCTCCATCGAATTCTAGCTCTAAGGTTCCTGCCACTCCTCTCATGCCACCTGATCCTGCTCCACCGATACTTCCAGTGGATTCTGATCTTCCCATCGCTGTTCGTAAAGGTAAATATTCCTATACTCAAAAATCCTTAACTGCATTACCTATTGAACAGTTTATGTTCTCATCTTCCTCATCAGTTACATAATTTTGTTTTTTCTCTCTCTACTAACTCTGTCCCTCATAATTACCGTGAGGCCTTATCTCATCCTGGCTGGAAGGCAGCAATGGACACTGAAATGGAGGCTCTATTATCTCGGGGCACATAGACATTGGTTGATTTACCTCCTGATAAAGATCTTGTTCAATGTCATTGGGGTATACACTATCAAATACAATCCTGATGGTATTGTTGAATGTTTCAAGGCCCGCCTTGTTGCCAAAGGGTGCACTCAGACATATGGTGTTAACTATTTCGAGACTTTTTCTCCTGTCGCCCATTTGAACTCTGTTTGTGTTATCATTTCCCTTGTTGTTAATTTGGATTGGCCCCTCCATCAGATGGACATAAAGAATGCTTTTCTCTATGGTGACCTCCAGGAGGAAGTCTACATGGAGCAACCACCTGAGTATGTTGTTCAGGGGGAGAATTCTACCAAAGTATGCAGACTGGGTTGAAGCAATCACCTAGAGCTTGGTTTGATAAATTCAGCACTATTGTTACCCGTTATGGCTTCTCTCAGTTCTACTCTAATCACTCTGTTTTTGTGCATCACAAAGATTCCAAGATTGTGGTAATGGTTGTCTATGTGGATGATATAATTATGTCTGGGAATGATGCTTCAGGAATTGCAGTAGTAAAATCATATCTACACCAACATTTTCAGATGAAGGATTTAGGTCCTCTTCGGTATTTCCTTGGAATTGAGGTGGTATACAGCAAGAAAGGTATCAGTTTGTCACAAAGAAAATATGTGCAGGATCGTTAATCTAAAACTGGTTTACTTGCCTCCAAACTTGTTGATACGCCTATGGACCCCACCAAAAACTTGGGACTCATGACGGAGAAGAACTTGAGGATAAACATCAATACATGAGATTAGTAGGCAAACTCATTTATTTAACTATTACCAGACTAGATATTTCTTTTGTTGTTGGTGTTATCAATCAATTTATGCAAAATACCAAGAAACCTCATTGGGATGTCGCCTATCGAATCTTAAGATACTTGAAAAGTGCCCCTGAAAAGGGCTTATTTATAAGCCTCGTCAGAGAGTCGATCCCATAGGGTTCTTTGATGTTGATTGGGCCGGATCGACTAGTGAGAGGAGGTATACGACTGGTTATTGTACCTTTGTTGGAGGAAATTGAGTTCCTTGGAGGAGCAAGAAGCAAACTACTGTGGCACGTTCTAGTGACTAGTGCTGAGGCTGACTATAGGGCAATGGCCCATACTTCTGCTGAACTTATGTGGTTGAAGTCTTTAATCACTGAGTTGGGTTTGCCTATTACCTCTCCTATGAAGATGTTCTATGATAATCAGGCAGCTATTTATATTTCCAGTAATCATGTATTCCACGAACGCACTAAGCACATTGAAGTTGATTGTCATTTTGTTCGTGATGCTGTTATGAAGAAGTTGCTGATCAAACCGTTCGTTTCATCCGGTGATCAGCTTGGTGAAATGTTTACCAAATCCATATTCGGTCCAGCGTTTTGGAAGAGTTGTTCCAAGCTGGGCATGGGTGATTTGTATTCTCCAGCTTGAGGGGGAGGGTTGAGATCGTGGTTATGTAACCACGATAGAAGAGGATTCCTCATTTATGTGGAATCCTTTCTGTCGTGGGTTTCCTTCACTCTCTCTCGTTCTTGATGTCTATATCTTTATCTCTCTTATCTCGGCTCTTTCTATTTCTGTTCTTTTCTCTTTTTTATTTCCTGGTTGAGTTGTAACTCTAGGATTCTATTTCTTTTGTACTTTCCTAGTTTAAATAGGAAAGCTTTCGTACTTGTGCTGTTACATATAAATAAGAGTTGAGAGGGGGAGCCAGCCATCGGTTATTATTCTCTTTGGCTGTCTCCCCACTCGGTTTTCTTCTACTGTTGTTCAGTTTCTAATTTAATTAAAACATAAGTTGTTAACTTTCTACAATAACATGCTTACACAAAAATAGAGGGGAGAAAGAATTCTATGAACAAGCTAGAACTGAAAGGACACAAGAACCACGACCAGCTATTTCCATATGCATATTTGAAAATACGGGTGCCATGGAGAAAAGTTCAAATATCAACAAGTCACCAGTATCTTCAAATATGTCTCTTCATCTTCTGCCCCAAGATTTTGCATTGATAGCGTGTTCTCTGTATCTTTTTAAGTATCATACTAATGTAGGGTTAATCTCAAAACCTCAGATTGTGTTACAAGTATCCTAATGCAAAACAAGAACAAATTAAGAAAGATCTATAACAATAATACCATTCTACTGCAGCAATCAGGACTCATGCAGGGGGCAAAGTAGTGGTGTATGGAAATGTATCACAATGAAATTAAAATATAACAGATCATAAAATTGGGAATTCAATAAATATAAAGTAATTACTATTCAGTCATTCAGCAGAAGCAGTTACCTGAATGGTACTGTGTGCAATATATCTTTGTCTACTTTTCTGGAAGCTAACATCCACTCGTTCCCAAGCAACTTGAGTGAGACCTCTTATCATCTCCTCTAAATATGGTCAAAAGAATAGGTTTATATAAGAATTACCATAACACTGGAGAATTCTAGCAATCTTAGAATATTTTCAGTATTAAAAAAACAACTGCCACATTAACTTCTTTTTTTTTTAAAAAAACACCAAATTGACATGGATGAATGTAAAAGCACATCCAGAGTCCAGACATATATTACTCACAACTATTTCAGTATCACCTCTTATCCATCTCCTCAATATAGTAAAAGAAACATATGAGGGAGAGAATCCAAGTTTTCTTAGCATGTGTAGAGAGACTTGCTAGATTTTTTTTGGATGAATATGGCATATGGTTGATCTGGTAATTGTTTATAAAACTGTATATAGTGTGTACGTAGAGAGAGTCAGGAACCTATAAACGCTTACCAACATGAAGTTCAGGGTATTGGCCATTTTAACCACAAAATGAACCAAATTCACTAGATCTGACATTGTCTGCCTAACTTTTTTTTTTTTTTTTGGGAGAAGGCAACTGAAATTGTATTAAATAAACTCAAATAAGCAACCTGTATGCTCAGGATGTACACTTTCCACAGGCAAAAAACTGGCCCTTTGCAGAATGAAACCCCATTTCCCTTGACAAACCCAAAGCTCTTGCATCCCGACTTTGCACATTTACAAAATCCTCCCAGTTTTCGTCATACAAGTATTATCCTCCATAAATTCAGGAAGTAGAGTAGTATGCAACCTCTAAGCCTATAGCCCTCTCTGCAATTCTAGCCAATGATTCTTCTTTATCTAGAAAATCCAAGCATCCCTCTTTCCAACTGTCCATCAAACAGCAAAGGGGATCATTCTCAAAAAAGCAGCCATTCTTCCCTCCATAGGTCCCCCCCTTCCCATTCCACAAGTATTGCCAATGGAGGGTTTGAGAACAGCCGATAGGCCTGCATCACTGAAAGACACTCTCCCCTACCTCCCAAGCACACTAGTAGATGATGAAACTTATTCCTCATCCTCCACCCCCATTCTAATCAGATCATTCATCATCAAAAAAATTTCCAAGACAGCTGTCCCCATGAGAGAAAAAAAATTTCCTTGGGGGCACGATAGTTATCATGGTGCCCAAGCCCATGCTTTATTGAACAATTCAGTGGCCAGGGGCTTGTATGTAATACAAAGAACTCAATCGCATAGTAATAAAAAAGAAAAGGAGGTTATCAGTATGGTATAAATCTATTTTTCACTTGTTTTCAAAAACAAAGATTGAAATAATTTATTTGAAAATAAGAGACATGAGGATTAATTTGTAAAGAAAATGTTGTAAGACAATAAAGAGCCCATGAGTAAGCCCTTTAGGACAGATGAAGTCGTATGAAGCCACCGGTGAAGAAAATCAAGTTTGAGCTACAAAGGAGAGATGAAGTCATATATGTTGAACAACACCTGAGCAGTGCAGCAGCAACAGTGGCTGCAATCGTCCTTCTCTGCGGCTGTTGTTGCTGCCACAGCTTCTTCCTCCTCCTATGGCAGTGCAGCCGCAGCTGTGGTTGCAATCTTCTTCTCCAGCGGCTGCTGTTGCTGGTACTGCCTCTTCTTCCTTCTCCTTCTCCTCCTCTCTTCTACTTCAGCAGCAGCAATGAAGAAGCTGTCGCTGCTTCAGTCTTCTCTGGTATGAGCATAATCTTCATATTTCTTTTCTTTTTTTTTCCCCTGTTTTAAACCCTTCTTCCTTGAGGGTTTCCATTTTCTGGCTTTTTTTTTTGTTGGGGGGGGGGGGGGGTGGGGGTGTTAGGGCGCCTTGAGAGTAGAGGGATTGAATAATTTGCCCTTCACAGACCGCCTTGGCACTTAGGCAATGCGTTGACAACTGCTGGGAGGCACCCTATGATTCTTGATTATTCCATGTAGAAATGCATTGCCACCCGTCTAAAGAAAGCTATCACCAAGAACCTCCACCGCCTACTAGCACCATATACCAGACATTTCCCCTCCTTCAATTGGGCTCTCTCCAACACCTGCATCAGCTCCACTACCCTTCCCACTTCTCAATCATTTAGCTTTCTCCTGAAGTAAGGAGTCCACAACCTCTCCCCTCCATCCATTCCAAGTAATCCTCCACCATTGCCTCGTGGTTCCATGCAATGCTGTACAGGTCCCGTAAAATCTCCTTGGGTAGTCTGTCCCCATACCCATACCAAAATTTCACCCTCTTCCAATCACCCACCACAAACTTCACTCCCTCCTTAATTTTTAAGATATATCCAGATCCCCTTCCATACACCCTTCCCATATGGCCCATTCCATTCTCAAGGCCCTTAGGTGCACCTAGGCAACCCAAAGCCGCTTAGCTGTCCTAACCGTGTATTATATATAATTTTTCTATATAAAATTTTATATTATGCAATTTATGCTAGTATCAACATAGAATCCATATCAATGCAACATGATATAATTATGTTGGGCAACTAGATTGATGCAGGACAATTTCGATGGATTGACCCGAACCTGTTTGTGAACCCAGACCAAGATGAACTGGACCAGATTTGGGTCTTTTAGATTTAGTAGTATTTTAGGAATTTATTTTATTTAGCAAGATAATATCTTTTATTTTATTTTATCTTATTTTAGGAGATTGGGTGGATCACGTATTATCTCTTTTGGGTAATTTTAGATTTGATATATTTCCTAGGATATTTAGTTTTCCATTTTTAGTTGGGTATCTATTTTCATGTAAGGAAGTTTTCTTCTTTATAAGCATGTAATACAGGAGAGATTTGAATTAATGAATGCAAGAATGAATTGAGAGTTTGAAGCCTGCGTGGCTGGTTGCTTCTCCCCCCCCCCCTCTTCTTGGACGCTCCCTTCTTCTGCTGCGTCTCCTTCTTCCCCTTTCTTCTGTGTGATTTCTCCCCTCCCCCTCTGGTTTCTTCTTCTACCTCCTTCAACCCTCTTCTTGATTTCTGTCCCCCATCATAGATCATGGGTTGTCATTGTTGGCAACTTGTGTGGTGATGTATGGTGACGTTCTGGAGATGTTTGGATGATGCACAGGTGTTGTGGCAGCTTTGACACTGACAGACAGTGAGTTCGCAGTGAAGACAGGTCAATTTTGGTGCGGACAGTGTATGGCACTGTTACGGAGGTTTCATGGCATATATGGCAGGTGTTTACAGTATTGCAAATTGTTTGGCAGAAGGTGGAAGCAGCATGTGAAGGCCCCATACAGTAAAAGTGGTGCATTCATAGGTTCATGCAGTGGCAGCATGTTCGGAGCTATTTTCAGAAGGCTTAATGGCAAAACTGGGTAGAGTGATCTACATGAGAAATGTAGTTCGTCGAGTTATCTTTCCAATGCCACTGGAACGCATCGTTTCGATACCAGATGAGAAAGTTATCACAATGTTCATATTGTCGCACAGAAACAGAACAAATTGGGAGAATCTATGGATTGTTGAGGTACTCTGTGGAAGTATTTCCTGAGATTGCATTTGTGGAGTTAAGCTCCTCCCTGTCACTAGCATGGTGGTGCGAACCACACTCAAAATTCACTTTAATGAAGAAGTTATGCCTAAGATTCCATTTCAGGCTCTATGAAAGGCGGGGAGTACCGATTATGGTGCATTGTCATACACCGGATCACAATCCGGGCGGCCAAGATTTGGCCACATAAAACCAATTCCATATGAGTTATGGTTTGGGAGAAAGGCTACAGTGAAATATTTCAAGTTGTTTGGCTCTCGTTGCTTCATTAAGAGGAAGGAGGTGTGGAGGACAACCTTGGGAAATTCAATGACAGAGCAGATAAAGGGATTTTCCTTGGTTACTAATCGAAAAGCAAGGCTTATTGGAGCTACAAAAAATGATTTGGCAAGGTGGTTGAAAATTCTGATGTCAAGATAAATGAACCGACAACAGCTTCCAAGCCAATACGGTCAGGTGTTCTGCTAGGTACTTAACCGATACGCCAAAAGCTCCAGAGCTGATGGAACACGTTTAATCAAACCCTTTAACCTATCCAATATTAGGCTGGCCCAATCTAGCATCCATACACTACAGTGGGCCCCATTAGGCACATAACAGACCACCACGCTTCCATAGCAGTCATCCTTGGTGGCTCTCACTCTAGGCAGCTCTCACTCTGGCGGTAGGTAACCCTTTCCAAGGGGCTCCACTCTGCTCCAAGATTTTTGCTTAGCGGCAGGTAGCCCTTTCTTGATGGCTTTCACTCTACTCCAAATAGCCCCTTTCCGTGACTCAAACCCATGACGTGGTGACTGGCTTTGTTACCAAATGTTAGGTACTTAACCGATATGTCAAAAGTTTCAGAGCTGATGGAATTCGTTTAATCAAGCCCTTTAACCTATCTCATACTAAGCTGGTCCAATCAAGCGCCACCAATATCTCGAGAACCCGGTACAGCATTCCAGGACGAAACACAGATATCTGCTATCACTTTGAGAAGGTCAACGCCAATGAAGTAGGATTGGATTTTGTTCCTACATCTGAGCAGGTGGCAGATATTTTCATGAAGCACTTCCCAAATACAACTTTCGAACACTCAAAGCCCGTTTGGTAACGCTTCTGTTTCACGTTTCTGGTGTTGATGCACCGGTCTGTTTTTCCGTTTTATAAAAACAAACCGGGTAAAAAAAACAACCAAAACACCATTTCGAGAAACAACAAAAACCTTGTTTCTCCAATTTTAAAACGTCTTCGTTGAAACAAAAGAGGGAAAAATAGAGAAGTTGTGCCCGATAATTTCCAAGCACCATCGATCGTAAAGACCCAACAAAGTTCCATCAAAGCTCCATTGAACATCTTCCAACCTCTCCAAGCCCGATCGAAGCTCCACTGTACATCGTTGGCGAACTCAGGTAAAAGCCATCGCCTTCTTCTGCTTCTTCATCTACTTCTTCTTCCTCTGCTTCTTCCTCTTCTTTTCTTTTTTTTCTTGCGATCTTACTGTCCTTGTGCGTAGTAAACTGCGTGATCTTCTTCTTCTAATCTTGTATTTTGCTGTTGTAGAAACCCTAAATCCAATTACCAGATATTTTTCTAATCTCACAAACCCTTGAGTACAGCCGAAGGTTAGAACTGGGACCTATTCTTCTTCTTCCTCTGCTTATTCCTCTTCTTTTCCTTATTATTATTGGGTTTTACCTTCCTTATGCGTATTCTGTTGCGATTTCATAGTTGTTTTATCTTCTTCTTTTAATTTTTTTGCTTGCGATTTAGCATTGTACTATGATTTTTGCAGAAACCCTTCAAATCCAAGGCTTTGAACTCAACGAACGAAGGTCTACTCACAAGACCTGACCTCCCACATATCAATCCAATCTCCAAAAGGTAAAGCCCCTCTCTGCTTCTTCCTCACCCCTTTTGTTTGATTTTTTTGTCTTCCGATCTGGTTCTCTGTTTTTTTTTTTTTTTTTTTGTGCAATGTGAATCGAAGCTGTGTAATGTTAATGGAAGTCTTCAGATCTGGTTCTCTGGTAGTTTTAGGCTTATATCGAGTCTTGTTTTCCTAATCTCCAAACCTTTCTCCTAACTACAGCTGATGAGGAAAATCTAAGGCCATGTTATTGTTTTTTTGTTAGTCATGGTCATGTTATTGTATGTTGTGCAGCTCTGTTCTCTGTTTATTCATACTTTCTTGTGGCAGCAAGAACCTGCAAATGCCCAGGTATCACTACTAATTGGGTCCCCACACTGAGAACCCAACATGATCAGTTTAATAGAATGGCAGATAAGGTTTCTCCATCTTTGTTATAAATTTTGAGTTTAATCATCTCAAGATTCTACCTGAGTAATCAACTTAATTTATTAACTCTTTTTGTATCATTCCAATTTTATCCAAAGGAAACTCTTCAAACAAGTTGTGAATAAGCTTAAAATCATGGGATTCTGCAGATATGATGAGAACGTGCATTGGGTTTTAATTTTTTTGTCAAACTTTTTTTATCAGATAGAGTCATGGATGGTGGCAGGAAATCTTGTGGCACCGTGTGGATTCTAGTGATAGTTTTTTTGTATTTATTATTGTTTCTGTGGAGAGCTGTGTACATGGCTCTCTCTAAATTAAAGAGTGAATTTCACCTCAGCTGCTATTTCTGACCTTGGCATCCATTCAATACACACTATATACCTTAATTCATTATGGATTTGGTCATTGGCACATGATAGAGCTAAGACTGGACTATCAACTACCACTTTATTCGACTTACCATGTTTATAGAAAAGTGTGGATTTGATATCTTTTATATTCCCCTTGGGTAATTAAGATAGTTTTGGTTTTCAGATTTCAACTCAATACATCATTATTAAACTCTGTTTTCAGAATCCAATCTTCACACTTTTTTTTCTTAGAACCCTTCTTCAAGTATGAATTCTGAATTTCTCAGGTGTGTGAGTAAAAGTGTGTGAGGGTGTGTATGGGCAGCATGGGGTGGGGGTGAGTTCTCAAGTGTAGGGGCAGGAAGGTGTGGGGGTGTGTGAGTCAATTAGTGTAAGTGTGTGAGGGTGTGAGGGTGTGTATGGGCAGCATGGGGTGAAGGAAAAACTGTTCGGGTGTGTGGGCAGCAAGGGGTGGGGGTGAGTGCTCAAGTGTAGGGGCAGCTAGGTACTATTGAAACAGAAGAGCTGCTGCTTCTTCAATCTGGTTATTGTTATTCTTCTGTTCTGTTATATTTATATATTCTGTGCTTCCTTGGCAATTGGAATCTTTAATCTCGTGAAGAGGAGACAGTTCCTCTATGGTTTCCCTCTGCATCTCCCATGCCAAGCCTACTACCTTGGAGCTTTACAGAAACGGTAATGGCTATAGAATATTGGAATGTGGAGTGACTGCCACATACGTTGCTGTCTTCAACCCAGCCAAGCCCAGCTCAGAAACTTGTCTCTATTTCCCCCCACCCCACCCCAAAAGAAGAAATTTTGTTGGGCTAAGGCCTTAGGATGGGTGGTGGTTGCTATGATGGGGAGAGGCTTCTCTTCATAGCCTGTAGAGCCTCTTTGTACAAGTTTATTTTCTGCCATACATGGCAGCTCAGTTGGCAATGAAACTTGTAGAAAACCATCCATATCAGCCTTTACTAAGGCGAGAAGTATCAGCTGAGACAAACATTGCCCCATGATAATAAAGATTTGAAAGAAAAAGAATCATAATTTTGAAACCAAATTGTTAAAATGCAAAAGAAAAAAGTCAAATAAGGTGGGTCATATGGTTGAGATGGACCATAAAAAATGACAATGAGTACAGCATATAGGACTGATAGAAAAAACCTACCAAACCAAAGGATGGAACTATTGGATCAGCCATATACATTGCAGATAAATATGGCTTGTTGAGAGTATTTTTTCCTTCAGTTATTTAATTTTGGTTGCCATGAACCACATAACAAATATGAATTGATCAGAATTGAGGAAAAGAATTGATCTTTTTCTTGGTGAGCTGTAAGGGTGGAAAACATGCAGGTTTTTGTGTTTTGGGAAGATGTGACAGGCCTGAACCAGCTCATTTATTAATTAGAGAGGGGTAAGCATGCACAAGGTAAGCTCATTTGTAGTAGGACCAGCTCATTGAACCAGCTCATTTGTTCTTGCTTATATTGTTCTTGAAATTGACACCACATTGTAGTGACCTATCTGTAAATGATTTCTTTTTCATTAGCACCCCATTGATATTATGTTTGTAGTTCAATGAGGTTTGGATTTCATTTGAATCTGTTTCATTAAATTTGGGTTAGGATTGGGTTACTTGTAAACTTCAAACTCTACTTGTTGGGTCTTTAGCTCAAATTGGTAGAGCACTTGGAACATGCGCATGTCTCAAGCATGTTCTAAGGGGATGGTGGTTCGAATCCACCAAGATCCTTTTTGCATTGTCATACATGATCATGGTGGATGTTTTCATCTTAATTTTAAGTTTGTTTAGTCAAGCAATGGCATTTCTGTAATAATTCATTGATTTGGTAAAAGGTGTTTCAGAATAGATTTTACCAAACGGATTTGTGCTGTTTTTCTGTTCTAAAAATGTTTCTAGAACAAGTTTACCAAGCACCATTTTAGAGCCCAGAAACATGTTTCTAGCACAGAAATAGGAAAAAATGATAAAGGTAAAAAACATCTGTTCTGGAACAGAAGCATTACCAAACGGGCTCTCAAAGACAAACTTGGAGTTGTTACTCCCAGGGTTTAAAGTATCGGTGCGTATCGTACCGTATCGGCCATACGTCTCGGTATCGGTTGGTGTCGAAAAGATACATACCGATACGTATCTATTTTTTTTTTAAAAAACAATGTATCGACTATATTGATATGTATCGACGGATACATGTCGATACGATATGATACGATCGATAGGTATCGATACAGCCGATATGTACTGTTTCAAGTTTTTATTATTTTTTTAAATGTATCAGTATGTATCGGTACGTATCGATATGTATCGGTATGTATCGATATGTATTTGTCGATACTTATCGATACATATCTGTCGATACTTATCGATACGTATCTGTCGATACTTATCGATACGTATCGATACACATGCCTTTTTTCATATTTTACATCAAACTCGAACCAAAACCCCCAAAATCTCAACTTTTTCTCCCTTCAGATCGTGCCACAAATATGTCGGGTCGGGTCGGATCCACATCGCACTCGAATCCTTGGAATATAAGATATACTCAACACTTGAAAGGGAAAAAGGTAGGCTTTTGTCAAAAAACTTGATCTTTTGCTTCAAATCTTACGTTTTTGTTTTTTTTTTTTGGGGCTATGCTTCAAGGACAATAGGTTCAACTAACTATTAGATGCATGTTTTGTATACATTTGCAAAGATTTGAACTCAAATCCACCATTTTCCACCCAAAACCAAAAATGGCTTCCTTAAGAGTCAGTATTACGCTTATGTTCGGTCAGTATACAACATCATCCTAGTTGCTCTTATTCTTGAATACCCTTACAGACATGAGTTTGATCCACCCCGACATTCTTCATGGCAATAGAGTGACTCTGCGTGTAAGAAATCTCATCTTTTATAACAATTTAGAAGTGTCGCACTTGTCTGGTTATACTTATACATTTTTCACAATTTTTAGTGTATATGCATGATATATGATATATATTGCTTGTTTATATTGTTTTTTGTGTCCAAAAATGTATTTCCATGTGTATTTCGATCATTTTCATGCATTTCTACACCGATCGATACGTATCTCCGATACAATACGTCTCTTAAAATTGCCCGACCAATACAATACCTGATACCGATACTTTAAACCTTGGTACTCACTCCACGTGTATAATAGATGACGGTATATGTGCAGGGGGAGTACGTGAATGAGAATAGATATGTCAATCACTCTATAGGATAGGAAGATGCGGTGGGCACTCCAAAAGGTGAGTCTATGCAGGAGAGATTCCATGCAAGGGGTGAGTTAGTACCCTTTGTACTTGTTTTCAAAGGGGGAGAGAAGTATGGTATACAGTCATAATGACTTTTTGACGGTAGTTGCCAACAATTCCAAAGAGGGAGATTATTGGGCAACTGGATCATGGGTTGTCATTCTTAGCAACTTGTGTGGTGATGTTTGGTGACATTCTGGAGATGTTCTGATGATCTGCAAGTGTTGTGGCAGCTTTGGCAGTGACAGTGAGTTCACAATGAAGACAGGTCAATTTTGGTGCGGACAGTGTTTGGCAATGTTACGGAGGTTTCCGGGCACATATGGCAGGTGTTTGCAGTGTTACACAATGTTTGGTAGTGTCACACAGTGTTTTGAAGGTGGAAGCAGCATGTGAAGTGGTGAATTCATAGGTTCATGCAGTGGCAGCATGTTCGGAGCTATTTTCAGAAGGCTTAATGGCAGAACTGGGCAGAGTGATCTACATGAGAAACATAGTTCGTCGAGTTATCCTTCTAACGCCACTAGAATCGTGTCGTTTGGATACTGGATGAGAAATTTATCGGAATTTTCATATTGTTGCGCAGAAACGGAGCAAATTGGGAGAGTTTATGGAATTTTTAGGTGCTCTCTAGAAGTTTTTCCTGAGATTGAATATGTGGAGTTAAGCTCCTCCCTATCACGAGCATGGTGGCGCAAACTGCACTCAAAAATTTGCTTTAATGAAGATGTTAGGCCCACAATTCCATTTCGGGCTCTATAGAGGCAGGAAGTACTGATTATGGTGTACTGTCATACACCGGATCATAATCCGGGCGGCCACGTAGTCGGATGCTTGATAAGCAGCTACAATTAAGGCAAACGTTTTGGTGTGGGAAGACAACGGATAAGATTCTACAGAGACTTCTTGGATTGGCTGAGCACATAAAGGATGATACGCCGCTTCGCACATGAACGAAGCTGCGTATACTCGGTGTTTTGGTGTTTCTCGAACATACTGTGCGCCTATTTTAGACTCTATATGACTAGATCTAATAACTCCCGCAAATAGCAAACGGACTTGTGATGATCGAACGAACCAGAATCTCCCCGCCTTTTTGAAGGCTGATCGGACAATCCTAATTGCAGCCACCCATAGACCATGTGGTCCCTACTCCTGTGCAATGCAGGTGTACCATAGACCAAGCCAAGATTCCATTCTCTTGGCTCAGCTTCTTCCTACTTCTATATGATGGAGTTAATGAGATCCGACAACTGAAATTCAGCCCGCTGAATTGAACCGCAATCGGATGGTTCACATGTGAACCGATGCGTATCGTTCAACAACAGCCATAACCTTATCCCAACTAAATGGGGTCGGGTACATGGATCCGATAGACAGAAGAAGAAATAGGAGAAGTAAAAGAAAGGAGAATAGAGACTAAGTGAAGGAAAAAGTCAAAGCAGTAGTCAAATAGCATCCCAGGAACATTCCCCTACAAGGGGTCGGTTACACGGGTCCTTGTCCTTCAAAGAATTTTATCTGCGGTCATACTAGGATGGAGCCCTACCACATGCATATCCTTTCTGACCACTTCTCCAATAGTCATTTTAGGTCTGCCCCTATCTCTTTTAGCTCCGTCAAACTAAATCTGGCCACTCTCTGATCGATATCGTTACGTTCCAAAATCGCATGCCGTGCCTGTGAACTTCTGAAATGTCACAAAATCAATGAAAAATTACATTTTTGCCCCTGGTTTGCAGGGTTTCGATCAAACTGGGATATCTTGATCATTTTACCAAATTGGATGCAGTTTGTCGCTGTGTTCTCAGAAAGCAGAACATACTGAGAGTTTAAAAAAAGCCTTCCAGTGAGCAGAAGACCATGTTTTTCTGCAAAAAGTATGATTTAATGAATGTGATCGTTGCCTTCAGTGTTTACGCGTGTTCATGTCTTCAAGCGCACATCAAGCAAGAGGTCTTCAGCGGGATTACATAGGCTGAGGTAATCCGTATATGCAAATCCCCTTTTATGATTTTTAAGGTTTGTTTAATGTTAATAAACCCCAGATTGAGATGTATTGGGTGGGGATTTAATTTTTGATTACCTATTGTAAACCTAGCAAGTTGGGGCTTGTCTAGGGTTTGGGGTTGTTGCCCTCGTTTGTGTGCGTGCACAAACTAAAGCAAGGATAGTTGTTCCTGGGTCATTGTAGCGACTGAAATTTGAGTAGCGTATTGAGCAATATACAAAGCCCCTCTAAGGCATTGCTCCGCTGACATACACACCTTGGCCGAACCTCATATATTTGGTATCGTGTGTATACTCAACTTTCTAGTTTCTATTGTATATATTTGGAGTGTGTGCTTTGCAAAGTGGGTGTGCACTGTCTGGTAGACTTGGCCACTGTGTGGTAGCTGATGAGCACATTTATGTGTGAAATCTTAGGGCATAAAGCATACATTTTACCACACTGGACAGAGTTACTCGGTGCTTTCTTATGCTTTTCAGGTTTTTGGGCTATTTATTGCTATTCTGGACTATCAGGGGCTACATCTCCAAATTTACACGTAAACCTGCCCAATGTTTTTGCATGGCTGTGTTCAGAGCTAAATTTTGAGCAAGATGGACGTGACGGTATTCAATTTCGCATTCGTTTAGGCCATCATGCAAGCAATTATCGTTTTCGGGCCGTAAAAGAACAATGGGCCAGAAATGAGCCGAACTGCAAGCTCGGGCCAGTCTGAATTTTTGGAGAGTTATATTTGGCATCAAGGAAGACAATTATGATCAAGGGTTGAGATCCTCTCAAGCATTTACCCTCTTTTTGCATTTTTCACTATTGGAGGAGAGAGAAAAGCCACATGGGACCTACACCTAATCACATGTGACCAAGGGTAGGATGGGAATAATTCTCACTGAAGCAACCAAGGACAAAGGAGGAATTTCATATCCAAATTAGAAGTTTGACTAGAAAGTGGGCTGCAAGCAAGGATCGGCCAAGATGGGAATTGCACAAGAAAGAAAGGAGAAATAGTAGGAAAGATAGGAGAGGAGAAAAGAAAAGATACTCTCTCACCATCCCATCTCTCACGGATTCTCTCTCTCTCTCTCTCTCTCTCTCTCTCTCTCTCACAATTTCATCCCACTCACGGCTCTCACCACCTCTCCCCTATTTTTTCTCTCTTCCATCTCAATTCCCACTCACGATCTCTCATCTCACACACACCCATCTCTCTCACATTTCTCTCTTCTTTCCTATTCCCTCCACTAAATTCTTTCCTTTTCTCTTATGCCACCTCACCTTCCTACCTCTAATCCCTAACTAACTCCCATATCCCTAACTCCCTTCTACGTGCCTAATCTCTCTCATTTCTTTATTCTATCGTATTTTATTTCATTTTTTTTTCCCCATGTACCTCTTTTCTCTTTTTCTTCCCTCTCTCCTAAAATCTCTCCTCGCACACAATTCTCCACGATTTTTAAAGGACATGATGGGTATTGTATTATTTGTTGAGTGGAAGCCTAGTCATCACCCTTACTCTCTCTCTCCTCCAGCTTTCCAAGGGCACTTTTGGAATTTTACTATGAATAGATTTCTTTTGAAAAAGATGCTCTTATTCTTGGAAGGTTGAAAAGTCAAAGATGCCTCGATCTCATTGCTTGGAGAAGACACCTAAAAAGATAAGGAAGCACAAGTTTAGAATTAGAAGTTTACTTTTTAAAAAATAGAAGGTTTATGTAACTAGGATTCTTATCTCTCTTAGTTTTTATTTTTTATTTTTTTCTTGGGGATCAAGCCTTATTGTAAAGGGAAAGAGAGAAGAGAATCAAATTTTTGGGGAAGATTCTCTCCACCCTACTCCATTCTCCACGATTTTTAGAGGGAGAGAAGCCCCAAAATCGTTGGAAGCCTCCCTCCCTCTCTTCTCTATCTCTTCTCCTCTCCTTCCCCCTATAAATACCCCTTAGCATTCTCTTGTAACGTTGTTCAATTAATTAGTGAAATTTCTTCTTCTCTTCTTCTAGTTTTTGGTTTTCTAAGTTCTAGTTTGATTTTATGATTTCAATTCCATGGTTGTAATGCTTTTGATTCATACTTTAATTTTATGTCTTCAATTGGGTTGTAATAATTTAATTCTAGTTTAGTTTTAAAGCTTTCTAGTCTAGGCTTCTAATTCTAGTGAGAAGAGTTAGAGACTTGGAAGAGGAAGCCATGCAAGGATTGTTCAATTGTTCAAGCTTCTTCAATTATATATTTATATTCATGCAAAGCCTAATTAGTTCATGCACTTTCAACTTTGGTAGAAGGGAGTATCAATTTCTTATTTTTATTTTTATGTTCTTCTTCTTCTTAACCTCTTAATTCTTTTAGTTTCTAATTTCTTCTTCTTAGTCTCTACCTCTTCTTCTTCTATTAGTATTATTTTATTAGTATTCTCATCTCCATTAATCCCTCCATTCTATTAGGAATTTTCATTCTCCATTATTTTTATTTTCATTCTCATTCTCTACCTCACTAATTCAATCATACTTTCAGGATTTTATTTTTTTTAGTTACTATTATTATCATGCATTATGTTAAGATTTTAATTTAATTATTTTTGTTTTAATTTCAGATTTGGTAGCGCCATTTCAAGTGTGAGAAGCAAGCAATTTCAATCCGGTTCAAGCCCCTTCGGGTTTTACATCTCTAATATCTTAGTCTCATTCTCCCGCTCTAATCTCTTCTTTTGGTTTTTTTTATGTGGTTGTGATGTGTTGCTGCAATTTATTCCTTCGAATCCGCGTTAGTATTGATAGGTTAGATGCTTGTGTGTTAGGATGCCAATTCAATTCGCTAGATGCTTGTGAGTTAGGATGCGTTAATTTTCTTTAGTTTAATTAGTTTAATTTAGCACTTTAATTTGGTTCACTTTGCATTGCTTTAAAGTGAGTAAAATAGGGTGGCGTATATCTCCTTGAGTTCAACCTACGATTGATCCATACGCTTGGGGTTATTATTTCTTGCAAACAGTAGCGAGGTAGACGTGCATACGCTTGTGTGGGGGATTGGTAAACTCGGGACTGCCAGTCTGCCCCAACCAATCAAGTTTTGCTCAAAGACAGCTACATCATTGTGAGATCATCTGCGTGTGTTGCGAAATTTTGGTGGAGACACTGATTCACCTCTCCATGAAGCGAGGACCATACATTATGCTAATAATGACCTAATATGGGAAAATTAACTTATAATAAACAAAGCATAGGATATATTATAAGCATATTCATCAAAAATAGAGAAATAAACATAAATCAAAGTGAAGAGTCAAAAAATCACATATTAATTATATGTTCATCTGTGAATTGGCATACACAATAACACTAGAAAATGGGCAGTTGAACAAGAGTAGAGGTAATCATCTATGTAGCCAAGAATTTTATATGTTGTCGTTGAACAATATTGACAAAGGGCGGGCCTTGGTGCAACGGTAAGGTTCCTCCACTGTGACCAAGTGGTCGCAGTTTCGAGTAAGGAAACAGCCTCTCCATGAAGCGAGGATCATACATTATGACCCTCCCCAGAGCCTCGTGCACTAATATTGGCATATACAATATTATGAATTGGCATACACAATAACACCATCTATAATCTATATAATCAAGAATTTTATATGATGCAGCTATTGTATATCTTAAAACACACAGGAAGAAGAAGAAAACAGAGGGAGGAAAAAAACTATACACTAAGGCACCCGCCTAGGCCACGAGGCGGGCCAAGGAGTCCAAGGTGGTGCCCAGGTGACCAAGGTGGTTGCCTTTCTTGCTTCAAGTAAGGCATGTTGTCGTCTTGGCTCAGAAAATCCGCCTGAACGCCTAGCCAGTGCCTAGGCAATGCATTAACAACTATGTCCCATTCTATCTCTAGATTCCCATGCCCCTCCAATAAATCATACTTTGTGTCAATAAACTACTTCCATAACCCCCCCCCCCCTCTTCCCCTAACTGCCACAAACATTTCCCCCAACAATGCAACATTAAACTCACAATTCAAAATTTCAGTAGAAATACATTGATGAAAATTTTCAGTTTCGACACTTATCGAAGCGAAACAGCATGCGAATTGAGTTGCCTTCAATGTTTCAGTATTTCCACCAAAATGGACCATATTTTGGTGGTATGTTTTGGTTTCGATCGAGGTCAAAACTGAAATCTTAAACCTTAATTAAACTAGGACTATAATAAGTAGCAAACATTTCCTACACTTTGAAAACCCAATAGAACGGCATCAAGTAATAAATAAGACCAACAAAACCAATTATAACTCATAAAATTTGGAATGATTAGTTCAACTGTTCAAGAAATGTTAAAATGGGAAACATTACACCATCAGGACCAAAAGCAGAAGAATACACAACCAAGTACAACTCTTTTTTTTTTCTTTTTTTTTTTTGGTAAAAACCAAGTCTAACCAAGTATAACCAGTTTAAACATAATTTCCCACTATCAATAAATATCAGTGTATGAGATAGGACAACTGCATAGTGATATTTAAAATTATTAAACTGAAATTATGTAACTACAAGAACTCATTTAAGAGAAAGTTTTGAATCCCTTTAAATGGGGCAAGGATTTGGCAAAATTTCATTGGGATGACATTCGATGCAACTTGGCTATTCTTCAGTCCTGGCCATGTCTATGAGAGGGATCAAGTCAGGGATCCAAGGGGCTCTTTGATACAAGTCCCCAAAAGCTGAAAAGCTTACAATTACAATTATGTCCAGAACATGAAAATGGCTTCTAACACCACACAGTTCATAACTAGCATGCTGGCCTCTTGAAATGGAAAAGGTACAATTATAGCATTAAACAAATGCAGATTTCCCTAATTAAAAAGAATATCTCAAAAAACACACACATCCACAGATGAAGATTGAACAAGTATTTCAGAACAATTTCCTGTTAGAAAAGATATTTGACAAACCTTCCATGTCAACTGTCTCATCCCCGACACGAGAAGATGATCTTCTGTTCATGTCTGTAGCTGTATCTCCCTCAATATACACAATGTGTGGATACTTCTCGTGTTTTACGAGAAGATTGGACTAGAAACAAATGAAAAGGAAAGAAATACCATTATGGAGTGATCCAGGAGAATAAATAAAAAAGAAATTGCACTGCAATTTTTTAATGAAAAGTTGCATTATTAAATATTCATGTGAAACATAGAAAAGAATAATCTAGATGCAGCTATCAAACCTTTGGTAGCTCATGTTGACGGCGGATTGATGATGTCCTCCAGCCAACCATATCTTCATAATTGGTTAAAGATCAACATCACATTTTCACACTGAGACATGACAACTTTTTTATTCGAGGACTGTAGAAACTAAGTGAATTAAATGCTACACTGTTGGAAAGGATACGATCATAGTTTGCATTGGCATATGCAACACGGCGCTTAAAAGATCGTAGAGCAGACCTGTATGGGGCACAATGATGACATTACTTGTAATACAAGGAAGATAAAGCAATTCAAATTCTGTCCTTCCACCAACTGTCCCAAGGGGAGAATTAGTACTCACATGAATTTTAGGTCAGGACAGTCATTAACCATTTGAAGAAGAAGAGGCATCCCATCATCATTGTCAGTGAGAAAAAGGTGTTTCCCAGTCCGCCCAACAATCCAATGCGCAGTCTGTGATGCCCTTTTCTCCAGAAAAGGAAGGCCACAGAGGAATGGGAGCTGCAGAAAGAAGAATCAAATGAAAAAGAACAAGAAAAGGACCAGAAGTGCCACATCCCAAATGAGATTAATATGTCTTTAAGCATGGGTAGAAAGTCAGTCAACATACCAAAGCACAAGGCATCCTAGTCCAACAAAAAATTAAATACAAAATTCTTGTTGATAATCCAACAATTGGGTACTCTTTGGTCCAGATTTTTATACGGAAATCTAAAATGATTCATTGATGAACTCCATGAAATATTTTTGTTTGTGTTTTAAACTTAATTGCATGGAGGATGGAAAGAAAATTATACACAGGTGTGTTTCATGGACATCTATTGTTTTGTTCTAAAGCTTATAGTCCTAAAAGGGCATACCTAGTGCACGAGGCTCCCACCACTGCGGGGTCTGGGGAGGGCCATAATGTACTCAGTCTTACCCCCGCTTCACAGAGAGGCTGTTTCCAGAGACTCGAACCCGGGACCACTTGGTCATAATGGAGCAACCTTACCATTGCACCAAGGTCCACCCTCCTTATAGTCCTAATATCATGGAATGACAGATGTATTCAATGTCTTCATTTCATATTGTGAGTATCCTATGCCTGAAATTGGAAAGAAAAAAAAAGGGGGGTAATTTACACATACCACCCCTGAGGTTTAACGGAAGTATAATTTTACCCCCCAGTTTTGGATAATTCTGCATACCCCCCTGAGGTTTATAAACGTTAACAAATACACCCATTCCGTCAACTCATGACTAACAACGTTAAAAATATGCTGTGAACTGACAGAATTACCCTTACAAGAAGAAACAAAAAAAAAACCTGCAACTCATCTTCCCCAAAATCAATTGGGGAAGATGAGTTGCAGATATGGGAAATCAATTTACACCTAACCAGCCCTAAACACCACTTCAAGCTGATCCGTCTCATCAATTTATAGACATGCACCATATTGCCATGGCCAACACAGCAACCACCATCAGGACCTGCCCGTATTGCAGTGCCATCGCTGGGGGCTCGACCCGCAACAGAGCCGGCGAGTATCAGCATGTTTCCATCGAATTGACCCCATCTGGCTGCTCGGACATGATCAATTAGGCCATAGTAGAGCGCCTCTCGGTACAGTAGCCTCTCTGGCATGTTGGGAGGGATGTTGAGCTCTCCTGTTCGCAAGAGATCAAGGAGAACGGCGAAGCATGACGGATTACGATCGATGAAATATTCCTCCGTTTCGTTGGGCCGCAGGTTCCAGTTGTCATCAAGCATAGCTACGAACATGGAGTTCCGGCCGGCGATGGCGAGAGTCGTTGTGGTTGTCTCGGAAATCTTACCTCCGACATTGAATCTCACCCTGTCTTTCT
The DNA here is from genome assembly GCF_018873765.1 of Telopea speciosissima. NCBI lineage: Eukaryota > Viridiplantae > Streptophyta > Magnoliopsida > Proteales > Proteaceae > Telopea > Telopea speciosissima. Next base: position 31,337,257 of record NC_057919.1, on the reverse strand, counting down.
GAATTCTCGACATTGGCAATGGATAAAAGAACCCAGTTGGGGGTTTTTGCAGGGAAGGCAGCAGGGATTATCAGGGAACTAGATGAAACTTGGATTGGGGAGATTAGATATCACTAATAGTTGGGAGGAATTGATGGGATGGCCGGATTAACGATCTTCAAAAGAACAAATAGTCATAAATTCAATCAAAGCTGGAAATGGGAAAATAACCCCAAATTAGGAAAAGAAATAACAGCCAATGGGAAAATAGGATTGAAAAAACAACCCAGAAGGGACACGAATTTGATAAGAAAGAGAAACCAAACTGTAACAATTGAATGAGAAACAACCAACCTGAGAGCATAGTTCAAAATCTCGCGAAATCTCGATCGAGATTTCAAGAATTTCGACCCCCTCGAAACGAAATGACCCCTCGAATCAAAAAAATACTAAATTTCGATCGAAATTCTCGAGATTTCGAAAATCTCGAGAAAATGCTTTATATAAAATACCATGTTTCGATAGTTTCGATCGAAATTTCGACCGAGACTGAGAAACAGAGCATTTTTCCTCTTTTTCTTGGTTTTTGAAGGTTTTTGCTTATTTCTTCTTCAATCTTCCACTTCCCACTTGAATCCTTGCCGCATCTACGCCGGAATCACTTGGAGAACAAACTTCTTAGCACATCTGTGAAGCCTTTCCACTATTTCAGGTAAAACCATATTCTCAAAATTGATTTTTTTTAGGGAAATGCTTGATCAACATGTTTGTTTGTGATGAAATAAATATATGTTAGACACCGGAAGCCGATCTACGACTTCACGGTGTCGAATTTTTTTTTTTGGTATATATATTATTTATTTATTTTTCTACTTCAAAAATTGGATTTATTTACAACAAAAATCAAAAAATAATAGGGGTTATGTATATTGTATGGTGATGAATTAAATATATGTTAGACACCATTGGCCGATCTATGGCCTCATGGTGTCAAAAATATTTTTCTGCCAATAATTAATTATTTTAATTTTTGAAAATTATAAAAAATATTTAAAAAATTCAAAAAATAGCAAAAAATAAGAAATAATATGAGGTTTTTGTTTTAAAATTACTGAAAAATATAAAAGTAAATTGTACATACTTCTTATTTGCTGCCCATTTACATATCTTTTCGATTTTGTTGTCCTAGGCCAATATTTATTTGAAAAATATTTTCAAAATTTGTTTTTAAATATGAGAAAAATATGAGGGTTAGGGGAAAAATACTAAATAATTATATACTTATATACTTGTGTTAGTGCTCTTAAATCTTAATTCTTAAACATTTAAAATTTTAAACTAAAAGAATTGATGTGCTTCAGTGATTAATGAATTGTCTTTTATTCATGCAACAGTAAACTAGTCTGATTATGACGAACCGTGGTAAACGACAGAGCCAGAGGCAAGAGGGGCAGAGGCAGCCGGCCCAGACCCAGGGGGAGGGGAGCACACCCAGGCGCACTAGGGGTGACATTGCATGGTTGCATGGCACTCCAATTGATGGGGATAAAAGAAAATCCCAATGCAACTATTGTCACATGCAGTTTTTGGGAGGTGGTGCCACTAGACTCAAACAACATCTGGCTGGGAATTCTCCTGAAGTGGTCGCATGTCATATGGTCCCTGTGGAGGTATCTAGGGCTGTCATTGATTACATGAAGGGAGGGAGAAAGAGGAAGGCTCAGAGGGAGAAGGCAAAAGTAGATCTTGAGGAAGCAGTGAGGTGTACAGCGGGAGGCCAATCAAGCCATCGTGATGATGATGATGATGACAGTGATGATGTCTATGTTCCTGATGATATAAAAACTGAGCAAGAGGCTAGGGATTGGAGACGAGCATAGATGATGAGCAGAGCCAGTTATCATGAGGATCAGGAGAGAGTCGAGAGACAGAGAGTAGGTGGTAGTGGAGGAGCTAGTACCTCTAGAGCTGGTGCTAGTGGTAGTGGAGGAGCAGGTACAAGTGGAGGAGGTGGGTTGCCTAATCCCTTTAGGAGATCACAGAGTACGAGGGCAGCTCCCCCTCCGCCTCCACCACCACAAGATGACCCAGCACTTCACCAAGCACCTGGTGTTTATAGAAAGAAAAACAACAAACAACCAAAAATCAAGGGAGCATGGAAAAATCTGAAGGGGATGGTGAAGGAATCTATAGCTAAGTGGATGTTATACCATACCATCCCAGCAAACATAGCACAAGGCCCCTTTTATCAGACAATGATAGATTCCATTGCTGAGGTTGGCCCAGGGTATAAGGGGTCCACCCCATATGAGATTATGAATGTTTATTTACCCCAACAGAAGAGAGAGCTTGAAGACTACATCAATGAAATGAGGGGGCTGTGGGAGAACTATGGGGTGACCATAATGTGTGATGGTTGGACTGGTCCTACAAGAAAGTCCATCATCAACTTTATGGTGTATTGTGATGGGAGGACAGTCTTTTCTAGTCCTGATGCATCCAAGGAGAAAAAGGATGCAAAGTATATCTACAAATTGTGAAGGAAGTGGTAGAAGATGTAGGAGTGGGGAACGTTGTCCAAATTGTAACGGACAACGGAAGCAACTACAAGAGTGCCGGTGAGAGGTTGATGCAAAACAATAAGTACCGGTTGTTTTGGACTCCATGTGCTGCCCATTGTATAGACCTCATGTTGAAGGACATGGGAAAGATCAAATTGGTACAACATGTTGTGGAAAAGGCAAGGCAAATGACCAACTTTGTCTACAACCATGGGTTTGCACTAAACCTCTTGAGGGAGAAGTGTGGGGGTGACTTAGTGAGGCCAGGCATAACTAGATTCGCCACCAACTACATTGCACTCAAGAGTATAGAAACCAAGAAGTCTGGACTGAGATCAATGTTTGCTTCTGAAGACTGGTTCAACTGGAATGGGTCCAATACCCATGGTGGTAGGGAAGCACAAGCTACAATTTCATCGATGACTTTTGGTCTAAGTTGCATAAAATGGTACAACTCTGGACCCGATAGTCAAGGTTTTGCATATAGTTGATTCTGCTATCAAGGGACCAACCATGCCACATCTATATGCTGCCATAGACTTGATGAATGAAGGTGTTTACAATGCAAATCCACGAGGTAGCAAACACTTTCTCAAAATTATCAAGGAGCGCTGGGAAAATCAACTTATGCATCCACTGCATAAGGCTGGTGAGTGTACACTCTTTGTTTTTTATGCAATTACATCTTTTAAAGTTAATTTGAAGGATATATTACTAACTAGTCAATATGTAATGTCAATTTCAGCATATTATTTGAACCCCAGTACCAATACGATCATAGGCTTGGGTTGAATAATAGTCTTATTGGTATCAAAGAAGTAGTTGCCAAGTTGGAGCCAAATAGTAAATTACAGGCATATGCAACAATGAGGTGAGTCTTATAAGTTATAATTCATTTGGAATTACTCAATTCAATACTAAATAGTAACGAGTCATTACTAATTTTAAATATTTTCCAAATGATTATAGTTGAAGACTTTTTGGGATGCATTGGGAAGTTTTGGAACCGAAGGCAAGCTGAGCCGGACACGCGGTGATGCGGTACTCATTAGTCATTACTCAATTCAATAACTTATTCTTTTGAAATGAAGATGACATGTTTCTTTTGTTGTAATGCAGCTGAATGGTGGGTGTTGTATGGGGGTTCGGCAAACAATTTAAGAAAAATAGCAATCAAGGTTCTCTCCCACATGTTCAAGATCCTGGTCGTGAACGGAATTGGAGTACATTTTCTCTCATCCACTCCAAGAGGAGAAATAGATTGGGTTCTGAACGTCTCTCTAACTTAGTGTATGTGCATTATAATTTGAGGTTGAAGATGCAACACATACGCATGGGACAAGAGGGTATCAAGGAAAATATCGATCTCGCCGACATTTTCCAGGTGGAGTCAGATGATGAAGATCCTATTGTTGATTGGGTGAGGGATAGAGGTGAGCCAGTGTTAGATCAGCCTGGAGGTAGACCTGACCCCATGATCGCCGAACACATAGAAGCCGATGTGGATGACTTCACGGCCGCAGAGGGTGAGGTACATGCACGGGACGCGTCACCCATACCGTTCCAGTCTACTGGTGGTGTTGATGAGGAGGATGAAGATTGGTCTATGTCATCTGGTGGAGATGGTGGTGGTGGTCCTGGTGGAGATAGTGATGATGGAGGTGATGACAAAGGTAATGATGGACGTGATGATGATGGTGATGGTGGTCAAGCATATGAGGGAACTCGAGTCCCGTTTGTGGTACAAGAGCAGCAAAAGGCAATCCGTGCCCCCACCGGCCCCACACCGCCCACAACCCACATCGTCCACCTCGACCTACTCAAGAAAGCACGTGGCCAGTCCCGTCCGGTGGTCGTGGTAGTGGTACTAGTAGGCGGTGAGCTTATGGACATTGATGCCCTATCCGGCTCTGTTGGTGGGTGAGTATTGGCGATAGAGACAGAGATCGAGTGGGCATTTCCGTGCCCCATCTTTTCATGTAGACAAGAATCCATCTCCAAGACAATCGAGCATGGTTCATCTCATTCACATCCATGTGGCGAAGGGCATTCGGCGTACCCTTGGGGGCAGCACCTATATCTTCTCCATCCATTCCCAGTTTTGAGTATGACTCCCACTCACAAGGATATAGTGGATCGTATTTTGTGCATGACTTCTTTTCCTACACTGGCTACCCAACCCACCAGCCGCAACCGTACAACCCGTACATGCTCCCAAAGCCGTCATATGACTCATATCATAGTAGATCAGTGGGTAGTACTTCTTCACAGTTTGGTGACCTATATCCTAGGATAGGTTACCTTCAGCATGTTGATGATGCAGTTTACATGGCCACTGTGGATGACTACACTCGCTTCTTCTCCCAGACTATGGCGTGGCATGCATTTGTCCTACAGTCGGAGAGCAATACACGTCGGCTCCAGCGGACCATGAGTGGGGTTGATCCTGGACGGCGGAGTAGTTATTATTAGCAAATTTGTAAACATTTGAGATGAATGATGACTACTTGACTACTTGACTTGTAGCCTTGTAGGGGACAATTGGGGATATTGACATATTGTGATTTGGAATGTTTGATATCATCTTCTTAAATCTTAACTCTTAAGTTGTTATTTGTTAACTTGTTATTGACTTGATGTCTTATGTACTTATTACTTAATATTATGATTTATGACTTAACTTATGAGTCATTATGTTTCCAACTTAGTTCCAAGTCAATTTACTTGTTTAATACTTTAATATACAATGTGTATGTATAAATGTGTAATTAACTAAGTTATACACCTATACATTAGGGTTCGACCGTACGTTGCCAATCAATGGTGCACATCCAAAACACCATTTTGGGTGACTATTTTTGCAATTTGAACATTTAAATGTGTTTATATAACCTAAAATAGGGTTTCCATGAAGTTTCAGGCCTTAACTTGGCCTAAAACCCACCGAAATGACCTATCGAAATATACCAGAAAAAATACAATATTTCGACCGAAATATCCGAAATTTCGAATATTTCGGATATTTCAATCAGCTCGAAATACCGAAATACCGAAACGAAACGAGTTCTCGAACTATGGCTGAGAGAACCGAATTATTTTGCAGGAAACAAGATATGAGAAGAAACAGGGGACATGGATGGATTCGCAGGATGATCAAAGCAAAACTAAAGAATTGCGATCTGCAAATTTAAGAGGAAATTAGATCTGGGTATTAAAGAGGATATGGTTATAGAGGTGGGTTTTCATTTTTGAAGGATTTGGTGTGGTGGGAATGTGGGATTGGAGAATTGGAGCGGGTTTCAATTCAAAATCGTCATCTCTCTCTCTCTCTGCTTTTTTCTCGTTCAATGTTTCTTTTTCATTTGGTTAGGTGTAAATTGATTTCCCATACCTGCAACTCATCTTTGGGGAAGATGAGTTGCAGGTTTGTTTTTTTTTTCTTCTTGTAAGGGTAATTTTGTCAGTTCACAGCATATTTTTAACGTTGTTAGTCATGAACTGACGGAATGGGTGTATTGGTTAACATTTGTAAACCTTAGGGGGTACGCAGAATTATCCAAAACTGGGGGGTAAAATTATACTTTCGTTAAACCTCAGGGGTGGTATGTGTAAATTACCCAAAAAAAAATTGCACAAAATTCTCTTACCCCTAAAAGACAATTTAATCATTTTTTATTTGGTCATATTGAAAATTATTATATTACCCATAATCTTTTTAATATGGCCACAACTTTTTATTGTTTTCCAAAAAAAATTTGTATAAATGTAATGGGTAAATCTCTTTGTAACAAAATTGGTTACAATTGATTGTTGTACATAACCCAGGTCCTTTCTGTAATTATCAACAATTAGTTATATTATAAGTATATGTGCCTAGGCTCATGGTTAGTCTCAAAGTTACTCTGTCCAGAATCCTAACCGTGAGCACTAGGATTCTTTCCAGTTATTCTTCCTCTTCTTCTTCTTTTCTTGTGTTGTGCGAGCTCTGACCTTCAAGCTCTTGTATTGTCACATGGTATCAGAGCAGGTTTGATCAGTCTCTCCCAAGTAGATTCTTTGTTTTGAAAGTCCTTGAAGACGTTCCTCTTGTGGTTTGCCGCAACCAATGCTAGTGTATCTACTGTGAAACCCTAGTTGGGAAAAACATGGAAAACTAGGATTTCGTGTATTGAGAATAACCAGTTCTTGCATGTAGTGTTTCTGTTTTATGAATACCTTGACTTCAACCTGTGTGGGTGATTGCTGAAGCATGATATATATATATATATAGATTTTATCTTCCAAAAATAGTTCAAAATCTCGCCGAAATTTCAGAAATTTCGGCCAGGCCGAGACGAGATGCTATGTTGAAATGAAAAAAATGCAATATTTCGGAAATTTCGGTCTAAAAAATTCACCGTTTCGTCGAACTTTCAGTTATTTTGGTCATTTCGGTATTTACACCCTGAAATGGCCGAGCAAAACTCATAGAAAAAATACAATATTTCGGCGAAATTTCGGTATCTCGGAAATTTTGGTCTAGCCAAAATGGCCTTCCGAGACGAGATTTAATACTATGGTCCCAGCCTTGTTGACACCAAAGAAGGACAGCTCTTGGAGGATGTGCATTGACAGCCGCGAAATCAACAAGATTACAGTCAAGCATAGGTTCCCTATTCCACGTCTTGACGACATGTCAGATATGCTGATCGGATCCACTATCTTCTCTAAGATAGATTTGAAAAGTGGCTATCACCAGATCCATATACACCCCGGCAATGAATAGAAGACAGCCCTTAAAACTAAAGATGGACTGTATGAGTGGAAAGCCATGCCCTTTGGCCTCACCAATGCACCAAGTACCTTCATGAAGGTGATGACACAAGTCTTACGGCCTTTTATTGGGAAGTTTCTTGTCGTTTACTTTGACGGCATTCTTATTTACAGCCGCAGCCAAGGAGAACATCTTGATCACTTGAGGCATGTTATAAGAGTGCTACGAGAAGAAAAGCTCTACATCAACCTCAAGAAATGCTCCTTTATGATGCCCAAGGTAGTATTCCTTGGATTTATTGTCTCTTCAAGAGGAGTTGAAGCTGACCCAGAGAAGATAAAAAGTGTGGTTGTCCCAAGACCTTGAGTAAAGTTAGAAATTTTCATTGTCTTGCCTCATTTTACTAGAGATTCATCAGGAATGAATGTATGAAAGGAGGGAAGCACAATTCCAATGGATACCGGCAGCAACAAAGGCATTCAGCCTAATCAAGAAGAAGATGACAGAGGCTCCTGTACTTCGCCTCCCCAACTTTGTTCTTATATTTGAAGTTGCTACGGATGCTTCTCACATTGGCATAGGAGGAGTCCTAATGCAAGCGAGCCATCCTATTGCTTTTTATAGAGAGAAATTGAATGATGCCAAGAGGAGGTACTCTACTTATGATCTACAGCTCTATGAGCTCTATGCTGTAATCCAAATACTCAAGCATTGGCGGCACTACCTGATCGGCAAAGAGTGACCATGAAGCTTTGAACTACCTTCACTCTCAAAGGTCCATAAGCAATCGCCATACCAAGTGGATTGCTTACCTTCAAGAGTTCACTTTTGCTTTGAAATATAAGGCTGGAAAAGAGAACCAGGTTGCTGATGCGCTTAGTAGAAAGGTGATTATGGTGAATACCTTTGCTGTCCATAGCACCGGAATGGAGCATATTAAAGATGAGTATATTTTACATGCTGATTTTTCTACTGTTTTCCAGAATTTGCAGCAAGGAATCGCTGATGCTAAATACTCTCTTTATGATGGTTATTGTTAAAAGAGAGATGTAGAGAATGCTTGAATGATTAATTCGATCATTCAGGCCCTGTTTATATAGAGAACAGAATTACAACTGAAAATAGAAACTTAACTCAGTCCTAGTCCTACTAGGAATTCCTAATACAACTAGGAATCCCAAACTAGGACTCGGCTGGGGAAAAACAATAAAAGGAAATAAAAAATAAAGAAAAAGAAACATAAATAAAGTGGGACTAACCACCCTAACTCGACTAGGACTAATCCTAGTAAGCTAGGACAGGTAGGACCAATCCTAGTGGAACTAGGACTGCTTACCCCAATCGGGTAAGCAGTAAGCAGCCTATTTCAACACTCCCCCTCAAGTTGGAGCAAAGATGTCGATCATGCCCAACTTGACTAAATTGGGATGAAACAATTTTCCAGACAATCCCTTGGTGAAGATATCAGCAAGTTGATCCGCAGATGTCACAAAAGGAATACAAATCAGCCCATCTTCTAACTTCTCTTTGATGAAATGCCTATCCACCTCAACATGCTTGGTACGATCATGCTGTACAGGATTGTGTGATATGCTGATTGCAGCCTTGTTGTCACAGTACAACATCATAGGAAGACGAATAGGAACACCAAGATCTTGTAACAACCCTTTAAGCCAGAGTAACTCACAAATACCCTGTGCCATAGCTCGAAACTCAGCTTCGGCACTAGAACGGGCAACAACATTTTGCTTCTTGCTACACCACGTGACAAGATTTCCACCTACAAAGGAGCAATACCCAGAAATAGACTTGCGATCTGCAGAACCAGCCCAATCAGAATCAGTGTATGCTTCTATCCGTAGATGACCATGCGTAGACAAAAGAATTCCTTTTCCAGGAGCTGACTTCAAATAGTGTAAGATACGAAGAACAACCTCCATATGAGAAGAATAGGGATCATGCATAAACTGGCTTACAGTACTCACGGCGACAACAATGTCAGGACGAGTGTGTGAGAGATAAATCAACTTCCCTACAAGTCTTTGGTACCGGCCTTTATCAACAGGCTCCCCTTCTTTCTCCTTGAGTCGAACAGTAGGGTCCATAGGAGTATCTGAAGGATGGCAGCCTAGCAACCCGGTTTCAGCTAATAAGTCTAGGACATACTTCCTCTGGGAGAGAAAAATGCCTTTAGAAGATCTGGCCACTTCAATCCCAAGAAAGTATCGTAATTTCCCTAGATCTTTAATCTCAAATTCTTGTCCAAGGAAGGTCTTCAGTCGTTTGATCTCATCACCATCATTACCAGTAACTACTATATCATCAACGTAGACTATAAGAACAGCGAGTTTTTCACCAATCCTCTTTATAAAGAGTGTGTGATCAGCATTACTCGCTTATAGCCCACGAAATCATAGCTTTGTGGAACCGCCAAACCATGCTCGAGGTGATCGCTTCAGCCCATAAAGTGCACGCCTTGTTACACACTTTTCCTTGGTTTCTCACAAGAGAACCCTGGTGGGACGTCCATATACACCTCCTCATCCAATGCTCCATTTAGGAAGGCATTTTTTACATCTAGCTGCTGCAAATCCCATCCAAGCCTCCAAGGTTGACTGCACAAGATAATAACACACGAACAGTATTCAACTTTGCAACAGGTGCAAAAGTTTCCTGGTAATCAATGCCGTATGTCTAAGTAAACCCCTTGGCCACGAGCCGTGCCTTATACCTATCCACAGTGCCATCAACCTTCTGTTTCACCACAAACACCCATTTGCATCCAACGGTTTTCTTCCCAGGTGGAAGAACCACAAGCTCCCATGTGTTATTTTTCTTCAAGGCCTCCATTTCTTCCATCATAGCTGCCTTCCACTTTCCGTCTGATAGAGCTTCCTGCCAATGGTTAGGAATACGAACAGAAGAAAGAGAGGAAACAAAAGCATGAAAGGATGGGGAAAGTGAGTTATAAGAAACAACATGAGATATGGGATGCTGCGTGCAAGTCCTGACACCTTTGCGAAGAGCAATAGGTAATTCAGGAGAAGGAATATTACCAGGTGGAGAGGCAGGTTCTAGATCCGGGTTCGGCAATTGGATGGGTACTGAGCAACAGCTTGATTGAACTCCGCTTATGTTTCCTTCCATAGGTCTTCACAAGACGGTCATCAATCCTCCTCCGAAATTCACTAATAGTCCTTTGGATAGGAGTCTGGACCGGGGTAGGTTGCTCCTCTTGAATAGAGATAGTCTCCCCCCTGTATAGGAACCTCTCCCCCTGAGTCAGGGGAAGTACTAGGGACAAGCCGAACTGGTTCAGACTCGTGGTAAACAGACTGAAGGGGAGGTGGAGAGTCAATAGTCAGCACATCTTCACTAACACTCTCCCCCTGAAGAGGTGGGGACACATAATATGAAACATGTTCATGAAAAACAACATCCATGCTAACAAAAGTCCGGCGGGAAGGAGGGTAATAACACCTGTACCCCTTCTGGGTAGCAGAGTAATCCAAGAAAATGCAGCGGAGACTACGTGGGTCAAGTTTACCAGGGGACCTTGTATCCCTGGCATAACAAACATAGCCAAACACCTTAGGTGGGACTATGAAGGAAGAAGAGCCAAGTAATAGCTCAATAGGGGCCTTGGAAAGAAGAACCCGACTGGGCAGCCTATTAATTAAATAGGCTGCAGTAAGAATTGCATCTCCCCAATAAAGGGAAGGGACATTGCGAGCAAACATAAGAGCTCTAGCCACCTCCAAGAGGTGGCGATTTTTCCTCTCAGTCACACCATTTTGGGCTGGAGTGTCAACACAGCTGGTCTGATGGAGGATTCCATGGGCAGCAAGGTATTTTTGGAACTGACCTTCCGTATACTCTTTCCCATTGTCACTCCTCAAAATTTTAAGAGTGGCAGTAAATTGGGTCTTAATTAATTGATGAAAGTGCTGAAAGCAAGAAAAAACTTCATTTTTTGTGTGCATAAGGTATACCCAAGTGAACCTAGAATAGCAGTCAATGAAAGTGACATACCACCGATGGCTAGTCAGGGAAGCTTTCCTACTAGGCCCCCATACATCAGTATGAACAGTATGAAATAAGGAAGAGGATCTCTTATTAGAAATAGGATAAGTTGAACGTGTCTGTTTAGCCAAGACACAAGGTTCACAAAAAAAATCTTCCTTATTACAATCCTTAACTAATGCTAGAAATAAATTTGATAAAGTTCCTAAGGGGGGATGGCCTAGTCTAGAGTGCCATTTATGTATTTCAGAAGAGAAAGATGCCGAAGGTAAAGACTGAGTAGGTGTAGGATCTCCATCAAGCAGGTACAATCCGCCATGCACTTTACCCGATCCAATCGTCTTCCCCGAGTCCAGCTCCTGAAAAACACAGTGAGTTGGAAAAAAAGTCACTTTACAATTTAGGGATTTAGTGATACTGCTAATGGAAAGAAGGTTAGTTGTAAATTTAGGAATATGCAACACAGATGGCAGGGTAAGGGAAGGAGAATAACCAATGGATCTTTTCCCTGAGATGGAGGAGAGGGACCCATCAGCAAATTTGACTTTATCTTTACCAGAAGCAGGAGAATATGTATCAAAAAGGCTAGAAGAACCTGTCATGTGATCAGTAGCACCGGAGTCTATGATCCATGGAGTGGATACTACCGATGCACAATGACCAAGCAAAAGAAATACCTGTACGGGCAAAGAAGGAACCTGAATTGGCAGCAGACGTAGTAGAGGCAGCGGATGTGTTCAACATACGACGGAGAGCCTGGAGTTCTTCCCGAGAGAAACCGATGTCAGCAGTAGGAGTTGGGGCTACACTTTCAGTGTGATTGGCTTTGCTTTTAGACTTAGCACGTCCTCGTCTGGCCTCAAAATCAGCAGGCTTGCCATGTAATTTCCAACACTGAGCCTTCGTGTGATATGGTTTGTGACAATGCTCACATTTCACAGGCTCTTTAGTAGTGGTAGCACCAACACCAAAAGAAGTAACGGGAGTGGAGGCAAGCATCGAATGCTGATCGCTCAACTTTGGGAGTAATCATCATGGCAGCCCTTCTTGTCTCTTCACTGTGAACATAAGAAAAAGTTTCCTCTAAAGTGGGGAAAGGAATCCGACCAAGGACTTGTACCCGGATAGGATCATAATCATCATTGAGGCCAGCCAGAAATCATAGACCGAAACTTATCAACATAGGAATGATAGCGGTGATGTCGATAGTAGTAGTAGGTGAAAACCTAGCATAGTGATCCAATTGCTGCCATAAACACTGAGGGCAGCATAGTATTTAGTGACAGATAGCTCCTGCTAAGTGGTATGTTGGAGTGTCTTCCTAATGTCATACACCTGAGCATCATTACCTGAACGGCCATAAGTTCCCTTGACAGCAGTCCAGATCTGAGTAGCAGTGTCAAGGAGTAGATTTTGACTGGAGAGGTCAGTGGTCATAGAATTCGTAATAAAGGACATCACCATAGCATCATTGGCAGCCCATTTAGTACGGGCAGCACCTTCTTCAATAGGGCTGTGTGGTGGTGCCGATGAAGATGGCCATGAGTCCCCTACCAGCCACACAAGGAGATAGATCTGGCCCAGATGAGGTAATTTGATCCTTCAATTTTAATAGCTGCAGCATAAGGGAGAAATTCTGTCCGCGGCTGAGAATCAACTCCAGAGTTGGCCGTGGTTACATCTGAGTCCCCCATATTGCAGACAAAACAGTAAAAAAACTGAAAGATGAGTCCCTTCTATAGCAACAAGAACCAGCCCTAAATAAAAATCGATAGTTAGGGTTTTGAGGAAACCCTAGAAGAGAAGTCGATTGAGATTCAGGGGTCTTCAAGTCGTAAAAAAAATTGCAGAATCTGTCTTCAAAGTTGATGCAGATCTGTGCAACACACTGCCCACGCAGAGAGGAGAAATAAACCAGATTGAGAAGCAGCAGGTCTTGAATATTTGTTCAAAAAAAACCCGGAGAGTGATATGGATATATGCCTCAATGGTAGGAAGAGAAACAGAGACAGCAGCTGTCCAGAAAAACCTGCAGTGTTGGATCCCAAGAAAACCAGCCTGTAATTGTAAGAGAATCTGATCTTCAATAAGGGAGAACTCCAAAAAAAATTGGCAGAAGTGTGGGCAGCAGCTATCGATCAAAGAACTTCTTAAATCATCAATTGTTGAGGTGAAAAATTAGGGCAGCATCTACAAATCACCTCATTAGATCTGCCCTAAGTGGAGAAAAAACCAGAAAAAGTGAAGAGAGTTGAGTGGGGGGGGGAAGATGAAGATCGAGTGATAATGGAAGGAGGGTGGTGGGCTAGGAACCAGGCTAGATCTGAGAGACTAGCTCTGATACCATGTTAAAAGAGAGATGTAGAGAATGCTTGAATGATTAATTCGATCATTCAGGCCCTGTTTATATAGAGAACAGAATTACAACTGAAAATAGAAACTTAACTCAGTCCTAGTCCTACTAGGAATTCCTAATACAACTAGGAATCCCAAACTAGGACTCGGCTGGGGAAAAACAATAAAAGGAAATAAAAAATAAAGAAAAAGAAACATAAATAAAGTGGGACTAACCACCCTAACTCGACTAGGACTAATCCTAGTAAGCTAGGACAGGTAGGACCAATCCTAGTGGAACAAGGACTGCTTACCCCAATCGGGTAAGCAATAAGCAGCCTATTTCAACAGTTATCTTTTCCAAGGGACACGCCTTTGCATTGTTAGCTTTTAGAGTGGAAGAAGAAGAAGAGAAGAAACTCCAAGAGAGCAGCCACAATTTTGGTTTGGTGTGTTATGTCTTAAAACAAGAGACTAACATGCTTATATTGAAAAGAATATATAATTACACACAAGCCCTTGGCCATATACAAATGATACAAAGAATACATAAAAGAGGAGTTATGTACATATATACCCCTGATGCAACTGTTCTTAACACTCCCCCTCAAGCTGGGTGGTATATGTCATACATACCCAGCTTGTCTAACATAAAACTAAAGTGATGAAAGCCAAGTCCTTTGGTGAAGATGTCTGCCACTTGTTCATTTGTCTTCACAAAAGGAGTACAAATAGTCTTAGATTCTATCTTCTCCTTGATAAAAGTGTCTATCAACCTCAACATGCTTTGTCCGGTCATGTTGAACCGGATTGTGAGCAATACTTATGGCTGCCTTGTTATCGCAATATAGACTCATAGGTTCAGTCATCTCAAATCCCAATTCTTGAACAAGCTTCTTCAACCACAACATTTCACACACACCAAGAGCCATGGCTCTAAACTCTGCTTCAACACTTGACCTAGCTACCACAAGTTGCTTCTTACTTCTCCAGGTGAATTTCCCCCAACAAAAGTACAGTATCCGGAGGTGGATCTTCTATCAGAAATAGACCCGGCCCAATCAGCATCTGTATATACTTTAACTCTCAAGTGACCATTCCTAGAGAAGAGAAGGCCTTTTCCAAGGCATGACTTCAAATACTTGAGGATCCTGTAAACTGCATCAAGATGTCCCATCTTGGGTGCATGCATAAACTGACTCACCACTCTAACAGCGTAGGTTATGTCAGGTCGGGTGAGGGAAAGATAGATTAGCTTGCCTACTAATCTCTGATATTTTTCACCAACCACAAGAGGTTCACCACAATCTTCCCCTAGTTTGTGGTTCCGCTCAATAGGGAAGGAGATTGTTTGCATCCTAAGTAGCCTGTCTCTGTAAGTAGATCAAGAACAAACTTCCTTTGGCAAACATTGATCCCTTGCTTGGATCTTGAAACTTCAATCCCCAGAAAATCCTTCAATGGACCGAGATCTTTGATCTTAAACTACCGAGCCAAATAAAGCTTAAGCTTTGAGATTTCAGCTTCACTGTTTCCCGTGACCACAATGTCATCAACATAAACAATGAGAGTCGTAATAGTGCTGCCTTTCCTTTGTATAAACAATGTGTGATCAGCTTGACTTTGAGTATATCCATTTTGTAGGAGGGCTTGTCTAAACCTCTCAAACCAAGCCTTAGGAGACTGTTTGAGTCCATAAAGAGCCTTCCTAAGACGACACACTTTCCCATTATCACCAGGATGCTTGAACCAGGAGGAGAGTGCATATATACCTCTTTTTCTAGGTCACCATGTAAGAATGCATTCTTTACATCAAGCTGGTACATGGCCAATCAAGATTTGCAGCCATTGAGAGAAGTACACGAATGGAGTTATGCTTGGCCATTGGAGCAAAGGTTTTCTGATAGTTAGTGCCATACACCTGTGTATAACCCTTGGCGACAAGTCTTGCCTTATACCTCTCCACAGTACCATCAGACTTGAACTTAACTGTGAATACCCATCTGCATCCAACAGGGATTCTCCCTTTAGGGAGTTCAACAAGGTTCCAAGTGTGATTCTTCTCAAGAGCCAACATCTCTGTGTTCATTGCTTCTCTCCATTTTGGATCTGCCATAGCCTCTGCTACATTCTTGGGAATAGATATGGATGAGATAGCCACAGTGAAGGCTATACCTGTAAGGGAGATAGAATCATAGGAAACAAACTTGGCAATGGGATAAGTACATGCCCGAGTTCCCTTGCTGTGAGCAATAGGAAGATCTAAGTCTGAGCATGTAGAAGTAGAGGAAGGTATACCTGTCTCAATGGATGGAGGCTCAGGATGAGGAGACGAAGAAGGATTTTGGTAGGTCTTCTTTATAGGAAGCCATGAAGAAGGATTTCTCCTGTCCTTCATATACACCAGTACCTCCCCCTGTTCTCTGTTCACCTGTGCATTAGGAGGCTCCCACTCAACAACAATATCCATAGAAGGCTCCCCCTCAACAACACTAGGAGGCTCCCCCTCAACAACAGTATCCACAGAACTTTTCTTTCCCTTGTCAATCAGAAAAGGGGAAATAGGAACAAGAGAGGAGAAAGGAAATGTCGAGCTCTGCTCCTTGGCCTCTTGTCTGTGATGATGATGGTATCTATTTTGCAGCCTAAGTATGCTCTGCAGTTGCCGTCTTCGACGGATCCTCTGCATCAGAAATAGGTGTGTGTGGAGTACAGTTGTCTTCTTCTCCAACTAGGTTGGTAACGTCCCTTGAGTAAGGTGTGGGTCTGCAGGCAGAGACCGCTCTAAATCCCGGCACACTCGGGTTACCTCCGGTCTGGTCAGAGAGAAGGACACTGGTCACCATCCACTATGTTTACTATTCCCATCGCATAACAGATAATAGGTCCGGTGCATCTCTGAAGGATGGAAGACATCCCTCCTATTATCATGAGTTTACAACCTCCTACTGCTCCAGTCACCCTTAAATCTTCCCATGCTTCTAAGGTAGACTACCTATATGAACTTAATTATACCCCGGCTGAACAACAAATTCACCCAACCAACTTCCCCATCATAAACCCTTATGATGTTTTCCCCCAGTCTTCTACCTCAGTCACCAGGAAGATCAGGACGATCATATCTCCTAAAAAGACTCAAGGTCTAAAGGAGTACGTCCAGGCTCCTCCTTTCTCCCAGAACCAGGTCATTGCTAGTGGTAAAGAGCAGTATTTCCCTGTGAACATCAGTTCTGAGCTGATCCGGCAATGGATCCAGTTAGGGTACACCCATCTCCATCTTGGTGCCATCAAAATAGCCGTTACCTTCCATGGTCGCAAGGGTCTCCCGGTAGCCATGCGCCTTAATCTTCTGGACACCAGATTCCGGAATTTCCCGCATGCAACCATTACGGACGTTCAGACCACTCTGAACGATGGCACTGTGTTCTACACGGTGTATCCCAACTACAACATTTCTCTGCAAGATCCGAACCTGCCTGATGCTTGGCAGTTTCTGATACAGTTGACAGGTGCGCCTCAGAAAGAGACAGCGATAGCAGCCACTCTTCACTACCAGGTCTGCTACAGACTCCAAAATCATGCCATGAACCTTAATACTGGATTCTCCAGTAATGATGCAGCCCTGTTCGTTCAGATTGGAGAGGACCGAATCCCTACTATCACTTATGTCCCTCGCCAGATCGACAGAGCAGCCCTGCTCAAACTCATTCCTGAGTCATGGATCACGGCTTATGAGTCTACTCATAACATCCCTGCTGCTACTCCACCTCTGATGGCTACAAACCCTGTCTATAAGCCTCTTGAAGATGGCCGCACACTTGTCACATACCCAAAGCCTGCAGACATGTGCACTTTGGTTCCTTCGGCATTCCCAGCCTGGATGGACGACGTCGATGATCTCGAAGAAGATCCTCAACCTCCTCCACCTCCAAAGCCAAAGAAGAAAAAGCGCCAGCCAGACTCTCTATGGCTCCGCTACCAAGCCGGTTGTCCAAATGTCGGACCACTTGGAGAAGATCGTGGCAGATACCAGTTTATAGTAGACTACGGCAACAGCAAACCTTGTTTCTTAGGTTGCTGCTCACCGCCACCGGCTCCATCTCCTCCCCCGGTCACTCCTCACTGCAAACCAGATCTACCTCCGGCTCCGCCTTCCCCTCCAACGGATCCCCCGTTGATGTTGTGGCAGACTCAGATCCAGCAGCCCATTCCTTGTTTTATGGCTTCTAGTTCAGAAGGGATCAGCAGGAATTTCCCTCCCACTGCTGACTATGAAGATGCTGATCGTCGCCGCCACAAATGGAAAGTCACTCCCCCTAATGTCCTTGACAACATGGGTCAGATGGCTGCCAATTCCACAGTTGAAGCACAGCTTAACTGGCAAGCAGAAAATGCTTTGGTCCAGAACCAGTATCTGAACAAGCTTCTTTCCTACCAAGAGCACCATACTCTTGCACTCCGGCAGAATGAATCCGATATCCGTTACCTCAAAACACGGATTGAATCTCTCCACCAAGAGCTAATGACTATAGCTATGACGGTGAAAGATTCCTCATATGCCTCCTTTCTCATCTCTGGCCGAGAAAAAGAAAAGAAACTGTTGGAAGAACAACTCAGGATGGCCCAGACTCAACCATTTCCATCCAGCCCTACTCTCTTCCTTGAACCATTCACAACCCCGATTTACCATGAGTATTCAGCTCCACATAGCTTTCCCACTGCTATGTTTAAGGAGTTACAGGACCAACAGAGACATCTAGCTTCTCTCAAAGGAAGAGGTTACTAAAAATACAGTATGGTTTCAAAGAAATGGACATCTTTGGAGAGAAGCCACCGACGAGTAGGAAGATGATAGCATTTATACCCTTTGGAGGTGGAGGAATACCTAAGAAAAATGCACTTTAGAGCCTTAGGATCCAATTTAGTGCGGGCAGATTTGCTAATATGTACATAGCAAATACAACCAAACACCCTTAGTATAAGAGAGAAGGAAGAAGAACGTGAGGGTAAGACATCAAGAGGAACCTTGAAGTTCAAGACACTGGCGGCATATGATTAATAAGAAAGACAGCAGTGAGTAGGGCATCAAACCAAAAAGTTTTTGGAACATGCATGGTAAACCAAAGGGATCTAGCCACTTCAAGGAGATGGCGATTTTTTCTTTCAACCACCCCATTTTGTTGTGGGGTATCAACACAGGCCACCTGATGAATAATGCCATGGTCAGAAAAAAATGTTTCCAAACCACTATACATATACTCCCCACCTTCGTCAGAACGGACAATTTGGATCCGAGTTTGAAATTGGGTATACACTAACTCATAAAAAATTTTGAATGCAACATAGACATCACTCTTGTGTTTCAACAGGTAAACCCAAGTAACCCGAGAATAGTCATCAATGAAAGAAACAAAGTGGCGGAAGCCAAGCAAAGAGGTAATAGGGGAAGACCCCCAAACATCAGTATGGATAAGATGAAAAAGGGAAGTAGATCTATCACCATTAGACGCATAAACTGTTTTACAACTTTTGGCAAATAGACAAGGTTCACAATGAAAAACATGAGTGACAAGAAAAGAAGTAAATAAATGTGGCAACAGTTTCCTCATAACAGAAAAAGAAGGGTGCCCCAAACGACGATGCCAAATCAAAATATCCTCTTTGAGTACGTCCACCTTCTTGCCCACAAACATAGGATTGAGCTTGCACAACAGGGGAAGCACCAGTCTCCAAAACATATAAGCCGTTAGTTTCGCGACCACTGCCAATCACCCTCCTCGTCACCAAATCCTGAAAAAGATAATGGGTAGGGAAGAAGGTGACAAAGCAATTCAAAGATTTAGTCAATTGGCTAATTGAAAGAAGGTTAGTGGCAAAGTTGGGAACATGAAAGACAGACTTCAAGGGTAAAAGTGGGGTAACCTGGATATCTCCCTTACCAGAAATGGAAGAGAAGGAACCATCAACAATTTTTACCTTATCTTTCCCAGAACAAACAGAATAGGAATTACACAGCTGAGACCTACCAGCCATATGATCCGTGGCACCCGAGTCAATGACCCAAGGTGTGGTGCTGGAGGAGGAAGAGGCCTGTAGTGCAGTGGAAGTAGGGATAGCAAAGGAACCATCCAGGTGGGCTACAATCCGGCGAAATGCAGCAATGTCTTCTTTGGAAAGAAAGGATGAATCAGAGGAACCAGAAGGGGGCTTCCCATGGAGATCCCAACAAAAATCCTTCGTATGCTCAGATTTGCCACAATGGTCATATAAGAATCGGCCCTTCGCAGATCCCTCATCAACTCCCTTAGCAGTCTCCTTATCAGCTCCCTTAGTGGAGTCTTGAGAGGTGGAAGAAACAAGAGCAGAGCGCTCAATAGTGGGAGTAGTCCCCATGGCACCCCTACGTGTCTCCTCACTCTGTAGATATCCACATACCTCCTCCAGTGAGGGAAGATTGGGTCGGCAAAGGATTTGTACCCTAAGAGGCTCAAATTCAGAATTAAGGCCGCCAAGGAGAAATAAGACCCTCTCTTTCTCAAACAACCGGTGCACCTTGACCTCATCATCAGGACACAACTGAAGATCTCTATAGTGATCATACTCCTCCCACAGGCCCACAACAAGACTATAGTAGTCAGAGATGCTTCTATCACCCTGAAGCAGGCTAACAATCTGTTGGAGAAATTGGTACACCTTTGTAGAGTCCCCAACTCGATCAAAGATACGGGCCACACTATCCCAAATGTCTTTGACAGTCTCGTTGCCCATAAACCTTCTTCCAATCTCAAGCTTCATTGAGAAAAGAAGCCAAGCCATCACAAGAGAATTCTCAGTGTCCCATTTGGAGTACCCTTGTCGGTAGGAAGGGGGGCCTTGATGCTACCATTTATGTACCCCATCTTCCCCCTACACCGAAGAATCAATTTCATGGATCGGGACCAATCCAAAATAGTTGTGGTTCTCAAGCTTGGCAATAGGAAGTTGGATATTGGGACTCTCAAAGGAAGAAAGGGGAGATGGAGTTGTTTCCACAAGGGGCAAGGGTGTTTCGACATTTTTCTCACCCATATTTGATCTTAAATCAACCACTTAGAAGGAGTAAACAGCAGCACTTCAAGCAAACAGGTTTGTCTCAAAACCGTAGGCACAAAAAACAGGGCAAACAATAGCCAAAAAAGGCTTAAAACACTTGTAGATCTTCAAAAAATCTCAAATAGCAGCAGATTAAAGAGGAGTGATGCTCCTACCCAAAAACGATGCAAATGGACCATAAAAAATGGCCAAACAAGGCTCTATTGAAGAGCTGGTGCCAATCTAGAACCCTAGCTAGCGGAAATCCTGGGCAGAACAGCCAAACCGAGATTCAATGTGGATGAATGGGTGCTTGCAGAAGGCTTGAGAGAAGCCAAGGAGATAAAAGAAGACCCCCAAAAGAAACTAGAGCACTAGGAAGCACTCCATTTGGATTCCAAACGAGAGAAACAAGCTGGAGAAGATGACCTAACCAGTCCTTCGAACAACAGCAGAAAACAAGTGAATGAAACCCTTCTTCACACTCCAAACTTCCTTCGAACATTTGCAAACAGCAGGATCAATGCTCTGATATCATGTTAGCTTTTAGAGTGGAAGAAGAAGAAGAGAAGAAACTCCAAGAGAGCAGCCACGATTTTGGTTTGGTGTGTTATGTCTCAAAACAAGAGACGAACATGCTTATATTGAAAAGAATATATAATTACACACAGGCCCTTGGCCTTATACAAATGACACAAAGAATACATAAAAAAGGGGTTATGTACATATATACCCCTGATACAACTATTCTTAACATGCATCCCCAACAAATCAATGAGGCAGCGCCTTGTTCGTGAACTCCATGGTGGTGGCAGGGGAGGACATTTTGGCAAAGACAAGACCTATGCGTTAATGGCTGACTTGTACTATTGGCCACACATGCTACACAAGGTGCAGCATATTATTCAGCAATGCCGAGTTTGCAAACTCGCCAAGGGAGATAAGCAAAACATAGGCCTCTACACTCCATTGCCTGTCCCACACACCCCTTGGCAGCACATTAACATGGACTTTGTTCTTGGCTTACCATCTACACGTGAACGATATGACTCTATTTTTGTGGTGGTTGATCATTTCTCCAAAATGGCACACTTTATTCCATGCAAGAATACTCTAGATGCCAGCCACATAGCCAAGATATTTTCCAAGGAAGTTGTTCGTATTCATGGGCTGCCTGAATTCATAGTTTTTTATCGTGATGTGAAGTTCATGAGCTACTTTTGGAAGACGCTATGGATGAAGACGAACACTAAGCTGAAGTTTTCAATGGCATTCCACCCTCAAACGGATGGGAAGATTGAAGTGGTTAATAGGAGCTTAGGGAATCTTCTCCGTTGTCTTGTACATGATCATGAGGAGACGTGGCCCTCTATTTTGGACATAACTGAATTTGCCTACAACAGTTCCATTAACTGTCCACCGGAAGAACACTGTTTGAGATAGTTCTTGGCCTTCAGCCCAAGAAACCTATTGATTTGGTGTCATTACTACCTCAAGCAAGAGTTAGCATTGAGGCTGATGAGTTCCTAAGGCGCATCACCAAAGTAAATGCTGATGTACGGCGACGCATCGCCATCAACAATGAAGGTTACCAAGCTGCCACCAATCGCCATCGAAGATATGTTGAGTTTCAACCAGGTGACATGGTGATGGTGTGCATTGCTTCCAAACGTCTCCCTCCAAGTACCAACCACAAGCTTCACCCATGGAAGATGGGGCCTTTTAAAGTGCTGAAACGCATGGGAACCAATGCATACATGTCGGAGCTGCCGCCAGATATGGAGATCAGCAATGTGTTTAATGTGGTTGACCTTACCATCTACCTTGGACATCATTCAGATGAAGGAGATTCCGCACATGCTCTTCGGCTTCCCAATTTACCACTCCAACTGAAGATGCAATTGAAGAAATGCTTGACGATAAGTACACCATGATGAGGGGTGGTAAAGGCTACTATTCTTTCCTAGTCAAGTGGAAAGGACAACCAATCAAGGAGAGCACATGGATACATGCAGATAATTTCAAGCACCTTAATCCAGAGTTGAATGACCGCTACATGTCGTTCCTCCATTCGTCGGAGACGAATGATTCTAAGAGGGGGGGAGCTGATGCAGAAGACAAGCTATTTGGTAAACAATTTGTTAGAACCAAACACAAGAAGAGGGCGGGTTCACTTAGTCAATTGGTGAACCAACCCATTGGGCCATAAGGCCAACCAACCTTGAGTTGAGCCAGCCCATTAGGGCTGGGAGTTGTTGGGTCTCTCAAACCCAAAATCATGGGGGTACTTTAGTCATTATTACAGAGCACTCTTCAAGACAGCTGCTGGCCGATGGTATCTATGTGGGGACCACATGAGACTCCAGTTTTGACAATAAAGAAATAATCGACTGCACTTCTAGAAGACCTGAAGATCTTTTATTTTGTTTCTATTTTCTTGTCAATCCTAGTTTCTAAATATTAGTTTCTATTTTTATATCATAGCAAATAAGTTTCTATTTTATTGTAACTTGAGAGGCAAGTCATGCCCCCTATATAATTGTAACAGCCCATAGAGGCTCCCCACGATTTAATGAGATGATTGATTATTGCTTTGAGCAAAGATTCTCCTTGTCAAAGAGTGTGACAATGAAGGGCTGTTAGGAGCCTAGCTGAGAGAGCCGAATCCCACTATCCCTCTTCTCTTCTTCTTCTATCTTCTTCACTTACCGTGCTCAATTCCCCTTTGCTGCTACTATTCTATGGTTATTCTAAATGCTGTGAAGATCCTTGAAGGCTCAACTCCATTTCCAAATACTCCAAGGGTTGCTGCTGTTGCAATACAATCAAGGGAGGCTCAAGAACACCTGTGGCGCTGCCACTTCTGCTCTGTTTTTCCAGCAAACTTCAGGCCTTCATAACTCCACAACCAACCATTGGAATCTGCTGAGTTTTGGAGCACGAAACACACCCACCAGGGCCTCCACTCGATCCAAGTTCCAGCCCCTGCTGCAGGCTGGATTGCTCTACAGTGCCTAAGTTTCTATTTTGGTACTACCCCATATCTCTCAACCTAGCCATTGGAATTGGCTGTAATTTTCAGCAGAGGTTCTCCCCATTCCCAGCTAAACTCGATCCTAGTTTGGGTTCATCCCCAATGCTGGTTTGGTTTCTACACCTCATCCTATACTTTCTAATTTTGAGACCTGTTGTTGCTTGTGTTTCTGGCCATTCAATTCAGCCCATATTTGGAGGCTTGGTTAAGCTTCCCAAGACCTGCACTCGATATCAATTACAGCCCCAATTCTTGGCTGTAAATTTGAATTCCAGCTTGAACCCTAATTCTGATTTTGGGTCTGAGTTATACCCTGCTGTTAGGGTCGATTGTTAGTTGACTGCTGTGAATTATTGTGGGTTATTTTGGGGCTAGGTTAACGGGTAACCCTAATCTAGCTTTACATTACTTTGCTGCTCAATTTTATATGTTATCATATTTAAGTTTATCTTTACAGTTCATGTAGTCAATGTATACTAAATAATCTGATTATCTGATGAACTTAGCTCCAATAGGTAGGGTCAAGTCCAAATTTAGGTACCGATGAATGTAACATCTGTTATTAAGTATTATTCTGCTATATTTTGGAACCTCATTGGAGTTACAGTAGAAAACTAATTTATCTCACGTCACCTTGAGAATTTTTCTAACAGAAATTTATAATCACCTCTCTTTTTCCTTTTGGATCGCTTTCTTTCATTTCAAGCTTTTCCTCCACAGATATTCTAGACATATCGTCCCAGAAATTCCAGAACTTAACAAACCAGAATACGATTAAGGCAATACAATTATACTTTTCACATTAATGACATGATTACAAAAAAAGGGCGTACCCAGTGCACGAGGCTCCCGCGACTGCAGGATCTGGGGAGGGTCATAATGTACGCAGCCTTACCCCTGCTTTCGCAGAGAGGTTGTTTCTGGACTCGAACCCATGACCACTTGGTCAAGTTAATGACATGATTACAACCAAAAAAAAAAAAACTATTTGGGTCTATAAGTGAATGCACGTAAAGACAGACATAGAGATATATAATAGCATGTTATTGTATTGTTACTTCTACCTGTTTATGTCCCCGTGAACCCAGATGAGGTGTTGCACATGTTATAAAATTCATGGGTTCCAACCCAGCAATTCTACCTTCAAGAGATTGTTCAAGGCTTTGCACTGAATAACTTGAATGTTCCTCGCTTGAGCCATTCCCAGCAAGAACTGATGACTCCCTTTCCGGAAAAGGTTTATACAGCCTTCCAATTGCATACCTCGCTACCAAGCCACCCAAAGAGTGAGCGACAAAGGAGATCTTTCGCACTCCAGGTCTGCGTCTAACAACTGAACATACCTGCATATATAAGTGTAGTAGCTAGTAATATCTGCACAAATATAATTTTATAGCAACAATTATCAATAATTTCTATAGGTTCATAAAGCTCATGGAAATAAAGTGCAACACACACAACACCTCAAAAGTACCTCATCTGCTAACCTCTCACCCATCAAGTCAACACCATCAAAAGTTAATCTTGAATAGTTGCATTCACTGCCTGTTTAAAACAGATTAAGTCAATCACTTTGACAGTTGCTGAAAAGTAAAAACCAATAAGAAACCATCAAAATTGAAACTCAACACAGTTTCAATTTAGCATAGGGCCAGAATAAGGCACCAATGAATTTGCACTTCCAGAAATTGTGAATAGAATGGCCATGTTTCAAACGGACAAATCATCAGCATTATTTTATGGTTTAATTATTCTTGAACTTCATTTTTTTTTCTTTTGCACAAAAAAAAAAGGCAAAAGTCAGAAAAGTTGATAAAACTATTTATAAAACCAGTGGCATGACCTAGGTTCCAAGTATTGGTATCAGGCAGTGTATCAAAAAGATGGTTTTAAGTTTGGAGAATGAAGACGTATTGGAGAGATGCTAGATACGCTTTGATATGCATGGATATGTTTATTGTACATCCAAAACTAATGTTTCCAAGCATTGTGCACCATAAATAAGCAATAAATAATGAGGAATAATTGATTCAAAGAATTCTCTAGTATGTCTCCCTCTCAGTCCCCCTTCCCCCCCCCCCAACATGACGTCGTTGGTCTACCTACATTACTTTCCAATAAGCACACATCTATCTTGCAATTGAGGAACCACATAAAATGGCATAATTTAGAAGATAGTTTTCTTGAAAAGTAACATAAATGATTCATTATTAGGGGGGAAAGGGCAAATCAATCAATTATATGAGTTCAGCACTATCCACAATCCTTGTTGATAATTTCCCAATGTGCATTGAATTTTTCTCTTTGGGTAGCACCAAATGTGTATTGGATTAATTTCAAACTGATGATATGATTTGAACATTAAGTATGACCTGCAGCTGACCATTGGATAAGATCTAAACTATCCCCTCCAATCTAAGAGGCAAGGTTTATGCATGACAAAATCCATGCTCAGTTAATATGCTTCCATTCTATTTCATAAACCAAAATTACCCAGAGGAATTTCATTAAAACATACAAAAATTCTTTTGAGACCTAGTACACACACACACAAACACTCACGGTGCACAATAACTTTGTCTGGAAGCCTTTTCACAAATTGCTCCGCTGCATATCTCCAATCCTCAGCACTGAACACATGTAAATCAGAGGCATATTAAAAAAAATGACTACGAGTCATCCAGACTTGTACTTATGCTTGCATGCAGAAAATAATCACATGTGTTAAATCAGTTGTGCATGAAAAAAGAAATCAATATCAATCCAAAAGGCTTTTATTAAAAACAGAAAAGTATAAGTTGGATACACGGACCTAGAAGAGACAAGCTCCACATGGACAGAAAAGGTAGAAGAAAACAGTCACTCAACAGAAATAGAAAGAGCCTCTCATTAGGTAAAAGAATAAACCAAAACTTAACTTTTTTGGTTGTCGCAACGTCAATTTCATTAGGAGTTTGAATTAGAGCCCTTACCTAAGTTTCCATTCCTAATTAATTTTCCCGGAAAGTTTTAAGCACTAATAGATCTTATTGCTTTTAGATACATGAGTAATGAAGTCTCCTTCACAACTTAAGTGCATGATCTTTTCAGCCTTCATATCTGTATTGGAGCTTATGCCATCAGTGAAATATTCATCACAATTGCACATGTCAAAAAACCACCATAAATGACTTGTTTATTTCAGTACATTATAACCACATTGTGGGGTATTTCAGAAGAGAGGAACTTGAATCCATTCAAGGACCACATTCATCCAGCACATCACTGGTAGAATAATAGTTTGGACCATTCAGGCTTTCAAATTGAATTACAACGTACCATAATTATAGAGAAATAGAGATGCAGGTCAACTTCAGCCCAGACATTCATTAACATGAAGCCTTCTGGTATCAGAAGATTGTTTGCAGATCACTCCAATGTAGTTTTAAATCCTTTGGTTTTTGGAGTGACATAAGCTCCAACCAACCCCTTCACTTTCTTTTAAGGACCCATACGTTACTTTTACTTGAAACAGTGGTAGCTGACAACTCGGCTACTGTTATCAGCTAGTGCCAGATGCTCCTAATGAACCATGCAGATTTACACCTCCCATCTGAGACTAGTTAACCAAACTTCTAAAAACGCATTCTTACCAACTATTTGCAATGCTTTCACTCCATGTTTTGCTCACCACTTGATTAAACTATAACAATAAAGACAGAAATGTACAAACAACAAAAGAAAAAACTCAAATTCCTGAAAGCTAAGAACTTGCAAACTAGATGGATTCAGGCTTTACCTCCCAATGATGCCATTAACCATTATCACGAGATGCTCCGGAAACAACTTTGGTTCTACCGATGCTGCATCCCAAACATCTTCCCCTCCTCGCACGGACTCCAACTCCACCTTCTGCCCCTTCCTCGGCCTTTCCTTGAAGCAGCTTATCTTCATACTCTGAACCAATCCCACTATACTTCTCTCTCCATGAGCAGTCTTCGAGTCGAATCCCAAGTTCATGCAGGACATTTCGCCTACACTTCCACCGCCGACCAGAATACGGCGCCGGAAATTACTCGAAATTCCTCCCGCGCCACAATTAACGGTTCCAGGAAGAGAATTGGCGGCAATCATGCGTGGCAGGTGGCAGTCTTAACTAACAATCAACATTTAGGGATTCAAATCGTCGGAGCGAAGTAGAGAATAAACATTGAATCAAAAAATGACAGAGAGATATCTTCGAGCGGTCAAATTGGCAGGATGGAAGCTTCTGGTTAGAGTGGATAGAGACGTCTGCGAGAGAGAGAGACTAATAACTAAAAGAGATGGATTGCAGGAGAAAGGGACCTGTGTTCGACGAAATGCAGAGATGTAAGAATTGGGGGTTTGAAATTTGCTTTTTTTAAGGCTATGGACCCGAGCTTCTTTGAGGTGGTGTGGTCGACCCGATCTCGGACAAGAAGCAACCATGTTTGACTTTGACTCTGTTTTTTTATTATTATTTTTTTGTTGTGTAAATGACAATTGGGGTAGTGGTTGGAAAGAAAAATTTAGGCGATTGACCCGAGCTCGGACAATCTGCTTCTATATTTGACTTTGACTTTTTTTTAAGGAAATTTACGTCTACCACCCCCCCTGAATTTTCAAACAATTATGTCTTTTACTTCTGAAGTTTTGAAAATTACGTTTGTACCTTTGAGTGCTAACTCTATTAAATTTATTTTGAAAAGATAATTTTGCTCTTTCTAATTTGTTATTAAGAAAATTTATGTTTAACAACCCTGTGGTTTCAAACAATTATGTCTACCATCCTAAAATTTTTTTTAAATTCACCCAAAAAAAAAAGTGTTTTTACATATTTACCCCCATTTGATTGAAACACCATCGTCTCAAAAGGGAAAGTCATCACCCACACATCCTCTGCAAAATCAAGCCTAGCACTTCCGCTGGAGTAGCAGGTGATCACAAAATGGAAGGTCATTGGCTCCCGAACCCTTGTTGCTCCAGATCATAGTTAGCAAAAATGGGAACGACAAAAAAATGAAGTCGTACGATATGGGTTTTAAATGGTAAAAAATTGCAAACA
Source organism: Telopea speciosissima (assembly GCF_018873765.1). NCBI lineage: Eukaryota > Viridiplantae > Streptophyta > Magnoliopsida > Proteales > Proteaceae > Telopea > Telopea speciosissima. The sequence goes on along the minus strand of NC_057919.1, from coordinate 31,308,437 downwards.
AAAGGTCAAAAAAACAAAGCATGATAAAAAACGAAAAACGGACAGTACGGGTTTTAAATGTTTATATTTCAAAAAAATGGAACCAAAAAAAGGGCACTATTCTCATATAAATTGAGGAATTTTTATTTGAAATATATGGTTATATTTTCGGTATCCGTGCATTGACATTGAGTTGAAGGTGATATCATGAAAAATATAGCCCTTCGAGTCATCTTTACATCGGTAAAAGAATCAGGCCGATCAAGAGTTCGGGAGAGAAAGATATGGTCAATTAAGTCCAAGGCCTTAAAACACCAAAAAAATGGGAACGTGTTTTAAACGCGTTTAAAACGAGAATGTCTGCCGTTAGCCTGTTTTACCGTATGTTTGAGTAACATATGGTAAAACGTGTTTAAAACGATAAAAAACAAGAACATGTTTAAAATGGAGTTTTAAACGTGTTTTTGCTAACAGTGCTCCATATAATAGGGTATGCAACGGTAACAAGGGTGGATGGCCCGATGTGGTAAGTTTATTAATAACAAATAAGAAAAGGCAAAATTGTCTTTTCAAAATAAGACTAACAGAGTTAGCACTCAGGGGTACGTATATAATTTTCAAAACTCCAAGGGTGGTAGACATAATTGTTTGAAAACACAGGGGTGGTTTCCCTTATGCAAAAGCACCTTCATTAAGGGTATTATAAGCATTTAGTTTATATTTGGGCGATGACATCATCACTTAACTGTTCTCATCTAACGATAGGGGTATGTTTGTAAGAATCTTTCAAAATATCGGGGACGTTTATGAAATAGATGAAATTTCAGGAGTGGTGGATGTAATTGTTTAAAACCACAGGGGTTGTAAACATAAATTTTCCCTTTTTTTTAACTTTGGGTAAACGGCACTTGGGGTATTCAACGTTTGAATAAAATGTAACTAAAGTATCCAACATACGCGATCACTTTCTTTCTTTGATCCTAAAACCATAATGAAAAAGGGTCTTGGGTCTGGAACAGTATAGTTCATACCATCCCTTATTTGGAACGGATTGTAATAAGGAGAATATTGGCAATGGCAAATCTACTTCTTTCTGGACTAATAAGTGGATTCCCCACTATCAGGGCAACCTTCTTGATTCTGCTTTACTATCAATCCTGGTGGTTGACCGATTGATTAAGGTGAATTCTTTTTATGCAAACTCTAGATGGTCTCTTTCTGCTTTAAATAGTTCTCTGCCCTTAAATATATCATCTTCGATCCATCAGGATAGGTTGTCTTCATCTGATGATAGATGGTGGTGCTCTCTGGCCAAAAATGGCATTTTTAGTACGAAAATTGCTGCTATGTCTCTTAATTCTTTCTACTAGCAGTAATATTTTTCTATCTTCTTGGTGGAAATTTTGTTGGAATCTTAAAATTCATCCCGAATTTAAAATCTTTGTCTGGTGTGTGCTAAATGCAGGACTTCCAGTCAAGGCTTCTCTTTTCAAATGGCTTCAGATCGACCCTATCTTCCTATGCTCTATGTGGAAATTGTGTCAAATCCTTTTAGCACCTATTTCTTTCTTGCGATTGGGTCCAACACATTCGGGTGCCAGTACCTCTAGGATTGAGAACTGAGTATTTGGCCTCCACTTCTTTGACAGAATTCTGCATGTCTACTTTTTTCTCTCGTAAACTAGATAAACAATCTCTCATTTGGTTTTTTGGTGTCTTTATTGTTACGTCGTATTTTATTTGGGAAGCCAGGAACAAGGCTGTGATTGGAGCTAAAAAACCTGATCCTATTTGGGTTATTAACCAGATTAACCATTGGATAGTAGATATGAGTTTATCTCCTCACTCAAATTCATCCCATGATGTATATTTTAGTGATGAGGAGTTTGGTTCATATTCTAGTTCTGTTTTTTTACCAATTCTTAGCTACCCTGTTTTAATTTGTGCAGGATGTCAGACACCAGGAGTAAGTTTGGCAAGTTGGTCTTATATTTTTTTCCTACAAGGTAGACTTATCTTTTTTACTGCAAGACATATGGTTTCCTCTATTATGATGGAACCGGAACTATTTAGTATTCGAACTGGCCTTGATCATGCTTCTAGTATGGGGGAACCCGATTTCGATATTTTTGGCTCACCGAATAACACCACTCGAGCTTTTATACAGAAGGGTGGTTGAAGATAAAAGAAGTGTGGTGCTCAAAACAACAAATCGCTGATCGTCTTCCATCTCCAACTTTATCTCCTTGGCCTTGGCACTTGATTAAGGACCTATTGTATATAAATAGTATAGCTCCAAATATCTCCGTTAGAACAAAAGGAGACCTTTTGTGTGTAAATATTGCCCTCAACTTTGCCAAGTATGGTCAACTTAAAAACTTTGTTTATATGCCTATTAGTTAATATAATATTTTCCTTTTACCAGTAAAAAAAAAAAAAACATCCTCAATCATGGCCCTTGGTGGTTCGAGTAAAGCCTACTCCATCTAGTGCTCCACTCAGTGGATGACCCATCTATGCTTTCAAAAGAGATTTGGTTCCTTTCTTGATCCAAATCCATGGCATCCCCTCCTTTTGCTACAACGCGGGTTTCATCAGACAAGCAATTTCTTACATTGGCAGAGCACTAGAATTCCAACTTAATTCTGTGGAGCTCGGCCTTCCTTTTGACCCTGCAAGAGTTAAAGTTTCTTTCAACAAGAAAAGATCTATATGTGTTTCTTCCAAAATTAGAGATGCATCTGGAATCAATCACATTGTGTTGTTTCGATATGAACTTCATTTCCTCTGCTTCTGTTGTGGGAGGATTTGTCATGATATGGCACATTGCCCGTTTCTCAGAGGTTCCCCAAATCCGAACCTACCCCCGATGGGTTGTTACAATGAGGCTCTCACTACTCCTCTCATGGTGAATTTCATCCACGGCCTACTCGATGCCCGTGCCCCTACTGCTATAGAATCAATTTCCACTTCTAATATGGATATCTCTATTGCCCCTGCAATTACTAAGCATCGAAAGCAAGACTCTAGAAAACCAAGTTTCAGAAAGACTATGGTAGGCCCTTCTCACATTGTTACTTTGGAGCCTTCCCTTGCTGTCGAGGATATTCTGCTACCTGACCTCCCGAGTCCTTTGTTCAACCAGCACCATCTCTGTTCTCTTTGGTGGAGGATCTTCGTTGGAGCCCTTTGGACCCAGTCTCTGCATTTGCTTCCTCTGCTACCCAGCCGATGTTTACTTTCCCTCCTTCCTTGGTTTCCCCACTTGCAGATGGGAGCCCATCAGTTTGTCTAAGATACCAACTTTCAAAGCTCAATTTTTTTTGGTCACAATATCAGCAGCCCGGGTACAGCCCAACATGTCTTTGCATCTAGCTCGATCAACTTCAGCTTTTTCGTCGAGAATCCGAGTTCACTCCCAGTATCTAAGAAAAGGAAATGTGTCTTACCTGTTTAGCCCTCCCCTGTTCTCTTTGACTTTGAGAAAATTAAGGATTTCTTATCCAAGACTTTGGTCTCTTCCGTTGATCCTCATTCTCTACTCTCTCTTGTGAAGGAATGGCTGCCTGCGCTCTCTTCCTCTGTCAGAAGGGGTTGTGCTCTCAACGATAACATCCGTGCGCCCTTGAATGAGTATATAGTCAACGAACCAGAGGAGATGCAAAACCCAATCCAGATAAGTCCCCTTGATCTTGACTCCAATTTCCTAAATTTCTTTATAACGATAACATCTGTGTGCCCTTAAATGAGTATATAGTCAACGAACCAGAGGAGATGCAATACCCAGTCCAGATAAGTCCCCTTGATCTTGACTCCAATTTCCTAAATTTCTTTATTGTGTTCTTCACTATTTTATTGAGCTTAACCTTATCTTGGTTCGCTTTGAGCCGTAAAGCTTTGTGTCATGCCTTTATTCCTAGTAGGTTAAATTCTCTCTTCTTTTTTTTATCTGCTGATCATATTTATGCATTCTTCTTCTTCTTTTTTCGTCTCTTAAATCTTGTGCTTATTTTGCCTCTTTGGGAGTTATTATTCTGTTTTCATGGAATGTGAGGGGGTTAAAACAACCCCTTAACTAAGCACTGCTAATCCCATCACATTAAAATAATCAAACCGGGTCTCATCTTTCTCTGTGAAACCAAATGCAAGGATCATCAAAAGATTAACTTTAAATTTTTAAAAGAAAATTTTGTTTCTGTTGCATTCTAGAACAGTAAAGGGATTAAAGGCCTTTGGGTTTTAATTGCTCCCCATATTTTGGTTTCAATTTTTCATGTGCATCCTTTATTGCACTTAACATTTTGGATGGCTCAGGTCTCAACTGGTGCATTGTCTGTTTATACGTCCCTCCCCAAGCCAATGCAAGAATTATTGTCTAGCGTGACCTTCTATCTTTCCTAGAACCCTTAACATCAATTTAGATCGTCTACGGCGCAGCTGCCCGTAGCGGCTTGTGCGGCGTAGACTGGGCCACGCATGCAGTGACCGCCTTACCCCTATTCGAGCAAGGCGTTTGGGCAGGGGTAAGGCGGTCTTTGTGCGCGCTTAGGCCGCTACAGGCAATGCGTCGTAGAGGATCTAGATCCCCTTAACATGCCCATACCTCATCTTGGGTGATTTTAATGAGCTAATTGACCCTAATGACAAACTTGGAGGAACATTGTTCACACACCACCCATCCTCGAAAGCCCTTCTCTCTCTAATTTTGAATCTTTCCCTGGATCAAATTAGATTACCAGGATCTCCATTTACTAGGACAAATAAACAAAAGCCCCCTAATCTCCTAGGCTTTAGCCTCCCCTTTTTGGATTCAACAGTTTCCCTGGGCATCGTTACATACACTCCCCTTTGTTGGCTCAGATCATAACCCAATTTACCTACATACCACTCCCCCTAGATTCTCTTTCAAAAATTTTTTTCACTTCCAAATGGCTTGGACTCATCATCCTGATTTCCACTCATTTTGTAACAACAAATGGAATTCAGTCCAGTCAGATAATTTTCAAACCAAGCTTGTTTCACTTGGTAGAGTCCTTTTCGCATTGCAATAAAATTGTGTTTGGGCATGTACACCTGCTTTGAACTAGATATTTTGATCAATTTCCTCTTGAAGAGGACTCTGCTTTAGGAACTGAACCATCTGATGCCCTTAACCACATTACCTCCAAAATAAAATGGATTTTTGCTGCTGAGGCATTCTAGCTTCAAAAGTCCCGACATGCTTACATCCATGATGCGGACAGAAATACAAGATTCTATCATTCCATCATTCCTAGGATTAATATCAAAAAAGGAATATTTCTTATATTTTTTATGAAGGAGGAAATAAGATAGAGGATCCAAGAGGGATTGCTAAGGTGTTTTCTAATCATCTTTTCAAAATGGGCAAATTACGTGACACCCCCTGAAAATTGAGCGAAATTCAATGCACCCCCTCTTATTTGAAAATACTCAATTGTCCCCCTGTATTAGAGCACTATATTACAACTTAGTCCCCATCGTTAGTTTTATGCAGTTAAGTTATGAAGTCAGCAAGTTAAATTTTTATAAATCCCTAAACTACCCTTGTCCAAGGATAAACTTACTATTTTACCCTTAAGTGATGATGAAAGCAAATTAATTTTGTTAAATTCCCAAACTAACCTCAAATAAGGGTAAAATTATTGTTTTACCCTTTATCAAAAAACCCCAAAATCAAGTGTGATGAAGGTACCTTCTTCAGCACCTGCATCGGAGCTGCAATCTGCTCTCCCCTCCGAAATATTGCAGAAGACCAAACCCTTTTCTACTTCCATCATCAATGTCACTTCAACTCCTTCGAAGAAGCTGAGGAGGTTTGATTGCTAAGGGGATCTAAAACCACTAATTTCTCGCGTGTGTTTACTGTGAGGGATACCATCAAAGTTGAAGTTCTCATTTTCTCTTCCAGATTTTCAACTCCCATGGCTTCTAGTGATCACAATGAGCTTCACTTTATTCTGATTCCTCTAATGGCTAAAGGCCACATGATTCTAATGATAGACATAACGATATTGCTAGACCAATGAGGTGTCACCATCACCATCGTCACAACCCCAATTAATGCTCTTCGATTCAAATAGATCATCGATTGTGCCACTGAATCCGGCCTCCGAATCCGACTTCTCCAACTTCGCTTGAAATTTTTTTGCAGTTTGAGCTTTCATTTTAATAATCTATTCGTTTCTATGGGGCAGAGTTCAAAGTTCCTTCTTCCATCCCAAGTTCCTTTCCCAAATTTAACTAGGTTTTTTTGTTGAATTTTTAACTGGCCAAGCCCAACCCTAAAGGTCCAGCTCCACTTAGTGCACTTCACCTTATTCAAGCAAGCAGAGCTCAAACTGTAAAAAAAAATTTAGACTGAGAAGCCATCATCGTCTTCGTCGAAACGCTGAGGTTTTTTCGTTGAGGTTCTCTACTTCACGAAATACAGAACAAAGAAGGAGGAGAAGAAGAAGATGGTAGCAGAAGGAAAGAAGAATGGTGTGGTAGCAACATCAAAAGAAGAAGAAATCATACTGGTTTTAAGCTTGAAGTCGTTGCTCCTTTGTGTAATGGTGGTTGCGGCAATGGTGGTTGTAGCAGTGGTGGAGATTTAGGGTATAATTGAAAATATCAAAATTGGTATCCTAAATATAATTTACAAGCTTTGGGTATCTGAAGTGCATTTTCTACAAATGTTGGGTACCTCAACTGTCATTATTTATCTTATTTTGCTTTAGGTTAAAATTTTCTTTTCAGCTTTTGGATTGTTTTAAATTAACACCGTCACTCTAGAGGGGGACGGGTGAGTATTTTTCAAATAAGAGGGGGTGAGTTGAGCTTCGTTCGATTTTCAGGGGGTGTCATGTAATTTACCCTTCCAAAAATTTGCTTTCATCCCAAACCCTAGATACTGATTTCATTGAATGCCTGTTTGACAGAGTGATGGATGATCAAACTTCTTCATCCCTCACATCTATTCCTCAGGTGGATGAAATTAAACAGGCTACCTTTTTCTATTGGAGCTTTTAAAGCCCCAGGCCTAATGGATGTCAAGCCTATTTTTACCACAAGTTTTAAGATGTGATTTGTACTTCCTTTTCCATACCTACACCCTCCCCCCGGATGCAATCATACTCTTATTTATATGATACCCAAAAAGGAAAAGGTTGAATTGGCTGGAAACTTTAGATCCATTAGCCTGTGTAATGTCTCTTACAAAATTTTAGCTAAAATTCTGGCTAACCGACTCCGCCACACCCTACCAGCCTTTATTCCACCCTTCCAAGAAGCTTTTATACCTGGAAGACAAATCAGTGACAATATCACCATTGCTCAAGAGATCGTCCATTACCTTTATAAAACCAAAGGGAAGACTAGATATGTTCCATTAAAATTGACATGGCCAAGGCATATGACAGGGTGGAATAGCCTCTCATATGCAACCGTCTTTAATTTTTTGAATTTTAATAATTAGTGGTTATCCCTGATTCACACCCTCATCTCCACCACTTCTTTCTCTTTCAAAAATTAGAGGAAGCCTTTTGACTACCTTAACCCTCCAGAGGACTCATACAAGGATGCCCTTTAAGCCCCTATCTCTTTCTTTTGGCCATGGAAGTCCTTTCTAGACTTCTAGTAGCTTACCACGCACCTTGGATGCTTCAAGGACATCAAAATTGCCAGTGGTGTTCCGAAAATCTCTCATTTACTCTTTGCAGAAGATACTTTCATCTTTTGTAGGGCTACTGAAGAGGATTTTCTTACTATTAAATCTGTTTTAGACCTTTTCTCTGACCTATCATGCCAAGAGATCAATCAACTTTTCAAAGAGTGAGAATGCACTTAGTAAAACTGTGAATTCCATGCATAGAAGGGATATGGAATCTTTTTTTTTTATGGTGTTGCCTTTCCTTTTGGAACTATAATTTTAGATGTGTTTCTCTGACTTTATTGATGGGTAAGCTGAAAGATAAGATCTGAAAGTGGAGAACTCAATTGAGATTCTTATTTATTTATTTATTAATAGTTTTGGTTCCTTTAAGGTTCTGTGAGCATTTTATTTATACAAATGAAGTTTCTTGAGAACACAACAAGGCTGCAACAATTGACAGCCTAGCGGAATGGAACCGAATTGGAACCGTATTGGAGAACTGAATTAGAGTCGTATTGGACAATCGAATTAGAACCGTAACTGAACCAAACTGAGCAGGCCCGGATTCGATTTCCACTTCCAGAACGGACTTGATTCTCGGTTCAGTTTCGGATCACACCATCAAGGTATGGAACCGAACCAAAACCAAACCAAATGACCGAAACCAAACCGATTGACACCCTTAACCAGAGCCCCACAGCAATCCAAAGATCCCCTGGAAAGGCTAGCCCTGACCCGGAACTCTTTGAAAACAGACTAGCCCAGCACAAAATCAGTCCAAAATCCCCTATTAACACCCATACCTAGAGCCGACACTGAAAGGCCCCGAGTCGACATTGACCCTACCTTCCATCGACATCGATCCATCCTTATTTAATGTCAAGCAGAACCCTTATGTTGTCTATCTCATATCGACATTCAAAATATTCATACTGACACCAAAAGTATTATCATCGATGTTGACATTAGTTCATCGACAATAGCTTGATGTCGACTTACCCTCTCTTCAATGTCGACTCAACCCAGTCAATGTCGATTCTGTGCAAATTCTAGAGGCCCAAACTTGCCATATTTAGCTTCGATTTCACTTCCTTCTATGCCCAAGCATATATTTGACAACTTGGATGCGAATTTTGGCTTCCTTAGGCCCAAAGTAACTCCTCATTTGGCAGCAAACCACTTGCCTACACTCCATTGGCCATCAATTTGACCAAACACCCATCGTCGATGCAAAGACACTCATTCTAATGCCTCATCAATGATCTAAATCAAACCCAACATCCTAGCGCAAATTTGGGAGTGCACACACCCCTCTACTACTATAAATACACCCCCTCTCATGTTGGGGAGGGTCCCTAATCAATTGGTCTTTGGTCTTTGTTTGGTCCTTAATCCTTTGCTCAATAGCCATTGCCTCTTGAGTTCATTGTTTGGTCTTCAAACTTCAAGTTCAAGTTGATAGCTTAGAGTCATCACACTTGGTGATTTCAATTCTTGACAACAAAGTGTTGTCTGAAGAGAGACAAGAGAAGCCTGAACTATCGGTGATACTATCTGTACATACCAACCCCCTGAGTCACAAAAGGGAAGCCTTCATTCTTACTCAAGTACAAGTCCTTCTAACTAGGTAACGTCCTCTTTTATTTATTTTCAACTAAGTCTTCCGCTTTCTTTCTCACATTCATTTTGAATCTCTTAGTGATGTGTGATCCCATCTCTTTAGATGGTGATCACACACACTCTTGTTGTTCATTTTTTCCATGTTTTCTTTTACCTATGATCCTCATCCCATGTAGTCTAAGAATCCCCTTTCTTTGTATGAATGACTTGATACATTTTTCTATTCTTTTAAAATATCATATGTTTCTTTCCATGTTTCCTTCTTTTTTTTTTTTTATGGTTTTCATCTTTAGAATAGGTGTTTTATCGGTGCATTCCAAAGATTCAACTTTGTTTCATGCTTTCAAATCTATATTTCCACACTTAGTCATGTTTTCACCATTGTCTTGCTTTCTAAATGTTTTTTTTTTTTTTTTCATTTACTTTTTAGGATCTTTTCAGATTTTCTCTAGGTTTGCATTAACCTTAGAGGTGTTTTCATAGTTTTCATTGAATTGCTTTGTATACGGATTCTCATGCATGGTTTACTTATTTAGATACGGTTCTTAGGGTTTTATCCATGTTTTCATTGGCATCTTTGCATTCTCAATGTGTCGTCTTCATTTACCATTCATCCATACATCCTAGGCTTAGAGCTTGTATTTTTTAGGATTATTTCTGCATGCATTGTTCATTCCTATCTTGTATATTATTCGTTTATATTTTGTATACTAACCATGCAGTCAAACACTTCAAGTATATTTTCCTCAACTCTCCCTTTATTTTATTTTTCTTGTATTTTAGATTTCACCTTTCTTGTACTTTATTTCTTACCCAAAAGCTTGAAACATGTAGTCAGTTTTTTTTTTAATGTGTTTGTTATCATCAAAACCATTGTATGGAGAAGGGCATTTCCCAACATCGCTATTCATTTTTCTTTTAAGACTTCAATGTTTTTTTGTTTATTATGGCCCTTAGGGACCCTGCTGGTGTCTAAGACGCAGAAGCTTGTCGGCGTCTAGTCCACATAGCATTGTAGTGCTGCCCAATGTGTAAGCAATATGCTCTTCCATCCCTAGTAACGTTGTTACTCTGCTCGAAGTCCCACTTATAGCCGTTACTCTGCCCGAAGTCTGAATTACGAGATCCCTCTTTCACAATGGTATAACCACTACTCTGCCCGAAGTCTAAGTTGTGAAATATCCGATTTATAACCATTATTATTCCCAAAAAGAGAGAGGCAGATAGTCTGTCCATCTCACCTGAGTTGGGTGGTGCCCCATTTCACATTTTTTTTCGCGTTTTGGTCAATTTCACTGTCAGGTTTATTCTGCCCATTTATTTTGACATAATGTAGTTCATTTAAGGATATTTTTGTTATTTTTTGCTCTTTTTCATTATTTTATGCATATTTGTTATCTTACATGTTAGTATAAATTGAATCAACATGTGAAAACATTCAAAATCAAGCATCTAGCAGAAAGTCTCGTTCAGTCGGGCGAGATGGGTGCCTAACACCTTTGCACTCTCATAACCTGACAACTTACCCAAATTCTCTGAACAGGCCATATGGAATCATGTTGCCCTTTTTACTTCCATTGGATAGGGCTACACCCATTGAGTCCTAGGCCCTAATCCTATGTAGAGATTCCATTTTATTTTTAAGGAAAATTTATGTCTATCACTCTTGGAATTTCAAAAATTACTTCTGTACCCCTAAATACTAACTTTGTTAATTTTGAAAGGAAATGACAATTTTGCCCTTGTCCTCTTCTTCTTCCCTTATTTCTACTCACCACCACCACCATAACCACCCCCTCCCCTTCGACCACCACCACGTCTACCCCAACCATTATCCCCCCCGGTATCCACCACCTCTGCTTCCAAAACCGTAACCCCCACCACGGCTTCCATCTTCTATCCTTGTATGTGTCATGTGGTGAAGCGCCTTTTATTTTGGGCTAGGAGTGAACCCAGTTTTGTATGAGGTGGATGAGAAAGATGAGTCTTGTGTTGTTGATGAATTGAGTATCATTGCTGTTGCTGGTGCTAATGAGCAAGAGAAGCCATAGTTCCAGTTTCCTGCAGTGTTCATTGGAGGGAGACTTTTTGGAGGTTTGGATCACCTTATGATTACTCATATCTCTTGAGAGCTCATTCCCATCTTGAAGAAGGCAAGAGCCTTATGGCTTTGAATATTAATTTTAACCCTTTTGAAGATTTTATGTTTGATATTCAAGTTCTCCCCTTTGCCCTTTTCCCCTTTCCCCCTTTCCCCCTTCTGCTTGCTTTTTTCTTCAAGGAAATTTTGAGAGGCAAATGCAGGAGTTTTGATCTTTATTTTTGAGCAACATAAAAGCTTTTCTTGTCTTTTCTATGTTCCTTATTAGAATTAAATACAAGGAGATCTTGATACTCCTCCCTTTCATATGTAAATATAAGGAAAAAAAAAAAACAAGACTTCTTAGACCTGGGGCTTTCAGAGTTTTGTGAGTTCTTTGTAAATAAATCATATCAGTTAAATCAATGGGATTGATCCATTAATGAATCTGGTTTTGGGTTTGGAAGAATTGAAAATTCCTGAATGTTCTCTAAGTTCCACAATACATGAAACCCATCCTTCCCCTTACAGGGGCCACCACCTCTGCTTCCAAAACCGTAACCCCCACCACTACTGCCCCTTCCCCCATCGCCACCGAAACCATTAGAACCTTCTTCCAGACAATTCTTCTTTCCAAGTTCTTTTTTTGTCCTCCTCTGATTTAGAACTCGCACTGTTTCGTTCTTTTGGATTTACATGCCTCTTTCCCCCTGCATTTGGGAGCTCACTTGCAAATTAGGCATCCACACCTGCTTCTCCCATTATAGATTTACAGCAATGCTTGTTACAACATTTACGATAAGAGTGGAAATATGCATTGCCAAGTGGTTCTGCTACGGCTTCGTACAACAAAGTCGTAGACTCGGCGATTTAGGAACTCAGAACTAGGAGGCTAAGCTACGTGGACTCTCGATGACACCAGGAACCGCCATTGGTGCCAAATACTCCAATAGAGGTAGAGTTGTTGTGGAGTAAGGTGTGGTGTTTTGGGTCGCGGGTTCCTCGCAGGAGAGGTGGGGCAGGGGAATGTTGTTGTAGCAGAGGATGTGGGTGTGTTGTGGTGGTGGGAATGAGATGGCATGGGGTGGGATTGGGTTGGAATAAAGGACAAAGGTGGTGGGGTGGGGCTGTGAGACAGGGTGGATGTGGGAGAGATGTTGCAACGGAGAGGATGGGTTGCAGGGGTGCACGGAGAAGAGAGAGGAGGGTAGAATGGTGTTGTTGAGTTAACACTTAAATAGGAAGAAGAGGAAGAGGTTTAGTGGGGTAAAACTGTCATAAAAGTACCTTCATTAAGGGTATTACGGGCATTTAGTTAATATTTGGGAAATGACATCATTACTTAACTGTTCTCATCTAATGGTAGGGGTACTTTTGTAAGAATCTTTCAAAATATAGGGGAGGTTTATGAAATGGGTTAAATACATATACCCCTAAAATGTACCCAATATTCCTCATGCACCCTTAAGTATCTGACAATTCCACACGCACCCCTTGAAAATTCCATGTACACCCCCTACTTTCCAACCTAAAGCCATTTAAGTCCATGTCATTAATATCAGGCGTTAGACGTTAAAAACCTTTTTTTATTGGCCAAACTACCCTTTCTTCTAACCACCCCTGTAATTTGAAAAGACCTTTTTTCCCAACCCTCATATTCTCCAATTCATCTTCTTCATTTACAAATGTAGATACCCAATACCACCACCACCGCTACCCACCATTAATACCATCACCGCCGTGCAGCCCCATCCCGCACCCCAAATCACTTCTCATAAATACCTCCAGTGATCTGAAAGCTCCTACATTTGCACATGATTGATTTACTGTTGACCTGGAATTGCAATTAAATATCACAAAGAGACACAGAGATGGACGAAGCAACAATTCAAATTGATAGCACGAAGAAGTGAAGAACAGGAGATCTGATAATTGCTAAATGACACTGTGATCATGTCTTCTAGCCATAATTATTACTTTCACAGCAAACCCAACACCCACTCAATGAACCCATAAATCTCAGACTTATCATTAGATTAAACTAAAATTGAAGTTACTTTCTCGTAATTTTAGAACTTAAGAGAGTAAACAAATGTTTCAAGCAAAGATTAGAAGTAGTAATTACGTTTTTAGATTTCCTTACTCACCAATGTTTTGTTCTGAGCCATCGAGTTCTTACAATGTGCAATAGCACCTTGAATCGCATTATGCAACTCCTCCATTGAAGATTAATCTGAATATTTCTTTCTATCAACATCACTTCGACTAAGAACTCCATAATGATTAGGTGATGACCGCATCAACGAGAGGCAGCTCGAGATGCAGCTTCTCCTTCTTGGGTATCTTAGACTCAAATTTCCAGAAAAGGAATGAGAGAGGACATGACTCAAACTTTGTTGTCCTTTCTTGTAGGTCAAACTACGGTCCAGAGATAAAACTATGGTTCCCTAGGGAAACCAATTATAAACCAATTAGGGTATCGCATGCCCTAGGTTAGCCCATGGTGTCCCATGGGTGCCCCATTTTAATTTTAGGGTTTCCCATGGTTGCCCATGGGAACCCCAGTGCATCCTTGTTAGGGTTTTCCCTTCCCTCATGTGTCCCATACAATTATGGAACGCAAAAGGGACGGAGAAAATCATCTCTAATCCATCACATGGCAAGAGGGATCCATCCCATACCCGAATGCGTAGCAGAAATAAATCGATTCGGGTCTATTTCGCATCCCATGAATATTTAATAATTAATAACATGAGGAATCAATAAAGAATTGCTAACCTGGTGAGCCTCAAGTGTTGCTCCTCCAATAGATAATAGTTCTTCCTCCAATGAGCGCTCCGAGTAAACAGATCTGAATCTCCAATGGTGCTACCAAGGTTCTTCAAGCCAATCCCAAATGCTCTCAAATTCTTCAGCACAAATCTAGGGTTTCTCAAACCCTAACTCTCACTTGTAGTAGAGAGAAACTAGAAGAAGAAGCAGAGAGATCACAAGAGGGAGAGAGAGAGAGATCACAAGAGGGAGAGAGAGAGAGACCAAAACGCAAGAGAGAGGGGGTCAAGCCAAAACATGGAGCACTGCCCCCCTTCTTCGTTTTGGTCCCCTTATATAGAGCTAGGGTTTAATTAAAAACCCTGATAAGATTATATTAATCCCTGTGAGAGTCTGACTCTCTCTCGCTCTCAGTTTGGCAGTTCTGTTTAAACTTAAAGTGCTTCAAAAAGGTGAAGAAGCAGAATCTAATAGGGAAAGTATTAATTAGTTACTTTATTTAATATTTATGGATAATTACAATTAGCACCACATCCATTAATTAAATTAGCAAATTCTAAATAACTCCCTATATGATAACAAATTATCATATACAACCCCCCCACTAATCAACGCCATCATTATGGAATCTAGGGCATGTACACATGTACTGCTAAACCCCAATCCATAGTACATGTCCATATAAGAGCATATGTGCATCTGATCGGGTCCCCCAAAACTCGATAAAACACTTTGTTCAAAAAATCATATATAATTTATTATTTTATGTAAAATAGATTTTTGCAAAACCATTTCCAAAATGGCACTGGATCCAGATTTCGATCCGGCCAGACACAGACAGTCTCAATCTTGGTGTTCCCCAATTGGGCAGTGGTGACTATGTTGAGTAACTCCTTCACTCACAAAGTGTTCACGCAGTCCCAGAACACCGGCTTTAACTCGCTTGAGTCTCAGTCATTGATGAACCAAAGAATGCGATCACACTTTGCAGCGACAGGGTTCCCTCAGGCAAAGGGTGTCGGTGACACATGTCTATCCCTTCCTACATCTGGCAGTAATACATGAGGGAATTGACAAAGTAGATTCTTCGCCAATACACACATCAAACATGTGAGTACTCGCATCCGTACCCTGACACCACATGTCTAGGTATACCCAATGCGACAACCATATGATAAGGGTGCCCAACCCAAACCCTAGTCTTGACTACCATTTTAAGTAAAACTTACGGATACATAATGCTCAAAAAGTTTATATCGCATGTAACAATATTAAACCAAAATGTATAAAAGTTCAATACAAAGAAGAACCAAGTTGAACCGGACCGAACCGGGTTTGATGGACACACACAAGTCCAACATTTCTTGTGTTCGAAACTGCAACACTATCATCGCCGGAGTCAGCGGTGGTTTCTCTATCTTTTCCGATGGATTCCTCAGTCACAATCGTTGTCATCTTTTGTTGTTGCTTTTGTGAAAGTTTCTTATAGAAAGGCTTCACCTTCTTTAAATACTTACGAATCCTTTGCCGATGAGCTCATTTTCTTCATCGAAGATTTTGATACCTTCATGTTCTCTTGATCTCTGCTCTTGCAAAACACAAAAGAGAATCTCGCCAAGGAGAAGTATTTGGGTTTTATTTTGCTTTGCTGGTAACTTTGTTTATTGAGTCGATTGAACTCGTCTTCAGGAAGAGTCGCACTCGGCGAGTAAGCTGAGATCGAAGAAGATGAAGGGGGCGCCGCTGAGCTCCAAATCTCCAACTTGGGTTGAGGGAGTGGTTGATCGAGACAGGGAAAGGGCTAAGGTTGTTTTGGGTATTTTCCTTTTTCAACTTTTGTCATTTTTGTTTTTTAACTTAAGGGCATTTTTGGTAATTATTCCCTAACAAGGGTATAATTGTACATTACATTCTTCAATTTCAGATTCATTAGCATTTAACGCCTGATATTAACAGCATGGACTTAAATGGCTTTAAGTTGAAAAGTAAGTGGTGTATGTGGAATTTTCAAGGGGTGCGTGTGGAATTGTCAGAACCTTAGGGGTGCATGAGGAATATTGGATACATTTTAGGGTGTTAACACTTAAACTGGAAGAAGAAGAAGAGGTTTAGTGGGGTAAAACTGTCATAAAATGGGGGTAAATATGGAAAAATACCTTCATTAAGGGTATTACGAGCAATTATTTAATATGTGGGCAATGACATCATCACTTAGCTGTTCTCATCTAACGGTAGGGGTACGTTTGTAAGAATCTTTCAAAATACATGGGAGGTTTATGAAATAGATGAAATTATAGGGGTGGTAGATGTAATTGTTTGAAACCCCAAGGGTGGTAAACATAAGTTTACCTATTTTTAAATATAGCATGATCCCAAACCCTTCAATAGTTGTCTAGGCTTGATTTCTTGTTAGCTTAGGGTTTTGTATATTTTTTGTCTATATTCATAATCCTAAC
This sequence comes from Telopea speciosissima, assembly GCF_018873765.1. Lineage (NCBI taxonomy): Eukaryota > Viridiplantae > Streptophyta > Magnoliopsida > Proteales > Proteaceae > Telopea > Telopea speciosissima. The sequence goes on along the minus strand of NC_057919.1, from coordinate 31,291,876 downwards.
CATGCAACACAACTGGAAGGTAAATCTCCTCTTTCCTTCATTTTTAGTTTAATTCATGATGCTTATTTGTCGTAAAACTTATTTAGCATACCAATGATTTGAAGTTTGGTCTAGCCGGGTAGACTGAGGTGCCTAACACCATCCTTGGACCGCAACTTGACACTGACCCAACCTTTGGCTGAATCAGTTCGGACTTGAGATAATTTATGGTTTATAGACCTGGCGATTCTTTATCAATTTTTTATACCTATACCCTTTGAAGGACTCTCCAAAAGAAGTTTCGATTTGATTTCCCTCATTAAGGTGATGGATCTCACAAGAAGTAGCCAAAAATTGGAAAATTCTTGCAATTTTATATTAGATCCAAATGATACAATCAAACTCAAGCTAGTAAGAACATTATGACATTTGTAAAATAGTGAAGATTCGTAAAGCTTCCCAAAACCTTATTGATAGATTGATGTTCGGCCAAAACACTTCGATTCTTTGAAGGAGATCGATGAAAAACCTAAGAGCTCGAATCATGTTATTGGAAACACACCCAAAAACAACAATCAGTGATAATTTTAAGAGGAAATGGTTTCTGTGGAGAGCGTAGCCCCTATGCCCAGACACAGAGGGGGCAAAATGACTGCAGCGCCCCCCATGAAAGGCATAAATGCTCTCCAGTTGATGCTTCCATGTGCGCTCTGTTAAGAAAACAATGCCCAGAATGCCGATTTGCAGAAGAAAACGTGAAAACAGAAAAAGTACACAACACACAACACCAGAGATTTACGTGGTTCACCCCCAAGATGGAAAGCTATGTCCATGGCCGAGCAATAGAACAGAATTCACTATCTTTTGGAAATGTTACAAAACCTCTCTTACAGCCCTCCTAGAGATAAGAACATTATATAGAGAAGCCCTAACCCGAGAAAGTACAGAAATGCCCCAGGACCAAAAAATGCCAAACCGGACAAGGTCGGACCAAAACATAACATATATCCCAAAATATACTGTTTTGCAGATCTTGACGAGCCCAAATGTACACCAATTTCTGCAATCCGAGGTTGTTTCGAGGCCGAAACGGCCCTCCGAAGATCCCAGTTGCACTTTCTGCACCAAAATCAAGCTTCACCAATAACACGCTCCCACAGGGCCATGCTCCACCACAGAGAACTCTTCCCTCTAATTTTAAAATGCATGGAAGCTTCAACTGCTAGAAATAGGGTTGAGTTTTCAATGAAATTTGAAATTATCCTGTGTTGTCTCCTCCCCCTTCCCCTTATTCTTTTGGTTCCTCCTCCTCCTTTCATTTCTCAAGAAAATTTGTAATACATAGTTGACTCTTGAAGATAGTTTACTAATGTTGATGAGATCATCATCTTCTTCGAAGTGAAATACACATAAATAGATTTATCTCTCTCTCTCTCATGATGAGATTCGATCACATAATTATTGAAGAGCACCGCCTCCACATGTATTTTAAGTCAAGTTATTTGGCAATGCAAACTGTTTAATCTCTTTTTTCAGCATCGATGACATGAGTTGAAGATGCGCAGATGTACCAGAGTAACAAAGACTCAAAAGATGACCGAATGGATTATCCGACTTCTAACCAGGAAAGAGTGGGATCTTTCCATTGCCTCGATCACTCCAAGGACTTTTAATGATGAGAATCATAATGTCAAGAAGAAGAAGGATAGAAAAATGATAATTTATTCATATATATATTGATAACAAATAGTTGACTCTTATTACAAACCTTCTCCTCTAAAACATGGGCTAAAAGGCAAAATTGCTGGAGTTATTCTCCAAGCAAGACCTACATGAATGCCTCTTAAAACATGGGGCAACGAGACATTGGTGGCTGGAACCCAACTCTAGCAAAAATTACAGGAAAAGATGAGGAGATAAAGATCTACATCATCTTAAAAGATAAAAGACAAAGATAAAATACTCTTTGTAGAGTGTTGTGTTGTTGATCCGATGATCTTCTCCTGTATGGCTAAAATCCTCTTTTATATGCATCCTTGGGGTAAATTTTGTAGTTACTAGGTGGTTATGAAACTACTCATCTCTTTGAGAATTGGTTATAACCACCCTACTGACCGTCCATCGGTCACCACAATTCGTCATTCTCTGACCGTTCGTTGGTCCCCACACATAATTCTTAAATTTTTGACCATTCATCAAAACAAACTGAAGAATTATTAATAGGTGCTAGTTTTGGTTTTGAGGATTGATTGCATAATCGGTCGGTTTTGGTCTTGGGGCTCAAAATGTCTAAACTCGATTAGGGCCCTAACCAAGACCAACCAATTAACACCTCTAGGTTAAGGGTTAAATACAATACAAGCATATAGCTTTCTTATACTAGGGAAATAAAAAATAAAACAGAAAAAAGTGGAGGAGGGGGACTGAGCTTCCATATTTCCACGGAAACCACGAAGCCTACTCAAGTATAAGGATGTAAATGGATAATCCAAAATCCATCTCCGATTTGTGTTCATATCTGTTTAGGGGAATCCGTAGTCTAAAAGCAGTTTTTAAAAACTATCTAAATCCTTTCAGAAGCTATATTATCTAATCGATTATCAAAATTACAACTAAATAATAGTTTTATAAATGATATTTTATAGGGGAAAAGAATGCAGCTTGGTAGCGCCTCCCTACCTCCTCTCACATGGGCGTATGAAATGACCACCCTGCCTCTCCCCTTGGATGCCAGTGCATGTGCTCCCATTGGCCCTCGCATTGACATATGGGCCATGCTGGCTAGCAGCAAACCCCTTCCCTATCGTATAATACTATAATAACCTTAGTAGTTCACGAAATATTACCCGTAATTAAACAAGATTTTTTTCTTTCAAGTATGACCATTCAACATCAACCCTAGTTGAGTTTTCCTCCACTCAACGTAGACAGCTAAGGATGCAAATGAATGATAAAAAATTTAAATCTGATTCATGTTCATATTCATTTAAGAGATTTAAAAATTGATTTTCGAAAACTATCCCGAATCCATTCAAAAGCTAATCCAATATCAATGTAGGGCATGCCATATCCGATTCCTTTTCAATCCATTTACATCTCTAAGGCGTCTTTGGTATAGTTTTTATTTTTGATTCTTGCCTTAAATCAAGAATATAATGCTTATAACCATGTGCTGGCATAAATACACCTAGTGCTCGCTTGATAACCTAACTGATGTTTCTGTTCTGGTTATGTGCTGAGAAACAGCAGAACAATTTTTTTCTTTTCTGTGCTGAGAAACCGTTTTTGACCCGCTTGGTAAACCTGTTCTGAAAAACGTTTTTCTTTCTTCACTTTTTCCTCTTGGTTATGGGTCTTGTCTGCAATTGCAACATGCTTTTAAATCTTTTATCAATGGATCGTACCTTCTGTGTGTGTTTGCTTGGCAAATCACTGACTTGGCTGACTTGTATTTCTTCCCTTCTCCTCTTGGTACGATTCCCTTCCTCCTTTCAATTTCTTCCCTTTTTTATTTTTTCCTTACCCATGCATCCCTTATTTGTTCTGTTCAGTCCTAGCTTGATCTGGTTCTACAAGAGAGATACAGATCCTTCTCAATTATTCATCTTTCCATCCCAAACTCTAGGGTCTGAATCGATTCTCTTGTGCGACCCTAGCCCTTGTTTCTTACACCCTAAATCCAACCCTGCTGTCATATATCAAACTGAAATCAAATCTAATTTCTGTTCTATCACCAGGTATGATTTCAGTGGCTTGGCTTTATTTCTGGCTTGATCTTTTGGGTGAATAAGTACTCTGTACTTAAGAGGGTAGTCCATTTGGATACCTACCCTGAAATTTCCCTTTGATTGGGTTTTTAGTGAGGGAGGTCTTCTCGTTTCTAGTAATGGCGAAAGCATATCGAACCAGTGATTTTGTTGAAGTTTGTAGCAACGATGAAGGTTTCTTGGGTTCTTACTTCGTCGCGAAGGTTTTCAAGTGGGAAACCCTAATAACCACGGCTTTCAGTTCACTCCAATGGATGAACACAGAAACCGTGGTTCTTAGGGTTTCTGTGAACCAAATCGCGCACATAGAGCGAGCGACAGAAAGAGAGAGAGGAAGAGATAGAGTGAGAGAAAGAAAGAGATAGAGTACGAGGTCGATCTTACTTCCAATATGAGTTGCATGTTGTACAAGGTTTCAATGGCTAGAGGCGTGAGAGGTGAGAGAGAGGTTAGAGACGTTGAGAGTTGAGAGAGAGGTTACAGGTGTGAGCAATTTATCGGGCACAATTTTTAATTTTCAGCACAGAACGACAGAACATGTCCAACGTTATTCTGTCAAAAGTCTTCCAGAGAGCATAAATTTTGATTTATGTTTCAAAAAACATTCCCAAAAAACACTTCGTTATTTAGCGATTTTTGAGTGTTTTTCCATTTCTCGAAACAAAAAAACACCAAAAACTATTTCTCGTAAAGTTATCAAGCGGACTCCTAGATCCTCATTTTCATTCTGGAATCAGGATTCATTGATTCATTGATTCATTGATTCATTGATTCGTTGATTCGTTGATTCGTTGATTCATTCAGCCAGACCGGCTGGTCTAGCTCTAGCTTTCATTGTATATAGGTTGCCCGTTGCCCGTTGCCCGTTGCCCTAGTAGGACCAACGGAGTGGAAGACCGGTTCCTGACAATCATTGTTTCCCCGCCACAGGCTCACAACTCGAAACTTCGCAGGTTGCAGAGGGCCTCAAGTGAAGTTCAGTTTCTATTTAGGGCTTCTTTCTGTTACTCTCTCTAAACCGTGTTTCAAAAAATTCACAACTCTTCTGTGTTTTTTACTTGAAACCTTATCTTGCTGGGTCCATGTTTCTGTGTATCTCTGCTTCAGGCATCCATATTCTCCTGCTTTCATGTTGTTCCTTTTCAGGGTTTATGAATTCTTTGATTCTCTCAATTGGGATTTTTGGCAGTGATGTTCGATCCTTCCTCTAAGCTTACGCAACTTCTTTGGGGCAGTACTGATCAAAGATGACAGCAAAGAGGCCTCGTCTATGCTCTTTATTCTCCTGCAACAACAACAACAACCGACCCAGAAGAACATTAACTACATATCCTCTCCATGCTGAACCTCTGAGCTCAAATCCATCATCACCGGCCGAAGAACACATGATTCATTGTTTTTTATTAGCAGAGCGGCTCAATAGGCGAGGCCTGGTTTCTGCCGCACAGGGAGTCCTCGAGCGCATCATCAATCATTCCATGTCAAAGCAACCTTTAATCGACGCTATCGACTTCGCGCTTTTACGTGGATTGCAGTTTAATGCACAAAGCTATAGCTTGATTCTCCAGAAGTTCCTGTGTTTCGGTCAGCCCCAATTTGCGGCAGAGTTTTTCATTGATAAAGTCACAAGCAGAGGTATTGTTCCGACCTCGTCAATGCTCAACTCGATGATTATATGTTACTGTAGGATAGGAAAATTAGGGGAAGCAATTATACATTTTGACCAACTCATTCGAATGGGTTCTTTCCCTTGCAAGAAAGCTTGTAGTTTGTTGCTTCGTGAGCTCTCTATACAGGGAAGATTACTGGAGGCATTTGATCTTTTTGTCCAAATGTTTCGGTATGGAGAACATCCGGTCTTTTGGTGCTATAATTTACTGATTGATGGGTTGTGCTATAATGGAAACTTAGATGAAGCCCTCCAAGTATTCTACTTAATGCTCCAGTCAGGAACTCGTCCCATAGCTCATTTGTACAAATCATTGGTGTGTGCTTTCTGTAAGAATGGTCAAGTTCAGGAGGCGGAGTTCCTATGCAGAGAAATGACATTGCAGGGCCTCCGTCCAGATCGTGTGATGTACACTTCTCTTATTTATGGTTATTGTAAAGATGGGGATATTGAGATGGCTAAGGGTCTTTTTCGAAGAATGCGGGACACAGGCTGTGAACCTGATGTTTATGCTTACAACACATTAATTTATGGTCTTGTTAGGTCATTTGATGTTGATTCTGCATGGGTGCTCTATGAACAGATGAAGGGGAGTGGATTGCAACCTGATGTGGTAACTTACAGCATTTTGATTAGTGGATACTGTAAGGATCGGAAGCTAGATTGTGCTATGACCCTTTTTGACCACATGCATGTAGCCCCCAATGTGCATTGCTATACTTGCCTAATCTCTGCCTTCTATAAGGAGAAGCGGTTAGAAGATGCAGATGAATTGTTTAATAGGATGCTGGACAGTGGCATCGCTCCTGATCATGTGGTGTTCTTGTCTTTAGTCAAGAGCTACTCAAAAGGCCATGAACTTCATCTGGCTTTCATGATTTTGACAGCAATGGCTAAGAATGGTTGTAATATAGACTTTGATATGTTTTTAAGCTCTTCCACTTCTAGTCCAAGCAAGGCTTTGGAGCATAATCTTGAGCTTCTATTTAATGGGATATTGACGAGCAACATGTTTCCTTCTAATGTGGCCTTTGGCATTCTCATAAGTGCCTTTTGTGCAGGGGGGAAAACTGATCTTGCATTGTTGTTCATGGATAGGATGCTCAGTTATGGATGCAAGCCTTTGCTTTCTACTTACAATTCCTTGATCAAATGTCTTTTCCAGGAAGGTCTGGTTGAGGACGTGCGGTCCCTCATAAGCCTCATGCAGGATCAGGGCGTATCTCCTAACCTAGCTACTTATTTGATTATGGTGAATGAAAACTGCAAGCGTGGGGATTTGGTGTCTGCCTTTGAGGTCTTGGAGCAAATGGATGAGAGGGGACTGACTCCTAGTGTTGCAATTTATGACTCAATTATTGGTTTTTTGTGCGGAGAGAAAAGATTGGTGGAGGCTGAGACTGTTTTCATAGGAATGCTTGATGCTGGTGTGGTTCCAGATGAACCTGTCTTTAGCACTTTGATTAATGGCTTCTCTAAGAGTGGAAGAGCAATTGATGCTTGTCATTGGTTTGACAGAATGATGATAGAGTTTGGTATTCATCCTAGTTCTCATTCTTACACTGCACTAATAAATGGACTTGTCAAGAAAAACATGACTGAGAAGGGATGTCTATATCTTGGTAAAATGTTGAATGATGGTTTTGTGCCAGATACAGTGCTTTACACTGTTCTAATCAATCAGTTTTGCAGAAAAGGAGAGGTTGGCTTTGCCCTTAGCTTATTCAAGCTCATGAAAAGAAACAATATTGAACCTGATCTGATCACGTATATTTCATTGATCAGTGGTATTTGCAGAAATATCTCATTTAGGGGTAGAAGATACTATGTTCTAGATAGAAGGTTCCAAATATCGAAGGAGAGGCTGTTCTGTTTGCTTGATAAAAAAACCGTATTCCCAAGAGATTCTTGCAATTCCCTTGAAGAAATTAATTATATAGCATTAGCATCAAAACTAGTACAAGAAATGAAAGTAATTGGGCTAGTTCCCAATTTGTACCATCATAATGGCATCATAACAGGTCTTTGCCGGGCAGGGAGCATGCAGGATGCATATGATCAGCTTGAGTTGATGCAGAAAGATGGCGTGAGACCCAATCAGGTGACTTACACCATATTAATTGATGGATGTATCAGATCTGGTCGAATGGATCATGCTATAAAATTATTCAACCTGATGAATGCGGATGGTTTTGTTCCAGATAAGGTCTCATATGACACGATGATTAAAGGTTTTTGTAGGGCAGGAGGAGTACTTGATGCTTTAGCACTGTCATTGTCAATGTGTAAGAGGGGCTTTGTACCAAGCCATGTTTCGTATCAGAAACTAGTATACCATCTTTGTCTCAGTAGTTTGAGCAATCTTGCCTTCAAAGTATTTGAGGAAATGTTTTCCCATGGCTATGTACCTGCCCATTTTACTTGTAACTGGTTGCTTGGTGTTCTATACAAAGAGAACAAACTGCGTGAGGCTTATAAGGTGTTTGATATGATGCTTAAGAGAGGGAGAATTCCAGATGAAAGAGTATGTATACAGTTTGTTGAAACATGTAATAGGCGAGGAGAATCTGACTTGGCTACCATGATTGAGGAAAATTGCTTATGAGGATGACTGCTACTTTATCACAGATGGTGCGAGACTTCCTCAAGGATTGGTGTAATATACTTCCATTGAGGTAAATTATCAATTCCTTATTTGTGATCACTTTATTGCCTAGCTGATGTTATTGGATTGTATATAATTAGAGTAGAAGTTGACATTGACAAGTATATTTTCATGGTTGATAAGTGAATAATGAATTGTGTTTATGCAATTTACTCAGATTCTTTTCATGCGCCTTAGTTATTCTTAGTGATTTATGATTAATTAGATTCAATTGACTGTCAATGAAGTAACATGATTGGATCCATTTCAAATACTTCTGCACGCTGGTGGAGTCGTGGATTTTTTGCTTGATTTGCCTTCTTAATAGTGGAAAAAATCTAGCTGGTGTAATGGGCAGTGGCAGTTTCTTGGATGGAAGTTCTTTTTATTTTGATTACTAAAGTCATAGTTTTTACAAATTGGCTTGTACTTTTTTCTTTAAATTTTTTTTACAACTTTTCTAAAAGTTTTTAAAAATTCTTTACTACTTCTCTAAAAGTTTATCTTTTTTCATTTTGGACTAAAAGTTGAGGGGTGGATGATACGGGTAGAAAACCCTCTCCATTCTTGATTCTTCTTCTTCTTCTTTTGTCTCACCCTCGCCATTTACTTATAGGCGGAAAACACTCTCTCACCCCCTTGCCTCTCTCATCATTGTGAGGGTTTAATTTAAATGCTGGTTTCAGACTGAGCGGATGGCCATGGGTGACGGAGAAGAAGACCAAGGACAAGGTGAAAACACGAGAATCAAATAACTGGGAGATATGAGACTTCAGAGAGTAGAACAACTTCGTCTTTCTCAAGTCTCTTCCCTCTGTGATACGTGGACTCAGTTGCTGCGCTTTAGGATCTCAGGTAACCTCTCTCTCTGTCTCTCTCTCTCTCTTACACACACAGACACAAACTCTCTCTCACACTGTTACGTGCAAAGATAATCTGAAAATAAAAAAAAGAAAAGAGAGAAATAATAGGGAGAGAAAGAGGAGAGAGAAAATAGGATAGGGTTTTGGGGCTTACAGACGAAGCCGCCAAACATCCTGGCGCAATTAGGGAGCCGCCTACCTCTTTTCTCCAGAGAAAAATTATAAGAATCTATTACATACTCTATTTTATCTTATTTAATAGATATTTATTTATTGGAAAGTTAATTAGAGAGTTATTTATTTTAGGGAGTTATTGTACATGGGAGATTTGGGAGAAGTTTTAGGAGTTAGGTTAGGGGAGTTGGATGCGGGAACTATTCTTTAAGAGTTAGTTATTGGATGTGGGTAGGCTTCTATAAATTAGAAGGATAATGTAACGGGTTTTTTATGAAAGAAATATTTGCGTAAAGCATTGGTGGTAGTTCCCTCGAAAGAACATTTGGAGGTCTTCCCCCCTCGAAGTGGGTTTCTTCCCTATTCTCTCTCTCTTTCTCTATTATTTCTCCCTTCTATTTATTTTATTTTTAGAATTATCCTGCACGTAACAGAATCCAACTGTATCAATCTGTCTATTCCATTCTTGAAAGTAATATTTAAAGAGGCTTACATAGTTAGGTAACTACTACACACACTAATCCCATGTACTACAACTACCCACACAATCCTACGACGACTCCCTCGCTTACATGTAACTTCAAAATACATATTTAAATTTAAATAAAGCAATAACTATTTTGTCCATATAAGACCCAACCTCTTATATCCAAATGCATGTAACAATCCATCCCCCTAAAACAGGTCTTGTCCTCAAGACCAATTGTAGGAAACAAAAGAGTGCACTAATAAAAATATAATAATCCCACCTAGATCCCAAATCTTAGTAGAGATTTCCGAAGACGATCCAACACAACGTGCGGTTTTGGATGGAGGATCTGTTCTTCATCTTGCACGTTTGGAAGGTCACCTTATTTTTGCCATTGAATGGAGGAGGATATTCCTGTATAGACCTGGGATGGTTTATTTCCTCCACCATGCCTAGCTTCGATGCCATTTGTTACGTGCAAAGATAATCTGAAAATCTGAAAATAAAAAAAGGAAAAGAGAGAAATAATAGGGAGAGAAAGAGGGAGAGAGAGAAAATGGGATAGGGTTTTGGGGCTTTACGGACGAAGCCGCCGGACATCCTGGCGCAATCATGGTTCAAAATCTCGTGATATATCGCCGATATTTCGGATATCTCGACACTGCCGAGACGAGATGACCATATGAAATGAAAAAAATCCCAAATTTTGGTATATTTCGTGAAACTTTGGTATATTTCATGAAATTTCGGTATATTACTTAAACAATGTGAATTTAACTATTTATACATTAGGGTTCGACTGTATACTGTCAATCAAGGGTGCAACCCAAAACACCACTTTGAGTTAATTTTTTTTTGCAATATGAAGGTTTAAATATGTTTATTTAGCTTAAATAAGGGTGTACATGAAGTATTAGGCAATATGAAGGTTTAAATATGTTTATTTAGCTTAAATAAGGGTGTACATGAAGTATTAGGCCTTAATATGGCCAAAAACCCACCGAGATGGGGCTGCCGAAATATGGCAGAAAAAATACCATATTTCGACAAAATTTCGGATATTTTGAAAATCTTGACCTGCCCGAAATGGCGAGACGAGACAAGATCTTAAACTATGGGCGCAATTGAGAGGCTGCCGACCTCTTTTATCCATAGAGAAATTATAGGAATCCAACTCTGTCAATCTGTGTATTCCATAAAGTAATATTTAAAGAGACTTACATAGTTAGGTAACTACTACACATACTAATCCCACGTACTACAACTACCCACACAATCCTACTAAGGATCTATGTGCCTCTTTCCTCTTACTTTCATCTTTTATCTTTCTTTCTTCCTTTTTATTTTTGAGTTATCATCTCTCATTTGTCATTTGCCATTTTGCATTTCTTCGTCTCATTTCCAACCCCCCTTTTCTCCATCTCCTCATTACCATTTTTGCTTTTTGTTTTGGATCCATGTAGCCGACCTCATTAAGTTGGGAAAAGGCTGTTGTTGTTGTTGTATAGGGTCTTTTGTGTAAAATAAGTTCAGTGGCGATTTTGTAATGATGAGAAAACAATTCTGGACCATTAGGAGAGGCCATAATAGAAGCAAGGATTAATAAGTACTGAATATTGAAGGGAGGGATCATTCTCATGAAAAACAGTAGCAGTGTAAATGGCCGCTTGGTTATCACTGAACATCTCCATTGACTTGTTGATAGAATAACCAAGCTCCTGAACAAAAGACCGAAGCCACATCAGCTCAGCAGCATGAGCCATAGCTCGATACTATGCTTCTCCAGCACTTGCCATGACGAACCCTGATATCTCCGAGGCAGCTGCAGTCTATTTCGTTGCTGGTGATGAAGCTCTAAACACCCTTATACGCTGCTGCCGAACGGACGACAATAGTCTGTTTCTTACTTCCATATAACAAATTTTTTACCAAAGAAGGTACAATTCCCTGTAGTTGACCGTTGATCACCATCAACTCCAGCCCAATCAGCTTCAGAATTACCAACAATACTAGTATGACCTTGACAACAATAAATAACTCCCTTCCCTGGAGCACCTTTATGGTATCTCAATATATGACATGCTGCTTCCCAATGAACTTGCTTAGGTGTCTGCATGAATTGACTAATCACACCAACAACAAAGGAGATATCAGGTCGGATAACGGTAAGATATATAAGTTTACCAACTGGCCTTTGATGTTGATGCTTATCTTCAAACTCCTTGTCATCAGACGCTCCATGCTTGACATGATGATCCATAGATGTATCTACAAGCTTACAGCCTAACACCTGTGGATTATACTTCTGCTGAGACAAACTGAGTCCTTTCTTACTGCAAACAACCTCAATACCTAGAAAATAGCGAAGAACACCCAAGTCTTTCATCTAAAAATGCTGCTCTAAGTAAGTCTTAACATGTGCAATCTCATTCATGTCATTACTAGAAACAATGATGTTATCAACATAAACAACCAATATAATAATCTTAGTGTTCTGACGCAAACAAAAACTGAGTGATCTAACACTGAGAAAAACCATATTTAGTAACCACTTTGCTAAATTTATCAAACCACGCTTGGGTGGACTGTTTCCACCCAAATGGCTTTGTGCTGCCTACAAACTTTCGTAATGTTCCCCCCTTGAGCAACATACCTAGGAAGTTGCTCCATATAAACCTCCTCCTGCAAGTCACCATACAAGGAGGCATTCTTGATGTCTAATTGGTAAAGAGGCCAATCAAGAATTCAAGATTAACAGCCAAAGATATCAGGTTCTCACATAATTTAACCGAGCAAATGGGGAGAGTCTCTCAAAGTAGTCAACCTCGTAGGTTTGAGTGTAGCCCTTGACAACCAGTCGAGCTTTCAACTGCTCTACTAAACCGTCAGGGTTATACTTAATAGTATACACTCAATGCACCGAACAAGGTCCTTATCGGGAGGTAGGTCTACCAATGTCCAAGTCTTGTGAGATAGCAAGGCATCCATTTCCAAATCCATTGTAGTTTTCCACCTAGGATGAGACAACAACAGCTTTGTAATGGGTAGGAACAAAGTGAGATTTGTGAGAGAGAAAATTGACGAAGGGAAGCAGGTAGATGAGAGATAGACACAACAATCTGATAGGCAATCCAGGAGTTCCTGGGTTCCTTACTAAAGAGCCATAAGGAGATCAGTGTCAGAAGAAGGATCTCCAGGCAACGAGTCGGATGGTGAGAGTGGAGGAACGGCAGGAGCAAACGACAGTTGCTTTGGGCAGTGCTTGTATACCTATAAAAGGACCTAATGTAGTCCTAGGTAGGAGTAATCCCACTCGGAACCAGGGTAATAGGATCTCTTAACATGGCTGGCCGATTGGGACAGCTTAGGCTAATTAGGGCAGAATTAGGGTTATGGTTAGGGTTTCGACTTAGGGTTTTATTTGGTAATGATGTGCAGAATTTTATGAGTCTAATGGTATAAGTTGGATCAAATTTGGTTGAGGTTGGAATTCTAGGGTTTTGGGTAGGATGCCTTATGAAAATGGACTGTTTGTAAGATCTAGGGTTTAGGGGCAGATTTTAGGAAAGAGGTTTATAGGGTATTAATGGGCAGGTCTAGGGGGTTATTTTGGTATAAAGAAGTTAGGGTTTGGATGAGTTACAAAATTCTGCAATTTAGGGCAGAATTGGATTTAGGGTTTTAGGGTTCTAATGGATCTATGGATTAATGGAAGGGATGATAATAGGAGTAGATGGAGCTTAGGTTAGAGAATTAGAAGAAGAAGGTTAAATGCTGAATTAATAAACTACTTACTTGAAAGATTAAATCTTCAATGGTAGCAGCTTTGAAGAACTAGAAGAAGGACCTCCCGATCTACAAGATGCAAGGAGTCGATTGGAGTCCACCAATCCCTTCACCTTGATATTACCCACAAGGTAGCCTTGATATTACTCACAAGGTTCACTCAACAGAAAGCGGAAAGCAGCGCTATGGCAGCAAACAAAAGCTTTTTCATTAATCAAATTCGTGTCAAATGCTGGCCTCCCTTACAAACTTATATAGAAGACTCAAAAATAGACTTAGACACTAAAAGGGAATGGCCTAACCTTATTCCTAACCTATTAGGCAACTTAAACTGACTAGGAAACTCAAATAGACTCCAAATAGAGTCCTAATGACTTAAAACAACTTAAACTACTTAAAATAAAGAAGATTCCCTAGTAGCCAATAGGATATAAGAACCTCTTAGCCAATAGGATCACTTCACTTAAATTAGACCAATTGAACCAATTGGATGCAACCAATTTAAATCGGTTCAATTAAAAACACAAAATAAAAACTAAGTATTGGGCTAATCCCGTATGCAACCTATATACCCCTATTTCAGGCCCACTAAAGTGGCCTAATACATAGAAAACCCTTGGGAACAAAGGCTCAACATATATATATCCCAACCCTACACTTATTCCCAATGAAACAAGCCCTATTTGATGATGAATCTGCATCAGGACCCCTAGAGGTTTACCGACAGTTGCTTGAGGTTTGTGGTCCGAAACCTCAAGAGGAATAATTTTGAGGAAGAGGTGGTGGACTAGGAGAGATAGGACGTAAATTAGAAACCTATCCACCAAAATAGGGGGTGTGTTCTAAAAAAAAGTAACATTAACACTAAGAAACTACTAACAAGTAATAGGGTCAAAACACCGGTAGCCCTTTTGAGTACGGGAGTACCCCCAGAAAGATACACTTGGGCAGCCTGAGGGGACAGTTTATCGAGGCCAGGACGAAGGTTATGGAGAAAACATTGTTAGCCAAAAATGCGAGGAGGTAAATTAAACAAGTGACGGTTAGGAAAACCACAGAAAAGGGGGTGTGATTTTGAAGGACAAGATGGCATCTGGTTAATAAAAAAACAGGCGGTCAATCACCCCAATACACTTTTGGAGCATTCATATGGAAACTTTAAAGACCGAGCAATGTCTAACAAATGACGATTTTTTTGCGCTCTGCCACACCATTTTACTGAGGTTTGTAAGAGCAGCTGGTCTGATAAATAAGGTTATTGTCAGAACAAAAAGATAAAAGCTCACATTGGCTAATCTCAAAAGCATTGTTAGTACGTAAAATTTTCAAACAAACACCAAATTGAACTTTTATTTCATTATAAAAATTGTCTGAAGACACAAATTCAGAACAATCTTTAAAAGATACAACCATGTCATGCGAGAGTGATCCTCAATAAATAACTCAAAATAATAAAAACCAGACCGACTTTAACTCAATCAAACAAAGACTGACTCCTAGACAACTAGAATCACTACCTGACGGAAAAACAGTATGGTGATGTTTGCCAAGCTCACAAGCTTCACACTCAAGACAGGAAATAGACTTGCAACTAGGGATCAAATGTCGTAGCTTGGATAGAGAAAGGTGCTCCAGCCGGTAGTGCCAGTGTAAATGGGAAACGCCAGTAGAGGTAGCAAACGTCGCCGTAGATGAAGAAGCACGTCAAGGTAGTATAGGCCATCCCTCTCATGGCCTACACCAATTGTCATCTTTGTCATGAGAACCTGAAAAACATAATGAGAATTAATGAGAATGATAAAATGTAATGGAACAATTAAGATGTTTTGTTAATTGACTAACAGACAAGAGGTTAAGAGACAATTTTGGAACATGAAGAACAATAGATAATGAAAGCATAGAAGACAGGGGAGCAACACCATGACCAGTGACATTAGTAAGAGATCCATCATCAAGAATGACTTGTGATGGAGAATCAGATTGCTGAAATGAAGAGAATGAATTGGGCTTACTAGTCATATGTAAGGATGTGCTTGAGTCAATGACCCAAGGAGTGGAGGATGAGGAGGTGTATCTGATAGAACTAATGTAGCTACAGATGTGGAAGAGGATGTCTCAAATTGTTGAGCTTGTTTAAGTAGTTGATTAATCGTATGGGTATGGGATGAGACACCACCTCTAGTTGAAGGACCATGATTAGTGTCATTAGGGAGCACCACTTCAATATTCCCATCAGAAACATTAGTATTGGCAAATTGTTGTTATGCCCACTGGGGCTTGCCATACTTCATCCAACATTTATCGATAATGTGATTAGGGTGACCACAATAAGAACACCAGTGAACAACTGGATTAGAAGATGGATTGCCACCATCACCCATGCCATGTCCACAACCTCCCCTTGATCCATGACCTCTACTAGAAGCACCATTGCCACAACCATGGCCACCACCATTAGCAACGAAGACCGAATTATCCTTAGAAGAGGGAGTGGAATCAGGTTTAACTAGAGAGGGAGACACAGTCCGCTGGATTCTGCAATAAGCCTCATTCATAGAGGGGATCTTTTCACCAACTAATATTTGACTTTTGATAGGCTGGAGATCAAAGTCCAATTCAGACAGGAATTTAGCAACAAAGGATTCAGCAGGTTGAGATTTGAGAAAAATAATTTTTCATACAAGTCATATATCCTTGACATTTTTTTGTCTTCGAGGAAAACTCTCTTTGAGTTCATCCCAGACACCTTTTGAAGTCTTATGAAACAATGACATTGGCAGCTGCAGAGGGCTCCTTGCGATTCTAGAGCCAACAAAGTAAAGTAGCATTCTCAGATTGCCAATCTTGTAATTATCAGCAGTGGGAGCAGGAGGAGTCATAGTCAAATAATCCATCTTGCGTTTGGCTGTGATATAGACTTCCACATCCTATGCCCAGAGAAGATAACTGGAAGCACCGTTCAGCTTGATAGAGGTTATCTGGTTGTCCACAGGAGGCTTGGAATCCACCATTAGTATGTAAATAGAAAAGCAACAATATTCAAGGTTTGTTAGATCAATATAATACTAAGCCAATGAAGGAACTACCACCAGCAATAAACGAAACAATGCTGAACCTGAAACCCAAAATTTTTTGATGATAAAGTAGCATAGATAATCAAGCACCAGATTATCTCCAACTGAAGCCAAACAACCTTCCACCGAGAGCCAACACTACCCTAAATAATTACTGAAATTGGAGAACAAGTTGAAGATACTGTGAAGTCAAATCTGCCAATCAAGGGCCAAAACAGAGTACTGCAGGTTGATGTGGAGATTTGTTTTGCAGCAAATCCAGGGCTCAGATCAGGCTCAAACTGAAGTCGAAGTACCTATTCAGAATGGTCTTCCAAAGCCTTTATAGGCCTGTCAGATCCAAAGAACAGATCTGGAATAAAATCAATAACCGATTCTGCCAGAAACTTCAAGAATCGAACAGCTCAGCCAATAGAACTTCAATTACTTTGCATCCAGAACTTGGATCAGCCACATTTTGATATCAAAGGACTTGTCCAAAAAGATTTTCAATGCCCTTAAAATTAGGGTAATCCGACGGGCAGATTGAAAGTAACTGAGCAATCAATTTTTGCCAAAAACATACACAAACAGGGTACCGCAAGCTTCAATCTAGAAGCGCCAATAATGGACGAACGAGGAGGATCTTCATAGCGATAGGAAACCCTAGTTTTTCATTATCGTATGAACTAGGGTTTCCGACACAGCAATAATACAGCAGTGGTTGATGTGGACCACTAAAGAGAAGTCCAAGGAGGACTCTCAAGTTGAAAGGAATATGAGAAGCACTGGACCTTAATGCTATGATACCATGAAATAACACCAAAGAACTAACCAGCAATAATGGAGAAGAAGAAGAAGGTAAGAAGAGGGAGAGAATTCGAGAGAAGGAAAGAGATGCCCACAGTTGAGTTGTGAACAGAATAACTGAAACCGTGGGCCTAATCTTGTATTTGTATTAACTAAGAGCATAGATTAAGAACTCGCGAGATCTCGACCTAGATCTCTGTTTTCCAAGGGGTCGAGACGAGATGGCATATGAGTTGAAAAAGTGCAATAACTCGAGCGGAGAATCTTGACCCAAACTCCTTTATATGAGTGTCAGATCTCGAGATCTTGGTGGAAAATCTTGGTATATAGACACCTATCTATGCAAACCTTGGTATACAGACACTTATTTATGCCAGAAACTAGGACAAATACTTATTTATGCTTAATATCATTTTTCATTTGCTTATGATATTATTCATAAATAAGCAAATTCCCCCTATTTGAATCCAATAAAAATAGTTAAAAAATAAAATTCCATAAGGAAAAAAAGTCAACCCCCTCGTTCAAGAAAAAAAATTGGATTTTCGGTGGTAGGTGCAATTTTCAACTTTCTAATGCCTGGGGTTTTTCTCAAATCTAAAAATTTCAGAAATCTTAATATGGTAAAACATTGCCCAAAACCAAAAGTGCGGCAAGGTTCGAGAACTCGCGAGATCTTGCCGAGTTTCTTGGATTTTCGAAATCTCGAGACGAGATTGCCTGCGAGTCTCAAAAGTGCAATATCTCGGCGAGATCTCGGATCTTGGTTGGATCTCGGTTTCGACCCATTATTTTAACCCACCTACCACTTAAATACCTTACCTAATTGGACAAAACTTGACATATCTCGGCGAGATCTCGGGTTGACCCAAAGTTGAGGCTTCGAGTTGAAAAAAAAAAAATGCACCAACTCGGCGAGATCTCGGCCGCGACTCATCTCGGTTTTTCCAAGAGTTGAGTTGGCATTGAGACCCGAGTTTTAGTACCTTGAAGTGCGGTAAAATATTCATTTGTTTTGATGTCCAAAAAATATATTTTCATTCAGAGAGATATTGACAGAATTCACTCGCATCAAATTAAGTTTGACCGGTGCATAACTCCTTCAATATAAATCAGATTTAAGTAAAACCCTAGCATTAGAAAGTTGAAAATTGCATCTACCGTGAAAATCCAGTTTTTGTTCTTGAACTAGGGGGTTCACTTTTTTTTCTTTTGGAATTTGATTTTTTAACTATTTTTATTGGATTCAAATAGGGGGTATTTGCTTATTTATGAATAATATCTTAAGTAAATGAAGCATTTATTTAAATGATATTAGACATAAATAAGTGTTTGTCCTGTGTCTGTCCTGGTCTCCCACTAAGTGAAACTCCTATTTGGACTTTGTTTTTGCAAAATCTGATAGTGCCATTGTGTTTAATGGCCTAAAATAGGCTGAGTGCCAATTTTCAGACCCAAACCAGGTCTAAAACTCATCGAAACTAGGTTTCGAGTTAAAAAAAAACTAACTCGACCGAGATATCGGTTTTTCCCAGGATCGAGTTGGGGTCGAGTTTCGAGTTTTAGTACCTTGACTAAGAGTGCATACAACCGACTTAAAGAACTAAAAAAGCCAGTACCCAAAATACCCCTGACCAACTAATACTAACAATAAACAATAGGAACACTATAACTGAGACTAGACTTACACTTGGCAGGTTCAAACCAGGATAAAAAAAGAGGAAGAAGCAAAATTCAATAACAGTGAAATAGGCCCGTGAGTCCTACTAATTTTTGCAATCTAATGCACCAGTCTAGCTCGTTTTCACCTTTATTCCAATCCACCATCATGAAAACCACACATCAGCAAAATCCAAGCAAAAGAATTGAGGGTTTCGAAAAGAACTTTTTTTGCGGGTTTGGGAGTTTGAACCACTCTTAGGGTAGATTTGATTTTGTCTTCACCTTGATTTCCTCATGCATCCAAGTCGTTTTAACTTTTAGGATCAATTTCTGTTCTGTTTTTTTTGGCTTTAGAAAGTGATTTTGAAGGGAAGTAATGAATCTGCTACTTGGTTTTGCAGGAAATGCCAAAACAGGGAGGCGTGTCGATACTGCTGGGTTTGTATCCAAGTGTATCGAACCTTCTTGGATCGTCTCAACCAAGATGGGTCAAGACAGTTGGGTACGTTAATCCCCTTTTTTTTCTACGGTGTTCCGTATCATTTCTTGTGTGCATAACTAAAATTTTGATACCCTGATACGTATTGAGACTTGATACATTGCATATAAAGGTGTCAATAGAAATGCCTGCACTGGGAAAAAAAGGAAGCAAGAATCTCCCTACATGCTTGGAATTCATAAAGGTATGAGGTGTGAAAGGGAAATAGAATTAGGTTGTGGAATGATATAGGCAGGTAGAATGCTCTTTATGTACTCTAACCACCTCTATTTCATTTCTCTCGCAGTAAATGCAAGTCAAACACTTTTAGTTCCAGTTTATGATGCAAGCTGGATTTTCTCAAGGACCTGAATGAGGATGGCATGGATTAAGCTATCTCTCTCTTCATCCTTCCTTAGGGTGAGGAAATGTTGATTAAATATTTTATATACGCAGGGTACTTAAGTGTGGTTCAACCCAAATTTCTTTATACAAGAAAGGTAAAAGAGAAACAATCATTTCATATAATAAAGCAGATAATGTTTTCATATAATAAAGCAGATAATGTAAATGGAATTAGTCAGTCCATACTCTTTTGTTGTGTAATTGCTATAATATTTATTAATCCAAAGCATCCCAAATCAAGCCCTCTCCCCCACCCCCAAAAAGAAGAAAGAACTCCTTCCCAATGCATTTCATAAGAAGAACTCCTTCCCAATGCATTTCATAAGATAGTACACATGTACATTAATTTATGGGGTATCCTAATCACTTAAGGATTAGGGTTAGAAAACCTCGTGTAAATCCAGAATTGTTGGAAGTAGGAACCAAATCAGCAACTGAGATTTAATTAACCAGAGAAAAGACGAGTCTGATGTGGCCAGAATTCTGGTCAAGTGGGCTAACATGGAAGGAGAATAAACTCTTCAAGTTTGATAGATCCAACGGTTAAATTTGAGTACAGTAGGAGATTACCAAATTAGTAACATTTTGAAACTAGAATTCAGAATTAGTAACCGCAGGGAAAAAATAATGAATGTGTAGAGTAACAAGTGAAGTCAAAATAGAAAGTGAGAAAAGGGATCTTGTAACTAATGAATCAACGTAGAAATTGAATATAGGAAAAGTAGTGAAAACAAATCTGCAAGTGTCATGCAAAATAGAAACTAGTAAAATAATCGAAATCCAAAAAAGGTATGGTGCTGTTGCAGAACTTTAATAATGGCAGAATACTATCATCAAGTATAGAGAATCAATGGGATTGTCTTGGGTTATACTGCAACACAAAACCCTGGCCAACTTGAGAAGAAATTTTGACAGTAGTTAGTGGATAGAATAGTACTCAAGCAAGCAAACCAAAGAAGAGAGATGGTATGCACAAAAGTGAAGAACAAAAGTGAAGAATAAAATTTGACCTTGAGAAGAAGAGGGAAAAAAAAGAAGATAGGAGGAAGAATATGTTAGGCCTCTCACCTAACTGTGGAGAAGGAATCCCACCAACTCCAGCCTTGGCATCCCACCAAGGTTTCCTTACTGCATCCCACAGTTGAGCAGTTCTTAATACCACCAAACCATGCTCTGTCTCTCACAAAAATCAGCTACCATGAGCTTCACAAATTGTTCAAATCGGTCTTGGTGGTGTGATCCCCTACAATTTATTTATAACTTCAATGAAATAAGCAAATTAGGACCCCCCCTTGCATGGAAGAAGGAATCCCTTAACCTAAGTTTTCCACAAAATAGAAACTCTTTTGGAACTTAGCAAAATAGAAACTATGGCTGGATTGTATAATATCTCTATCCAACTCTTCTAAAAATACTACTATATTAAAGAATACAACTTATAAATAGCATAGTTATCAAGGCGGCAAGGCGACCACGGCGTTTGAGGGCCTTCCTAAGCGCCTTGGCGATAGGGCGACCGCAAGGCGGCGCCTTGGCGAACAAAGCGTTCTAGTGTTTTGTATTATTATATATCCATTGTATTTGTCACAAATAGCATATTAAAAATTATATAATTCTACTTCTTTGCCAAATAAATACTAATGAGTCAAACCAATGTAAGATATTCATCAAAAAATAAATTAACAAACTAAGTTCATCATATTATCATAGCAATAATGCAATATAGCATATGAAAATAATGAAATATAAATATCAAAAAATCAAACAACATTATAAATTATTAAATATAAAGAATAAAGGGTTGGTAAATTAGTACACTTACCTCTGTGATGCCAAATTGAGTGCCTAGGCAGCAGGCCCTAAGGTCATCCACTATATTTCTACTTATGTGACCCTGTCAATCAATACTCAATAAAAGAAAACATAACATAACCTAAAATAGTAAAATGCCAAAATTAAGTAATCATTAAAGCTTAAACATTCAAATACTTAGAGTAAAGAAAAGTCTAAAAAATAAAACCATCCAAAATCTAAAACAAATTGTTCAGTAAGTACTTCACAACTTCAAATTTCAATCCCAATTAAGCATATTTAAATCTTCTTGCTCTTGTTGTTTGTCCGCATCATTACTTTCTATACCAAAATCATCCTCAACATCTTCATCATCACGCATATCTTGTTCATCCAACTCCAACCTGAACTCCAGTTCTTCATCTGAAGACTCCTCAACCCTCCCCCTAGCACGCCGTGAATAAGAAGAGGGAAGGGGTGGAATTGGAGCGGTTGATGGTTCAGACCTCCTCGCTCTATTGGCGCCATAAAACAATGAAGATGCCCCAATTACTGCTGATACAGTTCTCCAAGTGAGATCATCCCCAGGATGAACTAATTCATCATCTGAAGCCCCAGTCATCCACTCACTACTCCAATCTAGCTCATTAAGCTCCAGTGGATCATAATTTCTGCTTTGTTCCTTGCTTTCTTGGAACCTTACTTGAAGATGACGATTGTACTGGATGTAGACAAGATCATTTAAACGTTGATGCTCTAACCTATTCCTCTTCTTGGTGTGAATATGAAAAACAAATAAACAATATGAAAATATTACTTTTTATTCTTTAAGTCATTCTTTCATAAAACATTAAAACCACACAAAAAACAAAAAATAAAAATAATATTAACTTAGTACTGAAATACTCAAGTACTTACAAACTCAAATATGCTCCAATTGCGCTCACAACCAGAAGATGAACAACAAAGACCAAGTAAGCGCCTTGCAAGCTTTGTAAGCTCAGGTGTAGAGCTTCCATGTTTTTCCCACCAAACGACTATAAATATATATAATATATATAAGAAAAAATATAGCTTAAATTAAAATCAACATACAATACAAAATACAAACAAGTAAAACAACTAAACAATATAAATTAAAAGAAAAAATACTTATGAGGACTCAACTTGTCCCTTTGTCTAATTGCCATATCCTTTGCAAAAGATCCTCTAGTTCTAGTATAAGCAGCAGATTGTTCACTGATCTTGTCTTGCAAGGTTGTATCAGGCACCATCCTTACAAGAACATCATTAAAGGCATCATTTGCTTTATGCATCAAGGAGTTGACTAAAGATTCATTTGATTCCATCTCAATTCCTTTAAAGTACTTGCTTGGATTAAGGAGAAATGCAGCCAAATATATTGGTCGCTCCATCTGACTTGTCCAACGCCTATCAATAATCTTTACAATCTTCTTCCATTTCCTTTCTATGCCCTTAAAATTTGATATTATGTGCTTCTTTGTCTCTTCCATTGCAACATATACTTCAGGCAATGCATGCCTCTCATCTCCATCTACTATCCTCAATACTTGAAGAAGAGGCAATGATGCTCTCAAGCAATCTTGCACACCATTCCAGAAAGGTGTGGAAATAACTATTTCAACAATTTGCTTCCCTGCCTCTGTATGTGACAACTTAGATTGCTCCCAATGGTCAGAAAGAAATAATCTCCTCAAAGCATCCTTATACTTCAATAAGTTCTGAAGTGTTAAAAATGAAGATGCAAATCTGGTTACCCCAGCCCTTGCCAAGTCTGCTCCTTTTGTTTGTACCCTCATAGCTTCAAGAAGGCGAGCATGCCTATAGATGAAGGTAGTAATTTTTCTTCCCTTCAGTATCACAGACTTTTATATTTTTATATTGCCTATCTCCTCCATCATAAGGTCTAGGCAATGAGCTGCACATGGAGTCCTATACAACTTCTTTCTTTTCTCCATTAGTAACTTTCCAGTAGCAACATAATTAGAAGCATTATCAGTGACCACTTGAACCACATTCTCCTCTCCAATCTCTTCAATCCTACTATCAAGGAGCTCAAATAACATTTTTACATCTTGTATTTGACTTGATGCA